>NC_143447.1:14009583-14356666 GCF_987193195.1 Phasianus colchicus | reverse complement strand
CCCAGGTCACAGCTACAGTGCTTTCACTTTTTAAAAGGACAATATCTGGGGAGCAAACAAGATATTCCCCAGTGAGACTCTGGGGGTTCAAGAATCATTTCTTCTTGGAAAATGAAAGTCCCCAGACTGTAAAGGTTGGCTGCACACCAACAAAGAGCCCAAATCCCATGAACCGAAGCTGGCGCTTTTTGTTTGCCAATCAGACTTTCTGAGAAGCAGCAAGCAGAACGCATTTCTTTCTACCCTGCTCAACTACGAGCTATTTAAAGTGGTAAATAAGTAAACAAACAAGCAGTAGGGATCCCTGCTGGCTCTGTTCAGACCTGGAAGAAGGAGGCTGGGGAGCTGCCTCCCCTGTCCTGGGAGCGCTGCGATTAAGCACGGGCTGTGCAATGCACACTAGGGGCTGTCAGGATTTAACTGCTAAATGTGTGAGGGTAAGATCAAAGGCTTCAGGCCCAGCAGAGCTTTCATCATTTCCCTCCATGATTTACTCCTGCCTGGTTTGGCTGCTTTCCTTTTTCCTGCCACACGGTTGCTGGTAGATAGCCTGACTTCCAAGCAACAGGGACAGAAGTCATCTACCTGTGTGCACCAGGCTGGGACACAATGCAACAGAGCACAGCAGCCCCAAGCAGCCAGCAGCACCTGATATTGCAAGGAAACAAAGTGTAAGATTCATCTTTTCCTCCCTCATTTCACAATATTCACCCCTTGTGGTGAAATGCCATCTCGAATTCAGAAAAAGTTCAGTTTCTTCCTAGAATAAATGCTCTCTCTACTTACTAGTCCTGAAAATCTGTGCCTTTCCAATGCTTTCAACAAGTGCAATGCCTGGTGCCTAGGCCAGTAACACCACCCCAGGACACAGTTACTGCTGTAGGACAGCTGATTCCCCTTTTTTTTATTTCAAAAGTTGCAATGCAGAAACAGTCACTGTTCCATCTTCATGGGGAAGAGCTCCTTGCAGAAGCTGCTCAGGAGAAAGAGAAGTGTGGCAATGCACTGATACAGATCCCGGATGCAGCCCTGTTTCTGAAGCATGCAAAGCAATTGCTGGGTGAAGGTTTGCCAAAAGGTTTGAGAAGAAGGGGACTGCAGCACACGAAGGCTTTCATCACCTACTCATGAGCACCGCTTGAGCTTCAAAAGCAGAAAAAAAACCCTTACACAAAACAGGAAAAGATGGGGGGGAAGGAGGCAGTGAGCAAGAAAGGGGAAAGAATAAATCCGAAGGGGTTTTTCAGATGCGTTTCACGTCCTTCCAGAACACAGTGGACTATCAGGTGTACAGCTCAGAGCTGCTGGAAATGCTCAGTTCTAATAACATCCTTCTGCAAAGAGTGCTTGTGATGAAAGAAATAAAAATAGCAGCTGGCATCACAGCATAACACTGCACTTGCTGGGCACAGAGCCTGGGCTGCAGCCAGGGGGGAACATCCAGGGACCTGCATGGCACCTCCAGGATGTGTTCTCTGCCCTGTCCTCAGCCAGCTCTGCACCCTGACAGAGGAGCTTCACCTCCAGCAACACCTCTGAGCTCAGCGTCAGTCCCATTTGTTGTCTGCAGGATGACTAACACAGCAAATATGCAACGGTGATTTTTCACCTTGGAATTTGGGCAACGTAACCCTGCTGTGAATCAGGGGTATTGCTGTGAGAAAGCTGCACTCGGCCTTCCTGACCAACGCTCATCATTTCGTCATACCTGCAATGCAAGGGAAGATGGTTAAGCCCAGCCCCCAAAAGCAGGATTTGGGGTCCAATCCCAGCCTTTGAGAATGGAAAGCCTCCTTATCATTTCTTCTCGTTTTCTCACTTCCTCGTCTAGCTATACATCCTGGACAGAAAACAGAGAGACCATGTGAAAGGCTCCTTCTGTTGGCTCAGACAGAAACTGGGAGGTTTTCCAAGGCCAGTTCTGTAGGCTCCAGGAGATCAGATTGTCTGGAGAAGGTCCGGGCACGTATCTCAACATGCTCACTAAAGCACATCAGAACACAGAAACTTAGGTTGTCCATCACTGCTCCCCATCCCACACTTCCCAGTTTCCCTCACTTTAAACCCGTGCTCCACTCTGGGCCTGAAACCGCCACCTGAATGCCACTTACCATAGAAACCCAATGCAGTATTTCCAAGCTGTACCAATCAGCTCTTCTTCTATCCTGCGAAAGCACTGCCCCAAGTCTGTGACACAAACTAACCAGAGACAAAGGGGACCATATTCCAACCAACATAAAAATACCTATAGGAAACTTGCCCTGCATGCAAGAGACGCAGTTGTATTTGCAAGTCAGGAGTTGGATTTGCAGCTGAGTTACTCCATACAGGTTCTGAAGGTACCTGTGAGGCAATCACACCAAGTTCACACTCACCACTAAGCTCACTGGCTTTGCAGTCCCTGGGAATACCACACCCTCCTACAACCACTAACCAAATCAGGATAAATAATGCTTTTGGCCACGGTTCAGGCTCCAGACAATGGCTTTTCATTGCTACGCCTTAACCCCAGTGGATCTTTTCAGACCCCGTGATTCATTTCAGAGGCTGCTGTGGGGTTTTGTCCTCCCCGCCTGCCCTCCAGCTCCGCTGGTGAATGAATTCCCTTCTGCTAGATCAATCACAGTCGCTTTGCAAAAATGAATGCAAGGCTGCAGAAGAAGCAAGCAAGCTTTCAGCCCCGTCTCCCAAATTATACTCAAAAAGGCTCCGAAATGGAAACAATCGACTGGATCGTGGTATGCACCGCAGCCCCATCTGAGCGGGACAAAGTCCTTTTCAAGCAAGCCAACTTGCTAATGTGCTGCACAGGGAGCTTCAAATAGAGACAAGTGGAACCACATGCCACTTTGCAGGGAGGGCTTATAGGACGAGATGTGCTGTGTGTCAAATTAATGCCAGAACAACCGCTGGAGCTGCTGACTGCAGAGGGCATGCCCACATCCTCCCATCCCGCACGCTGTGCCCTGCTCCCAGCACTGCTCCCATGCTCAGAGGGACCTCTCATCCTTCCCACCAGCTCCGTCCTCAGGGTTTGAGCTTTGTGCCTGGCTGGTTCACTCTGTGTGTTGTTTGGTCTTCTTACTTCTTGTGCTTTTATTTTAGTGCTAGCACAGCATCAATCCTTGTACTCAGCTTGCACATCCCAGATCAGCATGCAGCAAGGCATACAACATGAGCAAAACAGAGGGACCACAGCAATAAACTCACCACGATCTGGCAGGCTCTCATACAAAACTCTCTGCAAACGCTCATCAAGCAGAGAGCAATTACGGGACACGCAGTGCTCCCAGGCACGAGTGATGGGGGCACACAGAGCCATTGTGTGCACTGATGCTCAGTGCAGGGATACGAAGCCGATAAGCAGAGGCTGATGTGATGGTGGTTAAAGGTCAGGCCGGGGCAGCGCGCTGCAGCTCAGCGCTTCCTGCAGCCACTGCTGCCCGCATCGCCAGCTGTGTGCGCGCAGTGCTCTTCCCATCCTGACATCCATAAACCAGCACATCCAGCACTGCAGGGATCACTGCAAACAGCAGCACTGCTCGCCTTACCAGACCTGTCCCGAACACAGCGCTCACAGTGCAGGACGGGGCAGGACTCCGGACAGCACTCCCACGGATAGGGAAAACGAACAGAGGAGGGAATGGGAGCTTCGGTTCTGCGGTGCTGCTCCTCCGCACCGATGTCACCGTTCCGCTATCGCAGCGAATTCCCCGTGGTTTCAGCCCCGCGCTCACAGCGCGCCGTCCCTCGGCCAACTTCCACCCGTGCCCCTTCCGCACCCGATCGGCTCAGGGAAAGCTGAGATCACTCACCGCCTCTCTCCGCAACCTCCCGGCGTCTCGAAAGCCTCCGCAGCGCTGCCACAGCCTCCCCCGGCTCGCCGGGCGGAGCGCTGCCGTTGCCGGCCCACGCGCGCTGCGCTGCGTGGCGCTGCCGCCTCCCCTCGCCCCCCCGCACGGCCCGGCCCGGCCCCGCGCGCGCCCTGGGCACAATGTAAGCGGCGGCTGGATCCTGCCTCGCGTGGGGCAGGGGGCGGGGCAGCCCGAGGAGCGGGCGGCCAATCAGAGAGCGCATTTCTCGTGACGTAAGGCGTAGGCCGTCCCTCCCCGCACACCCCCCGCGGAGAGGCGCATGTTGGGGGCGGGACAAGAGGAGAGGAGCGGCCAATGGGACGGCAGGGGGGCGGGGCTACGGAGGCCTTAGAGGTCCTAAAGCCCGCCCGGAGAGGGCGCGGGATGCTTCCCTGCCCAGTCGTGGTCTTTGCTCTCTGACTCAGGGCTGCGCTGGGCCAATGTCCCTGAGGCGGTATTGGTGCTGGGCCAGGCGGGCACCCCGAGCTCCAGCCTCTGCGTGCTGCTCAGTCGTGCCTAGCCCAGCTCTGCAACCCACATGTCGCTGCAGGATGGAAGGATGCAGCCTGGTGCCCACCTGCAGGCCTGCAATGAGGAGTTGCCTTTTACCTCATGGAAGAAAGCTTTTTCAGGCTCCTGCATTGTAGAAGTGCCAGCTTGGCATTTTTTTTTTTTTTTTTTTCTTTTTTACACCAGCTGGACACGGGAGCAGGCAGCAGGGGGCTGGTAGGAGCTGAAATCCCAATAAATACAAAATACAGCCCTTTTTCTTAGCTACAGCTGGCAGAGGTTGTGAATGGTAAATAACAAAGTACAACTGGAATGTGGGGCATCATCAATTTCCTGGCTTTTGGGTCTTCTGCAGGTTGTTGCAGCATAACTCTTGGCACTGCTCCTTTGCCAGCTCCCAACATGGCTTCTTCTGGAGGGCCTACACATTGCTGTGGGGCTTGTTAATACCTTTAATGAACTGCTGAGGAAGACAGCAGGGATTTGTGTACAAGGTAGGTGTGGCAGCATCCTGAATGCAGCTGTTACGTAACAGCAACCCAAAAGGCAAAACTGATTTGTTCCCTTTTGCTGCTGAATTCCACCCAGCTGTATGAAAGAGCTGCAGAGCAATGGAAGGTCGTGTGTCTTAATTCTGAAGCGCTTTCAGGGAGCCACTACAAAAGCCCACTCCTGTTCCAGTAAGCTGTGTGGGTGAATCCCGCCTTCCTTCTGGACCAGTTGGTCACAGGGAGTTGCAAAGCTCACAGAGCTCTCTGCAAAGCCGTGTGAGGAGATGTTCCCAAGACATAATGCCTAATGCTGATCTCCCGCCCACCAGCTTTCTAGCTATGCTAGAAATCAACATCTAGCTCTTGATCTCAGTGCAATCACTCCTGACTCCTGCCAGTGTAATCATCAGCCCTGGGTCTGTAATTCCAAATAGAGCAGCCTGGCCAAGTTCCACACATTTTTGCATGTTGCAAATAAGTCGTGCCCCTGCTGGGTGAGCAGAAAGGTGGTCAGTAGATTCTGGGGTTGTGGGCACACGGCAGGGCTGAGAGGGATAGGCTGAGCCATCTGAGAAGTCAGTGGGAGCATAATGGGAATGCTTTATAGTGAAAGAAAAAAACCACACAAAACCCTAGGCAGATAGTTTAAAACGTTTTTAAACCTCTTGTTAAAGAGGATTTAAGATCTAAGCGTATGTAGGGAAAAGAAGCTTAATTTAGAATGAATGTTAATACGAGCTCCTTACATACGATACTGGCCTCCAGCATCCCTCAGGGTATTTCAGGGACTGGTGCTGTGGTTGTGGTTTCAATGTATTGAGGAAAATTCTCTTGCACTGTTAAACAAATCATGCCCTACGTTGACCTTTGGCTTGATGTACATAATGCATAGGCGGTGCTAACCAGCTGGGGGACAGTGCTCTGCAACTAGTTTGTGTTTTGAAAATAAATTGGAAAACTCATCATGAGCTGTCAAAGGGAATATGGGTTAAATATTCTTAAATTTGGGAAAAGAAAAAAAAAATAAACCAAAGTTTTAAATAAGTAGCATTTACCCCATGGCTGTATTTGTTTAGTGTAACAGTAATCAGTGATGGAGCATTTAAACGTTTGCAAAATTAAGTATTTAATCTGACTTGTTATAGAAATCAGCCCTAATTGCTCTGTTTCCATTAAGTCATCACTTTCCTGAAAGTAGACAGCCCAAAGGTTTACCCTACTCTTCATTCCCTAGCTGCTTTTATCCATTTATAGCATAGATCTAGTCCCTGAGGGAAATGACTAAGTAGGTGATGTTCACAGAAGAAGTAGGAAGAGTAAAATCTGGCCAGCAAATCATGTTGCACCATTTTCTATTTTTCACTGAACTCTTCTATAACATCTAGCTATTCAAGAGGTTAAGCAGTAACATTTATTTCTTCCCTCCCTAGGTCAGTGGTTGCAATCCACGACAGCCCGTGCCACAACCAGCTAATGGCTGCTAAATGGTCCGTATGAAATCAGTTTAGTGGATTTCAAGCCAGACAGCAGTTGATAAATGCCTAAAAATCACTTCTCCAATTGACTTCCTTGTTGGCAGTCACAGCAAGTTAGTGAAGGACTGAAGAGGCCGTGCAAATTCAGCAATTCCTGGGGGCTACGAGTATGGACAAGATTGCTTGTAAATACTTTCACCCTGTTGTGAATGCCAGAAGTCTTCAGAGGAGATCACAGCACAACACAAGTGTACAGAAATGCTAAGTTAAGGCCTGAAACAGTGATTGAGCACATGGTGAAAAGGCAGGGCCAACTCAGCGGAGCTCAGGTGTTTGCAATGCATCTGAGTGACGAGAAGAGGTGGAGCCAGAATCCACCCTTTCCCAGACCTCATTTAAGGGTTGGCAGTAGAAGTAAAGTTATCTTGCTAGAGATTCCTGCCTACTGGGAGTCTTCTAAAGGTAAGTAGTTTTTCTTCCTTTGTTTCTGAGTGTATAGCTGTTGCATTTGGGCTTGTTCTTATTTGCTGTAGCCTAGGATTGTGGCACCCTGCTGTTATTGCTATACTTTCCATTGCATTACAGCATTACAAGGTGCCAGAATCTGAAGACCATGCTGTCACCTGTAATTCAGACATTTAGGGAAGGGTAGTAGCTAAGGTAAGAAAACCAACCGAAGAGACCCAGCAGAAGCAGCCTTGAGGTCAAGGAGAGGATGCAATGGAAGACTTGGTAGAGGCTTTCACACCTGGTCTGGTCCTGTACAGGAGAGCACGCTGCAGAACTGTCAGTCACACTGAACCAGCTCAGTATTCCCTGCAGGAACAATAGAAATCCAATCTCTATCCCTCCCTCTCTGCCTTTTTTACCCAATGGCAAATTTAAACAACCTTGCTTTTCTGGCAGTAGGATCCTTCTCAATTAAATATAGAAGCAGAGCAGACTTTCAGATGGAAATTGCAGCAAGAGAACAACAGATGGCATTGTTTGCTGGGCTGGATAAGCTGCATCTGCTCCTAGAAGAAATGCTAATCGGAGCTTAATTAGGCATTCAGAGGGAACTATTCCCCAACCCCAGGACAATGGCCATGTGTACACGATCCTGAAAAACATGAGGAAGTAGATACAAAGACATCAGAAATCCTCCCTGGACCAAGTCCAGATGAAGTGCATAATGCGATAGGGTAACCCAGAGAATTTCCTCATGCTGAAATCTATCCAAGCCACTCAAAATAAAAATGTAATTGGCAAAGACTTATTTCATTTGCAAGCGGTCAGTGATTTAGTTTTGGATTTCAAAGCAAACAATTCTAGCATTACGCTGCAATCAGATCCTGCCCTGACTGCTCTCTGAGGTGTGGTAAGATTAAAGGGTAGCCGAAATCTTTACAGCAGCTACCACAAGTGGGAATAATAGAGTCAGAAAGATCGATAATACGTGCCTTGCCTAGGATAATTGATCTCTCAATACACACAGCAAGGAAGAAAAGAAGCGTAAGGTGGAAAGTGTGGCTTGGTTCATCTCAATTAGGTGTTCAACCACAAAATGTGCCCTGTGGTGTGCAGTGTGTGAGGATGGCTTAAAGCAGAGCACGGGACACTGTTCCTCCTCTTCCTCAAGGCCATGAAGCTTACACCAAGACCCCAGCTGACAAATTGGCCTGAACCACAGGGAACCCCATTGTGCTGAGGTTTTGTATTTAACTGCTGGAGTTCCAGCAACATGTGGTACTTGGGGTTGTTCTGTGCACTTCTGGGCATTGCTAATGGGGATGCTGTTTCATGCCCTACTTCCAGTAGTCCAGTATATCCTGAGCATAGCTGAATCCCTGCCTTCATCCATGCCTTTTATACCTAAAAAATGTTCAGAAACAGGAATTGTTGCTGTTTTCAAACAATGCTCTCCAGACATTGCTAGAAAATCACCAGAGATCAAAGGCATTTTGGAACAAGTGATTTAGTGCTGCAGTAAGGAAAAGAGTTTTCTTGGCACCAACACAACTTTCAGCAACTTGAAAGAATGGTGCAGAGAAATGTTACAGGATCCTAAAATGTTTCTTTCTTCATCACCGTTTTGCTTCAAAGGAGTATCACATCCTGGCACATACCCATGATGGGTTGGGGAACAGTCACCAGGAGTGGATTTTTGGAGGAGGGTACCCACTGTGGGTCAGGGACAGCAAGGAAGCCATGTGCAGCTTACCCATGGGCAGGCAGCCCTGCCCTCAGAGGCTGCCCAAGCAAACAAAGCCTTATTTTCATGTGGTGAAGACAGAAGCATCCAAAGCATCAGAGCTGCCATCCTCCTGCTGTTTGGTGCCCATGCAGTTGCAAGACCAAAGAGAGGGGTCCTTATGCCATGAAGTTGTGCCAAATGAGGCCAGCCTGCCAGCGAGGCCTTGGATTTAGCTGTTTTGTGACTGTGGAATCTCAAGGGTCTGGCAAATAGTGAAGAGCACAAGGTCTCAGCTTTCCAAGGACAGCTGGAGAGCTGGTCCCAGCGCATCCGCACGTAGCAGCACATGGGGCTCCCAGCAGGGCTGCCGCTGTGCGGTGTGAAGCTCCCAGCACTCATGGTCTGAGAGCAGATGCAGGCCTTGGCTGGCTGCCTGCAGCTTTCATGTCTGTGTTTTAGATCCAGGCTTCCTTCTGAGTGGCTCCAGAGGGGAAAGAATAAACAAAAAGCATTCCCAATAACCTAATTCCTCTGTCAGTGGCCAATATTCTGCCATCTCTTGAATGTGAGAGAGGCAGAGAGGAAGTGGGAATGGGGAGCACAACAGCCTTCTTGTCTGCCCTCTTTGGCTCCAAAGGGAGCCGAGGGATTCTCTATCAGCCCAGACCCTCACTTCTGTGCTGGAACAAGTGCAGAAAGCACAGTGCTGAGTCCAGGAGCATCTCAGCATCCTCATTCCTTGCAGTGTAGCATTTGAATTTTTGTCTGTTTTGAAAATGAGGTCATTTCTTTTTCACGTTGAGCAGGGCAAGCTGTTCAATCTGGCCTTGTCTGGGAGGTTGTTACAAAAACTGTCCAGGGCTCAGCACCTAGGGCTTCTGGAGCTGGCTTTACCTTTATCTGGGAAGAATGGGATATATATATCTATTTATATATTATATATTAAAAAAAAAAAGTGGAGAGACAATTAACTATTGCTGTAGAGTCCTCTAGTGGTGAACATTTTGCAAACCACCTGAGCACGCTCCCAGATGAACTCAATCTCCCAATTCTATTTTTTGCAAAGTAAAACCACAATAATAAAAAATATATTTCCATAAAAACGCAAAAAAAAAAAAAAAAAAAAAAACAACCCACAAAAAACTAAACAACCTATGAAATAAACATTTGAACTCAATAGAACTGTTTTAACCACTTACAAATGCTGTTGAAGGTAGGGATCCAAAATCAAACAAGCCAATCTTCCTTCCCGCTGTCCCTCAGTTACTCCCTGCCTATTATTTCTAGATAATCTAGGGCTAGATGATGCTTTTCCAGATGTGTGGGCTGAAGCCCATGCATTAGAAAACTCATGTGATTGCCTATTCAGTTTCTGTTGTTACTGCTGCCCAGAGGAATGACTGAAGAGTCCATAGAGTTGAAAGATCACCACACCTTTGCCAAAACATTTTCTGTTTTAAAATCCAGACAAATCTGCCCAAGTGGTTTAGCATTACAGTGTTGAGGAGCCTGAGCCCACTTGGTCTCCAGCAGCTGTGGTGGTGGGTTTAGGTGAGCAGCTGAATTTGGATTAGCTTTAAAACCAAATCATTTGTGGTTCGTGTCACCGCTCTCTTTTTTGTCCCCTTTTCCCTATGTTGCTCCCAGGCTTTATTTCTGTTCCTATGTCCAAAGATGCAGCCTCATGCAAAATCCATACCCAGCTCTGAGCAGCAGTTTTAGTGTGTAACAGATGAAAAAAAAAAAGTTACCTGCTCTGAGCTCCCTCTACTAAAGAGAAAAGCACTAATTTTAACAGGATTTTTCTCTTCCTGAGACAGTTGTATCCATGCCCCATTCTCTCCTTTCAGGCCTGAGTCTTCTCAGCTGTCATTCAATTTCTTCATTAGAGCCGTGGAAAAAAAAATCTTGCAGAGGCTTCATTACGAGATACGCTCTTAGATGCTACAACCAAATAATTGAGCTCTGTTTCTTTCATAACAGGCTTTTTTTTTTTTTTCTTTTTTTTTTTTTTTTCCCCTCTAAATAATCACCTACAAAAAATGCCCTTTGAGTTTCAGCTTCTGCATTGGGATAGCTGTATTAGCACCTGCTGATGACAGCCTGCTTGTCATTGCCAGGCTGTGTAATTTAAGAAGCACCAAAAAAGTGAAGGACACAAAAGAAACATGGAATTTTAGCAGATTTGTGGTTGCTGCCTCTTGTACAGTACACAAAAATAACATGCAGTTGTAGGGTCACGTAACAACCTATGCTGGTAGGGACCACAGGTCAACATTGTGCCCCATATGCTGCTCAACACAGCCCCAGAAAGTGCTTGGGTAGAAGTAGATTCCTCCACCTCTCCTCCCTTTCAGTGCAACACAGCATTATGCATTCAAATCATTAATACAGTGTTTCATCTTTTCATACAGTTGGACCTCTTTCACATTCTGAGCTCTTCCAGCTGAAGGCTGCACTATTTGGTATGTATTTGAATTTATAAAGTCCCTTCCCACTGATTTCCTTTAATTATTTTTCTCCAGGCTCGATGTACCACCAGTATCCACTGACACATCCTTGAGTATTTCTGCTGAGAAGAGAGACTTTAAGCTTAAATCTGCCAAATGCTTCACAGGGCCCAGGTGCTCGTTGGTTTTGCTGTTAATTAGACTGATTTGGGGAGTGCTTACTGTAAACTTCAACAGAGTTGCCAGCCACATATCAGTCCTGCCTGCCTGCATTAATTTAGACATCCCCTCATGTCCAAATCAATAGTCGTATGTACTGGTAAATAGTAATGCTTTTATAAAGCTGAAGTAATAGAGATTGAGAGTGTTGTTTCAGCTAAAGAACGGAGCCCCTGGGGTTTGTTGTTTGGCTCTTGTTTTTTCTGTGTCCCATAGGAGGATTTGAAAGTGCTTTCAGAGTGGCTTTTCACTGGGGATTAACAAACAGACCATTGCAGGGGCCCTGGGAGAGCAGATATTGTTGAGTTTGAGTGGGAAAGTTCCCTTTTTCTTCTTCCTCTGCCTTCTTCACACCAGGGGAAATTATGGAGTAAACAATGTACAGTATTCGTGAAACCTTTCTTCTACTTTGTGCTGAATTTCAGTGACTGATTCTAAATTCTGTTATTTAAAATTTTCTGAAGCTTGAATTTCTCCTTCATTTTTTTTTTTTCCTTCAATAGAAGCTTCCTAACCAAAAGCATTGTGTGCATTTTAATTTATTTTCACTGCAAAAACTGTTCACTGTAAATTTCTCACTAGATGCCCTGCTTCCTTTTTACAGATGCAAAGATTAAGCTTCAGGAAAGGAAACTACTCAGATGCTGATAAGTGACATGGCAGAACAGGTAGGTTAAAAGAGAATAGCACATTTTTTTGATAAACAAGTTCATTTTTAAGCCCAGGATGAAATGCAACTGCTGACACACAGAGCAGGGCCCTTCAACACTGTGCGGAGAAGCAGGATGAAACCTGGTTCTCCAAGTGCTGGATTTGTGGTGAATTGTAGTGGGCGTCTCCAGAAGCTTCTGGCATTTCTTGCTTTTCCAGGAGAGACCAAAAAACCCATGGGACGTGAATGCCATGGGAAGGCCATGCTTGTATACACAGGATAGACAATGATCTCTGTCTTTTGATGGGTTTTCAGAGGCACCAGCTGAGGCAGCCTTTAGAGCATAGTCCAAGCATCACCTTCTTTCAGAGGTATCCCTTCCTTCCTTCTAGGAATGACAGTTTCCAGAGTTTGTTATTTATTTGGGATTTTGCTATCACCTCAACCCAGCTCACATACTCGCATAGTTTCTGGGTGGTGTTCCATGATCAGAGTGGTCTGGGGACTCGGTGGAAGCATTGTGACTTCTCTTTATCTGCGTATCATCTTGCCTGATTTCATGCCTTGGAAAATGTGCTGGGACGGTGTTCTGCCATAATAAGCAAAAACACAGAAGCTGTGTTATCTATAGAAACCACACCAGCAGATGCTTGATCCATTTGCAGCTCTGAATTTATTATCAGAAAAGTCTCCACATATCTCCAATTTATATAAATGATAAGAATTGTTTGTTTCTAATGCCTCACCATAACTGCAGCCTCTGTGCATCCTGAGATGGCTCCCAAAGGGGAGTACAGCTGGGCAAAGAGGGGAGAGGGGATCTTGTGCTGGTGTGTAGAGTGTTAATCGGAAATATTTGGGGCCTGACACTCAGGTATTCAGGAAGGCATATGGTGAGCCTCTCTCCTAATCCCCAAACACTGTGCATTCAGAGGGTGCTGCATCCCACACGTGTGATCCCAGGAGCCAGCACTGTGCTGATGATCAGAGGGCTGGAAGCTCAGGCTTCTCTAGACTCTGCTCTGTATTAATTACTTGCTATGTACATCTTGTGTAATTAAAAGCCAGAGCATTTCCTCCCATCCTCAGCGCAGAGGCGCCGTACTGCTGTTGTAAACACACTAGAGATTGAAGCAAGGCATTTTGCTTCCTGTGCTCTTTGCTTTTATTTCATGTTAAATATTGGCAGCAGGCACTACCTGCACTGGGTAGGGGCAGAGGGTTTGTGTTAATTACTTGTTGTTATGGAAACAGCACATCAAACTTAGATTGATTCCCATGGGAGGGAGGGACAGAGCTGCTCATAATGGAAAGGCTCATGGTTAATTTGAAGGGACAAGAGTTTGCCAGTTTGGGTTTTTGTAAAATTGCTAGACCCTAGAAACATCTCCTGGGTTTGTCTGTCCTTTCCCTTCCTGTGGCTGATGATTGCTCTCTGCATCAATCCACGACCCTGAGGCCTGTTTGTCAGCAGATCAAATAATAATGTTCCCCACTAAGCATTCTGTACATGCAACTTGAACAAGACAGAATTAACACTGATTGTGTAAAATCACAGTATTATGGCTGAGTGCTGGATAAGGAAGAAACTAAAGCTCTGTCCTTGGTGAAAAATGGGAGATTTGGTGCTTTTCAAGGTAACATATCAGAGTCATACTTAAAGATATCCCCGATACCCTGTCTCAGTTATACAATGGCTTAAATCTGTGGTTTATCAAGCTGAAGCTATGAAACATAGTCAGTCATCCAAAAGCAGTCAGTCATTCAAAATATGCTTGGATGAGACCTGCCTACTCTTTTCTGAATTGTTTTCCATGTATTTAAGTGAGATGTTTCAGCGTCAGCAGGTGATTAGATCATTTTTAGTTCATTATTTCCATCTGCTTTGAGAATTTAATGGAGGAAGGAAAGGAATATATAGACACATTGTCCATGTCCTCTAGAAATGTGTATCCTTTCCACACATCAGGCTTTGAATCTGCTCTGAGCTTATCCTTGGGGGCAAAATGGAGCTAGAGCGTGTTAGGGATTGTAGCATGGCACCAAATTCTCTTTCATGCAGCACAGAGTAAATGGTGGATTAAATATTTTCTAAAGAGGCCCAAAAGACAAAAGGTAAGGAAAAAGAACATTGTGGTAGTATTTTTTCCCATTTCATGGATGAAACTACTCAGGAAACAGCCGGAGCTGAATTCTGTAAGATTTTGCAGGTCTGTGTGATGGCTGTCTTATGGCATTTCAGGACAGGAACCCATCCATCTGGCTTTGATTTTGCTTATTTTGTCAGGCTGAAGTCAAAATTTGAAACCCAATCTGCACCCAAACTTATACCTCCCATTTTCACTTAGTATCGGTAGAGACTTGAGTAGCTGCTTCTCAGAGAGGTGGTAGCTAATTAGTGTGCATTATCAAGAGATAAACACATCTTGTAATCAAATCATCCTTCCATCCTTCCATTTTTATCCTTGCTTGCACAATTTCGATGAAGATCAGCCATGCCACTTGTCAATTAAGGAAGAGCAGATTCATAGGCTAATAAATTTAGTGAGTGCCATGTAAACTCTAATTGGTGGACATGACCACTCACATTGCATTAATAACTCCAAAAGGATCTGCTGGTCTTATCATATCATGTTCTTGTTTTAATCAGCCTAACCCTCACTGCATTCCAAATTTCCGCTGTGATCAGCCCAGCATTGCAGCCAGCACCCCTTTGCTTTCACTAATGCTAAAAAACTCTGACTTGTTAATAGTAAAAACGGACTAGGAGCTTTGTTTTCCAACCTTATTCAATAATGCTGTAGGCATGAGTGCATTATAAAAGCTCTTTTTCTTCAAGGTAAAAGACAGTTCCCGGCCAGAAGCAGCTCAAACATCTTTGTGATGTCCCAGTGTAAAAAACAATTGAAAAGGATTGTCATAAAAGGGAAGCATGTCAGTTGTGAACTTTACTGAATTGAGCCTAATGTAAAATTCATGCTGAAGTGTCACAAATGAAAGGCAGTTTATTAATCCAACTTATCTGGAACTGGTAGGCAGCAGTCATGGTACATTAAGATCGTATGAATATTCCTCAGGCTGCTCTGGGGCTCTGTTCAGGACACCTCTTGTGAGTGCAGCAGAGTCCATAGAAGTCTGCTCGACCAGGAGCAGCCTTTTCTTCCTCTCTCTTCCACGTATCTTCTGTTACTCCTCACACAGTGGGTGAGCTGGGGCTAAGTGAAGAACCCAATAACTTTGCCATCTGACTGATGAGAGTACGACACCAAGCTAACTGTGTCATGCTACTATATTCCAGTCATGCATCAGAAAGCTTTTTATTTCTCTATTACAGTTTGTATGTTCCCAGGCTAAACTTCCTACCAGTGGAGAAGCTGCAGGAGGATAGGGTTCTAAGGCTCCTTTTTCATTTTCACATGCTTTTGCCATTTTTCAATGCCTTATTTTCCCCACGCACTACAGTAAAATGTCTTACAGCTGGTGTGCACAGAAGAATGATTCAAATGTTGAGAAAGCCTCAATGTGCCTACAGAACATAATGGGTTTCTCAGCACAGCAGCCTTTTGGAAACAGCATCACCCTGAAGAAGCAGTGATATGGGACCAATGCCTTCTGAAGGGACGAAGAGAAGGAGGAATTAAAATGGGCTGAATTGAAAGTGAATCCAGCTTGCAAGCTATCTCCATCATCTTCTGGTGCTGGTGGGTAGCACTCAAGGCAGACTGCGATCAGACAGATAGGTCTAGCCAGGAAGCATAGAACAATTAAGGTTGGAAAAAACACAATAAGATGACATAGTCCAACCCCAACTCATCCCCACCATGCCCACTAACCATGTCCATCAGTGCTGCATCCCCATGGTTCTTGAACACCTCCAGGAATGGTGGCAACATTCTTTCTGAGAAGAAATTTTTCCTACTATCCAACCCGAACCTCTCCTGGTGCAACTTGAGGCCATCACCTCTCATCATGGGAATGGAAAGTGAGCCCACCTCACCACAAACTCCTCCCAGGGAGTGTGGAGAGTGACAAGGTCTCCCCTGAGCCTTCTCTTCTCCACACTGACCCATCCCACAGCAGGAAGTGGGATGTGAGTGAGACTGTTATTTGCCTCCTATAAATTTTGGGTAGCTAACAAAGTAAGAGAAAGACACGCTGTGTGAAGATGGAGAATTTGGCAAGCAATGCTACTTGGGCTGGATTGCAGCAGAGATGTCTCGTTTGAATCTTATTTGTTTCGTTTTGTTATAACTACAGGAAACTATGAGCAGGTTTAGGCAGGCCAAGAAGAAGCACGTCCACTGCTGAAAATCCTCTTTGCTCTGAGTGGTTTCTAGCGGTAGGGCTGCTCACGCTGGATGCTCCATCTCTCTCGGTTTGGTCGCCCACGAGGTGGCAGTCGCCACCAGCACATCACTCACGTGCTGTCAGGGCCACGGATGGCCCGGCTCCTCCGAGGGAAGCATGAAGAGGGGAGGATGAAAAAGACATGCCTGCTCCCCGCAGGGAGCCTCCCTGTGCCAGAACCCAGCGTCTCTCAGCTCTCGTGGTTTCAGTGTAGGTATACTATAAACAGGTCCATCTTTCCTCCCTCAGATTGCAGCAATGGAACAGACAGGATAGCAGAGCCCCTCCGGGTAGAATTTCTTTCTCCTTTGCATCCACATTTTTGCTATTGGGAAAATCCTTACAAATCAAGTGTGGCTGATGGAAATGGAAGTGAGTATCTCTGCATAAATCAGCTATCAGCCTGTTGCCTTCTGCAAGGGTGCCAAGGAAGCAGTGCAGCCAGCTGAAGCTGCAATGTCCATCGCTCCCTTGGAAGCCTCTGGTTTGCTTAAAATACATGAAAGCATCTCTGGGTTAGAGCATTTTAGACTTTGTAATGTAGGAGTTGCAATTTCAGGATTTCTTTGTAGTCTGTGATTTGAGAACCATTTTCCAGTGGGCAAATTGTCCACATAAATAAGAAAAACACACGATAATTTAGGTAGCAACATTAATTAGCTGATTAGTTCCACTCACATAAATGTGTGTAACTTACAGTGGAACATTCAATAAAGCTGTAGCTTGGGCACTGACGAGATTTCTGTATTGCTAAAAAATGTGCTAACAGTTCTTAAGGAAAGGTCTAGTAAATTGCCTCTAAAGTACAGGAAATTGGCTTAGCTCCTTCTGTGTAATATTTGTATTAAGAGGCACACATCACAGGCAATAGGGCTGAGAAGAGTCACTGAGGTCTGAAATACGCGGACTCTTGCAGCAGCAATATTACTAGCACCTCTAGGAGAACCTATGGGGTTTAATTTTGCTACAGACTCTCAGGAGAACCATCAGAAATTGCTTTATGAGTTGAAATACCCAAGCTATTATACTCATAATTTGATACTGCAACCCCAGTTACTTGTGTTTCTGCAAATCAGTCTCTCTTTTCTGTCTGCAGTATTTCTCTACTCTCTGCAGTACAATCCTCTAAAGAAGAGGCTAGGCTTTGATAGTGGAACAGCATATTGGGATGAGATGTTTCAGGACACCACTTTTAGCATACAGATAGCAATAGCAGAAATAAACCTCTGCCTTAATTGTCTTGTAGTGCTAATTGTGACTTTCCAGAAGTTGCTGTAGTTGAGTTGTTGGGCTTCTCCCCAGCTCATCCATATTCACTGTCTCAACAAACAAAGCTGAGAAGCCTAAGCTGGCTCGTGTGCAACAGCCAACATCATTTCTTAGTCCTTTAGCTGATATATCTGTGCCATGATACCTTTATCGGGGTGGTGGGTTTAAGTGCTATGAGGGAAACGTGCTCTTACCACACAGATGTGGAATAAGCAGAATTATCCCATTGTTAGTTACCTCCAACTGCTTTCAGCATTTGCTATACTCCCACAAAGGCTTTTTTTTTTTTGTAGAAGAGCATTAGAGTATGGGTTGGCACATCCCTCCCAGTTAATGTCTAAATATTAAGTACGTTGTATTGTCTTCCTCTCTCATTTGAGTTGCAGAACAGATGAAGTAGTGCCTGAGTGCTTCCTCCAGGGGATATTTAAAGTCAGAGAACTTTTCTCATTGTTCTTTTCCCCCGATTCCTTAATCTAACATCAAATTCTAGTTAATGTGCAGTTTCCAAGGCTAACTCAGTTTTGATCGAGTTGTGTTAACTTTGAAAAGCTGACTGAGTCCAGCTTAAAATGGATGCACTTAGAGGAGGATGAAAGGCCTTTTTTATCAGTGTTGAAGGAAGTAGTTCAAAAGCAGAAATGGTTTCTTTCTGAAGACAAAGAAGCTCTTTCTTACTCTCCTCCTGCCATGAAAGAGATCTTTTGCAGCTAACTGCCCATCAGAGGAGAATTTGATGAACTAGAGATGAAGTGGTGGTATATTGGGAATTTTATTGCTATTGCTGGAATAAAGGAAATTTAGCGTATGTCTATGCCCCTTCACACTCTTCAAATACTCCCTTATTTCAGTCTTTTTTTGAATTGTCTTTTTCTTCCCCTCTTTGGAAGCCAAACAACAGTTTTCCTGTCGTGCTGGTCAGAGAGAACTACTGGCCTTCTTGTTACCATCTCATACTGTTAATAACCCTAGAAAGCATTGTGGAGAGAGAGAGAAACATAGAGATTCCTCATCCCAATTTCTACTAGCTGCTTAGGCCATCAGGATTACAGACTTAATTATGAGACAAAACCTTTTTGCACAAGTGAGACAATTATTGGTGGAAAGCGCTTTTTAGAAGGGCTGAATCTCCACTGAATTGATTCCATCACTTCCTAAATGAATATTTAATTGTCGCCTATTAAGATGCTCATTGTCTGTAAAGCAGTCCATACCATACCATACTGTTGCTGGGTTTCCAGCTGGTGAGATTGATGACATGTTAGATTATAGCAATAGATCATGCCTATGCTGGAGTGCCCAGCTATAAAAATTATAGAAAGTCAGCAGGAAAACAGTTTGGGTTTTGTTGATATTCATAAGATAAGGATGCTTAAAGCAATGGTACTAGATAAGGCTGACTTAAATTCGTGCTTGTCCTGCTTGGGAAAAAGCTTCCTTAGAACTTCCTGGCTGTTTCAACACGGGGACTTAGAGTTCTCTTTCTGCATTGGAATTACAGAGGTCTTATATAAGATTTCTTTGCTTAAATGGCTTCAAAATTGGGAAGAGACAACACACACAAACACGCACACACACACACACGTACAGAGCAGCACATAAGCATATGAAGCATGTTCATATAAATTATTAAAAGCAATATCACAGCAAAGTTGGCAGAAATATATCGTACGTAATTGGCACCAGCGGACTGCATGTGTCAGAGAAAAATAACCAGAAATTAAACGGATATCAGAGCAAATCCAAAGTGGTTTCTTGGTTTGACAAGTGAAATTCCAAGCAGGAGGGTGTAAAAAACTCCTTTATTTCCTTAACCCTTTTGAGCCACAGCCACACACAAATACCCACACTCTGAGCATGTATCCCTTCTTTCCTACAGTTATCTGGCCTGCAATCAGAAATACGTCAGCCTGCTAATTAGCTGCATGGTTTTAGCAGCTGTGTGATTCGGCGTGTAGGTTTAAGCACGTGCGTGTCAAGTGTATTTGTATTCTCCTAAACCTTTGGGAGTTCAGAGCAGGGTGCTGTATTTTCAACACATTTTACATTCTTTGTTTTGAATTCCTGCTTCACAAAGACAGCTCCTGGCCTTCCTGGAGCTGCTGATGTTCATCAGCATTGTGAGATACCTCTGAACACATTGAGGTGGAGCTGCTAAAGATCCTGCAAGGCAGAGAAAGGACAGTGCGTCACCAGTTTCAGCTGAACAAGGCTAATACTCAGCCACTCATTCCTAATCTGCACAGTGACTCATCCACTCCCAGCTCTGATGTTTGTTTTTTACCTTGCTTCCTCCCCACCCTTTATGGTGACTCGCTTTTCTGCCTCTTTATCATCCTCTTTCATCACAGACATATGGCAGGAACACACCTGGAAACAAGACCTGCAGCACAGGTAGCTTCTCCAGGACAGGAGGGCTGCAATGGGTTCTTGAGTGAGAGTGAACTGAATGTGAACACCTGCTGTGAATGTGGCAAATGGTCTAGGGAAGAGAAAGGTGCCTCCAAAGGCATATGCACAACCAGTAAGTAATAATAGGTGAAATTCAGTTTACTGAATCTAGACCTAATTTTCCATGTTGGCAACCTGATGAGGAAAAATCAGGGGGAGTGCAGGCAGGACATCTAGAAATGACTTGACACATTGAGAAAACACCATGTAATTGGAATTCATAGAAAGCTCTGTTTAGTTTATCAGCCATCAGAGCAAAAGGTGACTTAACTTGGATGTATAAATACATTTATAAGCATAAGATAGTGTTAAAAGGCTCTTTAATCTAGTGCAGAAAGGCTCAGCAAGACTCAATGGTTGCAAGCTGAAGCCAGACAAATTCAAATGAGCAATTAAGAATACATTTGATAATGGGGAACAATTAACCACTGTAACAAACTACTAAGGGAATCTGTACTTTCTTCATCAGAAGATCCCTTCAGTTCCCAGACCAGATGCCTGGACAATCTAGCCAGGAACAAATTCATGTACTCAACGGAAGTACCAGAGTTGAATTCAATGGTCTGTGACTTACAGGAGCTTAGAGAGTTTGAGCTAATGGTGCTTTCTGTTTTTAGTTAAGGACCTAGGGATCTTCCTCTCTCCTAGTTTTATATCTGATATGTGTTAAATGGCACCAAGGAACCTGTTTAGGATGAGCACATGACCTTGAATGACAAAATTCAAGTTACTGGGCTCAAATCAAAGAGCAAATTCCCCTTCCATTCTGGCTGCCTGTTTGGGTGACAGATTTTGAAGTAGAGATAACAAAGCCCAATAGCAAAGGCATGAAGGAATAGCACAGTTTCTTTCCACTGCTGTTTTCAGCTAGACACAGTACAGGCAAAGTCATCTCATCCTACTCGATCTGAATTTGCATGATAACAGATTGTATCCATTTATCATCTCAACATACTTAACTCTTCAGATACATTTATTTAATGTATTTAATTCCTTTTGATGTGTGAACAGTGAAAAAGCATCCTGATATGGGCTCTGAGTGCTCTGTCAATTATTTAAAATTACACCCGGAGTGCATTGTAACCTGCTTATCTCACCTTTCCAGCAACTGCTTGTTTTTAACGATAACATCCCTTTGCTTCTCTTCAGATCTTCTTCCTGATCTCGAATGACCAGAGAAAGTCCAAGTTCTGGGTAGAGTGCCCAAGGCATTAGTAGCCCCGGCTGCTTTTTCCAAACCTGGGAGGGAGGATTTCAGGGGGTTCAGATTTTCCTTGGAGAAGGCTCTTGAATACACTATCCTTCATCACAGGGTTATGCATCTGTGTCACAGCCAGCTCCAACATGTTACCGTGGGAAGGTGATTTTCCAAAGGATGTCAAAATTAGAAATCTTTGCCTCACAAATATTTTCCTAGACCCTAATGTCTGTCTGCTCCCAAGTATAGTCAGTGAGGGACTGAACCAGAATACGGAAAGCAACCAATGCTGTGAGGATACATCTCCCATGCATAGCAGTCTTTGGGATCCTTCTTTCTTCTTATGTATCATCCAGCTCAAACATCTCACTGTCCCCTTGAAATCCTGCCCGTGCCACCCCTCCTACGTACACCCTTTGATTTCAGATGCAGGTGGGAACTGGAGAAGAAAAGGGCAAAACTATGGGAGAGAGGGGGTAGAGATCAGTGATATATATGAAATGAAAGGTATAAAGTGTGTCCTCTGCTCTGCAACCACTGTGCCTTGGTTTCCAAGTTTAAAAAAGGAGAATATGCTCTCACAGCCAGCGCCAGGGAGGAACTCTTGCCATTCTCTAACCCAATAGCATAGTTAGTGGCAGCCTCTGCTACATTCATATACATCTACTTATTAATTAAAAATACATAGGCTCCAATTTGAAGTTAAACTGACATTTAATAGCATCTTTCAGAGCTTGCTAACGCTCAACGAGGACTTGATAGTCATAATAAGTTTGCATAATAAAAAATTTTGGTCCTAATGTTGAAGTACAACACGTTATGCAGCATGCATACAGATGAAGGAAAGAGGAAACCTCTGCATAATTTGTTCCTCTGCCTTCCTAGCTGTGGCAGAAGAGGCATTAGTCAGGTGCACTTCATTTCCAATTTGTGCCACTGGGTTATGTGAGCATCCAAGTACCTGCATAACTTGATGGGAGAGTGTACAAAGGAAGAAAAGAGCCTGAACGTTCACCTATGCCTTTGAATGTGCTTTCCCATATGTTTCTGGCAAATCTTGTATTATATGTAAAAATGTAGAGGTAGATTATCTGCACTGGATCTTAAAATTGGGCTCCCAGGGTTTGTGTGAATATGAAAGTCAATTCTAATTTAGGCAGGTTAGGAACTGCAATGAATTTTCAGTGGGCTAAAATTAACAGCAGTAAGGTCTCCTCTTATCCCCAAATCATAACATTTCTGCACATGTACTGTTCGTAGCCATTTGGAAACGAATAACTTGATGTGTAGACAGAAATATGCAGCTTAAATAATCTTTTGTCAATGTTAAGGGAATCCTATTTTCACCCTATTTCAATATTTATGCCTTCATCTCAGCTCAGGTACTTGAGAGACTAGCATTAGTTTCTGTTTCATGTCAGTTTTGGAGTCGGAGCCTCATTGTTTTGGGCAACTGGTTCCCCATACCAGAGTGAAATATTTTTCTTGCATTGTTTGTTTGTGATTCCTGACATTAAAAGTTACTACAGCATTTGTAAAACAAGAGGCTTTTTATTTTTTTAAGATTTCACTAGCTATTAAACTTTCTGGAAATCTAGGGAGTTTTCATTCTTCGGTGGGTAATGATGTGTTCTAAAACACTTGGTGAAGAGTTCTCCCTTGACAAAGAGTAAATAATATTTTGTATTAACGGAAAATCCTCCAAAGCTTTTGTCTTTCCCATGTTTATTAAATCTTAAACAAAATATGAGCCTTATAGTATTTTTTATGGCTCAGTTTAACAATAACTACTGTTTTCTTTTAACTAAATGCTTTTGTTGCATTGCATGCTAATAAAAATAAAGACATAAAAAGCGACTGTGCTATACAGTATTTTCTGCTTTGTTCCCATATGCTGTGAGGTCTCCTGTCTGCAGTGAAGATGAATTCACCATGCTTAGAAAAAATAAAAAAGTTCACGCTTTAGAAGAAAAGATGTTTTTTGAAAAGGCTTGTGTTGACCTCTGCTATGAGGAGCAGCGCAGCTCTCTATCTGTTCTTCAGTCTGACACCACGTTTTTCCTCTCTGATTGCTGCAAATCTCAATTTCTCACTGTGGCTTCCTTCCTTGTGCATCTTCCTGGGGGAGTTCTGCACGACTCCCATGCAGAGCAGACTTATGAGCAGTCTGCTGCTAGGCTCTGTAAAGTGGGACGGCTTAATCCTACTAATGGTGTTATTCCCTCATCTAACCTGGTCAAGGTCTCTTGTGAAAATGATCCCCCATTCAAAACACACTCTGTGCACCTACAACGAAGACCCAACAGGAAAAAATATTATTCTGCATCATGTCTGAGCTGCACCATTTCTGCTGGGGGAGACTGAGGTTATTTCCATACTTGTTTCTCAGTAGCATAGAAAGAGACCAAAACTTGGCTGGGTGATATTCATATACAATACATCTGTACAGTATCCATGTGCTTGTACACTGACCCAAGTTGACTTCTCTCTAAAGACGAGCTTTCAAGTGAACAGAGGCAGCACCATTCTCAGCAAGGTGATGCCTTGGAGAAGTGATACAATGAGGTTGGTGAGCAGGCAGTGCTTCTCTGTCATCTCAATTGCTCTGCCAGCAAACCAGGTTTATCTTCTTGAGCTTTCCTGATGGAAAAGACTTGCTGGAGTATCCGGAGGAATAGTTGGACCATGCAGCATGCTCAGACATGGTCTCAGCATATCCTGGGAGCTCTTTTGGTGTTGTTGGAAGCTTTGAATGTCTGAGTGACTGAGTGGTGATGCCAAGATAAAATTGGGATTGGGACACCAAATCATAAAATCATAGAATTGTGGAATCACTGAGGTTGGAAAAGACCTCTAAGATCATCTAGTTTGTCAACACACCCCCACCATGCCCACTAACCATGTCCCTCAGCACCACAGGTACTCTTTGCTTGAAACCCTCCAGAAACAGTGACTTCCCTGGGCAGCCGGTTCCAAAGCCTTAATCCAAAGCAGTTGGAAGTTACAGAAAGGGAGCTTAGGGAAAGATGGAGGCATGCCTCAGGTCTGTGGACACTGGCAATGCATTTTGGAATGCCATGTCAAAGAGCTGAGTTTTCCATTTATTCTTAAGTGACACAAGGCTTGGTAGCATCTTTATTTTTTATGCAGTCTACATATATGAAGGAACCAGGTCCTCTCCCCATGACATCACCACCCTCCTGTAAATCAACCTATTTCACAGCCTTCAAGGGTGCTCTCTGTGAGTGAGAGAAAGAAGAATGGGGTGGATGGACCCAGCGATGAGAAAGCTGTATCTACCAAAGAGATAAGAAGGATCTTAATGGCAGAGCCACTGAGGTGAGTGAAGAGGAAAGAAGAAAACTGGTATTTGGATTTCTTCCTTCTGGGTCAATAACCTGAGACTAAATAGCCCCTTGCACCTTTTGCGCCAGGAGCTGTTCAGCGTGTCAAGATGGGAATTTAAGGATATTAAACTCGGTTCCTAGTGCAATTACTATGCAGATGGTGGAAAATAAGTGCTGGCAGATTTAGTGTGGGTGCTTGGTGAAGCTTATATCTATAGAAGAGGCAATGGGCAAACACTGAAGAGGAAATTTCAATTTCTTCACAGCTCTGGAAGACCTGAGATAATCAAAAATATTCATAGAGGGGCCGTTTAGATTCTTCTTTTAGAGAGAAACTCTGTAAGCTGCTAGTCCCTCTCTGTTTCGCTGTCGTGTACAGGTTATCTGCAAAGGGCAGATAATAGTCTGGGGGTTTATTTGCTGATTCACAGAGTGTGCTGTTGGAAAGCATTCCTCGCTGCCCTGAGCTGCCCTGGTTATTTCTCCCACAGCATTCCATGTCCTGCTCTGAAGCCCTGGAGCTGCTGCTTCAGTTCCTTGGTCTGGCAGCATCTCTTGTAATTTGGGGACAGCCCTCAGTGCCAGCCTCTTCTGACCAGCTCTGTTCTCCCAAACATGCTATTATTGGCTATTAATGTGACACAGTCAGCAGGCACAATAACCTTTCAGAGTCCTGATTTGAATCTAGATCTAGGACATTATGCAAATTCCTGTCTTTCTCTTACTATCGTATATTCATCTCAGCTGAAGTTGTTTCTTGTTTTGATTTCCCACTTCTCTGAAGAAAACGTTGCAAACCTCCCATTTAGACAGAGTTTCACAAAGGATTGAATTTTTCTTCTCTATTTACTTCTAGTCCAAAGCAGCCTTGGTAGGCAGCCTGACAGCAGGAGCTAGTCCCTGCATGAGCACTGTGACTAATGAATAAATATTCTGTCTAAGATATAACATTTTTCAGTGCTGATTGACCTGAGCTGAAGCGATGGATAGTGGCTCCTAGAAACCATGCTATTGGAGAGAGCAACACAAACTGAATTTTGTGGTGATGATTAGAACTAGGCCTTAGTAGCTGAGTGGTAACAGCACCATCTACCATTTAAGCTCTTTGTAACTCTGCACAGTGAAGTCACTCCAGAAGCATGTGGGAGTTGTTCAATAGCCATGCTGTGTAGAAAATCCATCAAAGCCCAGTCACACTCAAGACTGAAAACCAGGCTTGGTGGCAGCATAAAAACTTGAAGGAGAGAAAAAAAATACCTGCTTAATCTCTCAGAGAAAACAACAGTGGTGATTCAATGCAGACATGATGTAGTGCAGCAGTGGCTTCATCTGTCCGACAGCGTAGAGAGAGAGGAGTTTTAGAGCTCTGCAGAAGTGACCCACATGAATGAGACTGCTGGAAAAGGCATGGCCAGAGAGTGTACTGTCCATGGAATGGGTAGGGGTTGGACACAAGATTACCCCTATCCATGTCAAGAAGGGACAGCTTAGGAGTAGGAGATGGGTTGTGGCCCCTATCTGTCATTCAGCGATGGCTTTATAGACCAGTCAGTGCAAAAGAGGGGTGTTTCACACACACAGAGCTGGCTCTTCTCCACTGACCTCTTTTTTGCCGTGGAGAAAATTTTTGGATTTTTATATTGCTGCACTAGAACTAATGAGAGCAGCCTGATTAAGCTGCCAGAATGAATCAGGGTTATAATGCTGCACTGATATTCTAGGATACAGTCTATTTTATTTTTTTTAACTTCAAATTGGTTGAAATCTGATTTTGTGTCTCATTTTTGCACTCAGTGGGGGAATTTTCTGGCAGCATTTCAGTTTGAAGAATTTGCTTCCTGAATATCCTCCTTCTTCCAATCTTAAATCTGGAGGGAGGTCAAGCTGGGCAATATTCCCTTCGTGTGTGAAGAGCGATAGAAACTGTTTCTGATTTGAAAAGAGGTGGAGTTTGGAGCCTTAGATCTGCACACCTTGGGTTGCTGAAAATGAGCCTTTCCCCACAGTTCTGCTCCAAACCTAGACTGGACTGGCTCCATCTTGCTCTACTCTGTAAGCTTTCATATTTCATATGGCTTGGTTTTGAACTTTTACAGTCTTGTAGGAAAAAAAACCCAACACCATCAACAACAACAAAAAACCCAAATAACCAAAAAAGCAAAAGCAAAAAGAAGGCACCCCAAGAAGTATCTGTTTCATCAATATTCGTCCATATGTACCTGAAGAAAGTACCACTTCAGCAAGTGGACTGACCACTAGGCACCTTTTCAACTGATTTACTGAAACAATTAAAGCTGTGCCTTGCTTACAAACATGCAAACACTTTCCCCAAGCTGCATCTACTCCCACCAGGATTGTCCATATTTCCAGTAATGAAGTAAACCAGAAGCAGTAAAGGTCCTCCTGGATGGCAACTTCTGACCCAATGTAAGAATATTCCTTAACTACTTCAAGGAACACTTAAATTCTGTTAAGGAAAAAAAATCTAAGCTGAGTGAAGAAATCAGAGGACAACGTTCCCCAAAGATTAAAGATGATGGATTTCCCCTCAGTCTAGAAAAACATGTAAGATTAACATTTATTTGGGGTTGGATCTTAAAAAAAAGATCTTTTTACTTTTAACATTTGTCTTCTCTTTAAAGTTTCGAAATAACCCGAAGGAATGCAAAAATGAAAGCCTAAATATACCAAGCTGACACAAGAAATATTTCACTTAATAAGTAAATTTATCTTGTGTGTGGACTCCAGCTTTTTCTTTCAACAGGCAAAGAGAAAAAGCACAGGGTTAGTGTTTTTCCCCCTTATCCTATGTAGTTTGTATCAGGAATTGCCTCTCATGAATGTGTTGGAAGTCTTTTGATTTTTTGGTAAGATGTTTGTTGCTGTTATGGATCAACTCTGAGTCGAGAGATTTCTCTCAAAAAAGGAAGACAGAAGTTGGGAAGCTTCTTGCATAGGTTTAACAACAAGAAAAAAACCTACAATGTTAGCTCCATCAATACCCAACGAAGATAGACATCTATTTGCTCTCCAGAAATTGCCTCTAATTTACCTTTGTCATTTATCCTAGGATACCAGAAATCCCTCTTTGTAGGGCTATCTCTCTTCTTTTTGACTAGATGGGGAAAGCTGTAGGTGTAGCCCTAAACCCTAACCTGTTTATTATGTCTATGTCAAACAAGAAAATAAGTCTAATAGGAGTGGAAAAGTAGAAGCAGTGGATGCATAAAGCCTGGGGATTTTATTTCAGGCTAGATCTATCTGGTCCCATGCAACAAATGTCCCCATTGTACAAATGATTCAGAGCTGTCTAAAGGACCAGACATCAGCTTGGTCATCATGTCTTATGACTGCCTTGAGGTCTGCAGCACATTTGCTGCACTTTTGGGGTGGAGATTTTAGTTTAATTTTCTCCAGAAGGAATCTAGTTCATGAGCAGCAAAACAGCTCTGCAAAACGGAGCCAATGTGTGCTGAACTGATGACTGGGAGATTTTCTTCAGAATCCCACTCCTGTTCTGAAGAAAAATGTAGAGGCAGCCTTAATGTGTTGCGTGCAAACAATTCCTTTTGTCCTTCCAAGTATAACTTGATTCTTTTGTGTATGTGCGTGTGTGTGAAAATATTTCCCACAAATGAGATTTCTGTCTTCTGAATAGCTTACTCAACCCACAAGGCCAAGAGCGGGAGCTGATAGAGAGTTATTTCAGCATCCTGATGGGGAAGAGGAGAGCAGCCACAGTGGGTGAGATTTAGTAGCACTTTGTAATAAATGCATCATCCTTCTCTGAGGCTGCTGCTCCTGTGCTGTTGCATTAGCGGCCACTTCTTTGACTTCTCTGCAGGCAAGACTCGCTGACAAGCTGGGTCTGAAGAAAGCAGCTTGATTTTCTCCCTGCTCCTTCAGCTGGGTGTTGTGCTGCTGCCGGTGGTTGTCTGTCATTGTAAGACTATCCCAGTTGGTTTAAATCCTTACAAACTCTTTGACTCGTTGACCTGCTGCAACAGCTAATTCCACAGGGTGTCTGCAGCGTGCTAAAAAATAACAGCTTTCTTTGCATCACTGCTAAATTATATGCCTTTTAGCTTCATAAAAATGTCTCCCTCTGCTCTGGAATGAGGGGAAAAGAAGAGCATTAGGTCAGGATTCACCACAGAGTTCATTTTATTCTTTAACTGCAAGCCACCCTTTAAAGTTTGAGCCTGCTTTCTTTAAAATTAGAGGCAAAACACCTACCGAACTGCAATGGGAAGAGTTTCAAGCTTTTACGTTTCTCCTTTTTGTGTTAAAATCACTCCCAGCCTTTGTGATCTCTTTGCAAATAGAAACTTCTGCTCCCAAGGGAACTGCCACAAAAATCTGGCTGCAATCTGTTCACATGCTGACGAGTCCATGTGTTTTGAGACGCACTCCCAGTGCGCAGCACAGCCAGAAAAATAGACTCCACTTCTTTGGTTCTCTTCTTCCCTCTGGACACAGACATCTTCATTTGGTTACCATCAGAGACTCCTGGGTCTGTGCTGGCAGTGAGGCTTCAGGTAGGGACAAACAAAAGAGTTTTTGTCATCTCTCAGGATACAAGGAGGATTTATAGCTAATTCTGTAGAGCCAAACAGTGTCAAAATAAGTACAAGAAAAGCAAAGAAATCTGTTCAGTCTTGCACAGGCCTAGGCAGTCAGCTACCTGCTGACATTACCAGCATTCAAGCAGTGTGCTTTCTGCTCTTGCTCCCTGTCCACTTGGCTGGTTCTCACTATATTTTTTCTTCTCTCCTTCCGTGCAGAATTCTCACTGAAGTCAATGCCAAGATCCTCACCTATTTATTTCACAGAGTAATAGTGAGATGTGCATGTTCCACTGGGTTTTGTCCTGCATCACTCAGCCTTAGGGACAGAAAGCCAGCAACACTTGGCTGCTGAAACCAGAGAGTGAAGAGATGCTCTTAATTTCATAAGGATAGAATATGCCTTTCTGTCTTCAAGGATCACGGCCATCTGGAGGGATCTGAACAGTGGAAAAATAACCTTTGCAGAGTTTATCTTTTGCAAAGAAGCGAGAATATTCATGGGAAAGGTCATAGCTGCTTAGGATCACTGATGCGGATATGCTGAAGCAGTGTACAGCAGTCAAGCTCTGAGATACACGTCATGGAAACAGATAGGGACTTGGGTTTGTTACGGCATCAGAAGTTTTCAAAAGGATTTGTTGTTGTTTTTTTTTTTTCCTCGGTGTGGAACAAGAACAGCTTTGCCATTCTGGAAATTTGTCTGCGGATTTGGAAAGACTTCCCGTGCCTGTTGTTTGTGGTCTTACATCTCACAGTGCAATTGTAACATTGCACTGATGCTGAGTTGCAGTCTGCTGTTTTGAGTAGCAAAACACAACAGTATCAGTGTGGCTTTGTTCCCAGCAGGCTCTGAGCCTTGGGCCCAGCTTTCAGCACTGAAATAAGTAATGTGTGAACAGGAGGCTGATGGATCTGGGACATGCAGTGTGTGAGGGACTGTGCCTACATAAGCCCTTGCTGGGAGAAGTGGTGCCTGTAGTCAAAAGTTCTTGTGAGGAGAGGTGATATTTAAGATGCTTTCTGAATTTCTTGTTTCTAGAACAATGCATCTGTGTCTGGCCTGTGTCACAAAGCAGCTTATAATAATGACCGTGGATGTTCTTGTTGCCCATTAGAAGTACAGACTAGCATTGCTAAAAATGAAGTCTCAGTTTTATTGAGGTTGCTCCCATTTTACCTCCAGAATGGCCATGATGAGGGCTGTATTTTGAGGAAATGCACAGAGGGAGTGATGTATGCATGACCTGATTTCCCTGGAAAGGAAAGTCAGTGCCACCATTTGAGGCAGTGGGGAGAACGTTCCTGCTTGTTGTTGTATGCATACTGCAGCTTACAGGATGATGCTGAGCAGGGATCTGAATTATTAGGTGGGGTCATTTGCTCTTTCTTTTAACTGATGAAATGTATCTCCACAGCTCAAAGATCCATGGAGATGAAATGAAATGTAAAGAAGACTCCCTCACTGTTGTATCTGGAGGTCAAACTTCTGGAGCCCTTCTTTGCTCAGCCCCCAAGCTTGTGTGTTTTACAGCTAAATAGGAAGCAGGTTCACCCAAAAAATGAATGATACCACAAAACATGTACCAAATATTTAACAAACCTTCCTGTGTGTTAAGAAAAAGAGCAGAGGGGTTGGACCCTGTGCTACCTTATGTGTGGAACATGGCCACACTTCATCTAATAATTTTGGGTTTTTTGTACTCCAAGACATTTGGCATATAAATAAGCTGTAATATTTTGAAAAGCAGAGTTTATGTTGTTGTGTGAACTTTCAGTTTTCCTCCACCTTCATCCCTTTGCGGAGCCAACTGGGTGTTATTCTTATTCTACTCGTAACATAACTTGCCAGATGTGTTTGTGCCTCGAGCTGCTTTTAAAATTTGTTTGAGGTCTGTACACCAATGTCTCAACAATGCACTGCACCAGGATGATAGTTTATGTCATGGTATTTCGAGCTGATAAGCTGAAACATATTGGCTGCTTATATTTAGTAGCTGGATGATGTAATTGTCCCGTCTGCCCTAAAAATTGATTAGTCAGTGAAAGGCACATTTTGACCTGCAGACTGCTTATAAATGATTAGCCATGAACAGCGTTTGGGGTACTTGATATTCATAATTTATTACTTTGGTTGTTTGGAGTAGATGTTGAGGTCACATGGCACATATCAGTTCCTACACTGGTTGGATCCAGCTCCTTAAGACAGACCTCTGAACTGAATAATGGCAAACAATGACATGATGACTAGTTTAATAGCCTCCTTGAGGGGAGAATTCAATATTCGTCTCTGTAACATTCCATTTATAATTGCTTGCTGGAATATTCATGTAAAAGTGGCACCACTGCAGTCAAAACAAATCCCTTTCAGGCTCTGACCTGATACTTACAGATGATTTTTTTTTCAGTTTCCATCTTAACAAGCACAAGGTGACACAGTAATTCTGGTGCGTATAAGCTATAGTACATCATGCAGTCATCAACAGGTTTCGTATGGCACAATACAGACAAGAACTCAATTTAACGTGATGAATGGATAGCCCAGAATCTGTGGAATTTTTGGAGGACCATCCTAGGCTGGAGAGATATTTTATACAACATTTGGAAACATTTGACCCTCCAAATGTTTGGGGTTTCTACGTGCCACATTCATGCAAGGAGGAATCTTTGGAATGAAGAAGGTAATGGAGAGATGGTAATCGCATCATTTGGAGGTTATACCTCTGGGCTCAAGCCAGCTGGGCCAGGCTTTATCTATATTTGAAACATGCACTGGTTTTAAATGTCCTCCAGTTAGTTTTAACCCCTTGACTTGGCATGCAGCAAATCAATGAGGGCTGATAGACTGTACAAGCTGATGGTGGCAAATATTTACAGCTGTGGCTCCTTCACTGGCTTGAAAGCTATAAAGTAGCAATGCACATTTTCAGAGAGGAAATGTTATCTTTCCATTTTTCTGCCCTGACTCAAGCAGCATGAGCATAAAGAGGTACTCACTTATGTGTGAGACAATAGTGTTCATCCTTAGGATGGTTATTCTTTCAGTGTCATGGACAATGGAGCAATCTCATCTGTGGCTCCGAAACTGTTGTGTGGCAGCTGATTTTAAGAAGCTGTCAAGATCTCTCCTTCCTGCAGAGCTGAGAGGGTATCAGCAGTGTAGGATGAGGAAGCTTAAATGAAATATATGTATATTATAAACATATGTGTATACATAACAGAAAGGGGGGAGGGGAAGGAATGAACAAAGGAACAAGTGAGTATCAAAAGCACTTAGGATCCTTCAGAATGAATGGTGCTACAGAAATATAAGGTATTATCACAATTACTTTTATCAATAGTACAGTATTCTCAGCTTGCTTACTTCATTATAGTCCCATCGCAACATTGATGTTGTCACCCGGCCTATTTTAAAATGGATTGGAGTTTAGTTTTATCTTCTGCTAGGCTAGAAACCACTCTGAGAAGTCCAGCTAATGTGCTTTGGAGTGACAAAACAAGTATGTTTTATGAAGCCAAATAAAAGTTTGCTTCATCAACAACTTCAGAGTATAAACAACTGCCAGCCATCTAGAGGAGCAGACATCCTTTTATTTAATCGCAAATTAAAAAACATAAACCATCTTAAACACAGAGCTACTGTCACATCAAATCAATACAATAACTGTGCTCCAGCAGTTGTAAGGCACACGATGCTCAGCATCTTGCATACTAAAAATAAATCAATCACCAGAGCAATAAGCAAGTTTTAAAATATATGAGTAGATTATGGTATATTAACACATTTTGTATTGTATGACTGCTTTTCCCCATTTGCTGAATGCATTTAATACAAAGGGAGAATTTTGTCATCAGAAAGTTGTTAGCAATTCTTTTCGTTCTAGCGAGTTCCTGTTAATAAGAAAATCACTGGAATGAGGCAAGAGATGCTCAGGTTACACTCACCCCACAGCCAGGTTTTGCTGCACACTCTGAGCTGCTCTTTACAGCTTGGTAGCCTGTTGGATGGGAGGATTTAAAATATTTTTATTAAATATAATAATGAAGAAATGTCTTGGAGACTGAAATCCTGGATGGCTACCTACTGGCTTACAGAAAAAAAAAAAAAAGATCTTAAAACAAATGTCTTGAGTTTTGCACTGCCTTCATCAATAGCCCAGGGTTTGGTCTTGTCTTCACTTGACCACTGCAAATGTCTCATGGGTATGGAGGGAGAGGTGCTCTTCTGGTGAGGAACGGTAACTCCATGGATCACTTTGTGTAAGAACACTGATGTCTCAAACAAAACTCTGGATCTAGTTGGAAGCCTGAAATCATACCGAAGTGCTTAAAACATCCCTCCAGACCTCCTTTACTCTGCCCACCACTTTTCATTTGTGCCATTACCTGAAGGTAAGTCACAGAACTACCTCAGTGAAGTAAGACAAATGGAAGAACAAATTGCTTTCTCACTAGTGCACAGATGAGAGGACTCTTTTGGGGCAGAGATCGTGCTGGTTGATTCATCAGATGCCTGAGAGGAGTCTTTGCTGTCCCCCAGTGTACAGCTCAATTAATGTTGCAGTCTGACTTATCCTGGACCTAACCTCTGGCGAAGTACCAACCAAATTGCCTTGCGTAACTCTTCTAAAAGCTTTTGGTACCTGCTGTGTTGGGAACAGTAAATACAGAATGACCAGGGAAGCAAAGATGCCAAATGCTCCAGGGATCACAGCTCACCTTTTCTTCAAAAAGGAGACAATTTCTGCTTTCCCTTGGGACTGGTCCTTCCCCATCCAGACACCTCTTAGCTCTGCTCTCTTACACAACTGTCTGTAAGCACCTTGCCAGCAAGACCAGTAAGAGGCTGAGAGCCTTCCCTTGATGCTGGGAGCCACCGGCTGTCACAGCAAGGCTGTTCTCATAGCTTCTGCAAATGCTGATGTTAATCCACAGCTTTTCTCATGCTCCTTGTAAACAAAGCTTTAAAAGTGCCTGGCATTAGCAGGATTTAGCTGCAGGTAGCTTTTGCCTTTCTTCTTCCTTCTGTTCTTGCTGTTCCTGATAGTATAGTCTCCCTCTTCAACCCCTTAGTAGCCCTAGTGAGTGCATTTTGTTAACTCCAGATGTACTGGTGCATATTGCTGCTACAAGGAAGGATGCAGAGGTTGGGCCAGGCTTGCTGTTTGCTCACATTTCTCATCACCACTTTTTCTCTGAGATCCATCTTACAGTGGCCAGATTGGCAAAAGCTGAAGAGCTGTCTCAGAAGAGCAGCTCCACTTTACTCTCTGCCAATCTCTACAGCCAGGGAATTTGAAACTCATATAAAGCATAATTAAAGCGAGGTTATGGAGGTAGAGCTGGAGAAAAGCCTAAAGGAAGATGCTGTACAATATGGAAGTAAGTTTTTTTCCTTGTGTTAACGGAGGCTACACTTTTCTCTTTGTATCAGTATTTTAGTGCCATGAACTGAGAGAGATGAAAAAGCCTAATGTCTGCACTAGTGCACTTAGACACCAGGACACCATTGCTGCTAGGTGTTTCCTATCCACAAAGCCATCAAATATTTTACAAAGATGTCTGCAAGCTGCTCATGGCAAACAAGCATAACAATCAGAAACGTGCTCCTCTGTTATGGCCTTGAGCACCTGGTGGGAAGGCAGGGCCAAGCCAGGGGAGCTCAGGTGCATGCAATGCAATGCAGTGCAGTGCAGTGCAATGCAGCTGAGTGACCGGAAAGGGTGGAGCCAGGTTCCACCCCTTCCCAGCCCTCATTTAAGGGTTGGCATGGGGAAGTAAAAGTATTTTGCTGGAGCTCCTATGTACCTGAAGCCTTCTGAAGGTAAGCAGCTTTTTTTTAAAAAAAAAAAAAACTTTTTTTCTGTGTCTGTGGTTGCTGCACTTGAGCAAATCCCCACTTGCTGTAGCCTGGGACTTTGGTGCTCTGTTGTCACTGATGTGCTTTCCATTGCATTACACCCTGAAAACCAAAGGCAAAACCAGGTGAAGTACCTAGATGTCCTGAGGCTTCTGTAGGTGTTGCTGCCTGTGCCACAGGTTCTTGCTGATTTTGAGAGCCTTTCGCTTTCTGTTTGAAGGTTGTGCCAGGGGTTGCAGTTTGGGGAGTTGCCACAGTGTTGTTCCAAAAAAAGCAAGCAGTACCAACCTGAGGCAAACAGAGATTTATGGGGGGGATAAAAGTATTAGTGAGGAACTAAGGTGCCCCCAGAACAAGCCCCGGAAGCTTTTGGCAACTAGCCCTGGGTTCTCATCTTTAGCTCATTACCTTACTTACATTTTGGGAACTGTAGAGTGATAGAGTCAGTTTATCCAGATGATACCAGGGAGGTGATAAAAAGGAGTCATTAATTAACTCGAGTTACAAGTGATATGTAATTGGAAGCATACAGCCCTACAAGGTGCTGGTTCCTTGGGAATATATTGCATGAGGCACTTCTGCAGTCCTAAGCAATGGCTATGTCAGCACTCTTTCTAGGGCTTTAAGCCTCTCACGACAGTGTTATCTATGCTGTTAGATCCTGAAAGCAGGCTGAGGTGTCCTCACAGTGGTGGTCAGTGTCCTGTGTGGCCAAGGTCCTCTTTCCACTGGGATCAAGTTGCAGGTGGCAGTGGTTAGACTGGAACCTGAGCTGGGTTTGCCTTGCCTGGTTCATACAACTAGGCCACTTGTTGCTGAGGGCTGGAAGGATGCCTGGGGAAGGTGAGAAGGACACATTTTGATCTGGGAGGGCTGGTCAGAACCCAGCTATGGATGCTGGGTGATTGAAGTTGCTTTCAGGTCAGCATCTTCATCTTTACTGAGCCAAAGAAATTGGGAAACAGCAAGAAGGGCAGTTTTCTGCCAGGTTGGTTTCAATTGACGCCTTTTTTATGAGTTTTGCTTTGATGGCGGATGCCATGCATTAGTGTTATTTATGCATTAAGAGACCTATAATTGGAGACCAACAAGTATCCTCATCAGAGCTGACCTTATTTATTGAGGAGCTGACACATGAATGTCGGATTTGTATCTGTGACTTTTTTCTCCTTAATAACCACTTCCACTACTTTTTTCCACTTAATAACCACTGCAAATAGTGAGTGGCAAAATAATGAAAATAAATAAAGCAGCTATTCTGGTTATCTTTGGAGAGATTTGTGTTTGCTGCAACTTTGGAGGCTGCACTGAGATTAGACTGTCACTTAATCAAGAAGTAAGTGAGAAAAAGGCATTTCAGATGCAGGGATATGTGAATTGTAAATAGCCTGCAGTGCAATCTAAAGGAAGAAGAAAATATAAAGCATATTACAGAGCCATTTGCAGTTCTTTGTTCAGGTATAACTGACGCTTACAGTTATTTCGTTAAATATTCTGTTTATGTGCTTTTCCATCCCGAATAAGGAGTTATCCTGCTCCCTGGAGTGAAGGAGATTCACGAAATACCTGCATTCATGTGCTGAAAGCAAGGCTTTAATGGAGCCATGTAACTGCAGGATATGAGGCATCAGCAGGGGGAAGATCAAGGGAACAAACTGTTCCCTATTGCAATGATAATTTTGCCAGATGATACTAAGCGAAGAGACAAAAAAGGGCCTCTGGTGCTAGGTGTGATCTGAGTAGGAGAGTTGGAATTTCATGATGGTAAAGGTTGTGATCAGTCAGAACTTAGGCTTTCATGTCTCAGAATGCTTTGGGAACGCCTGGGCTGTGAGCAGAAGCTCCTTTGCCACGACTTACCATCCAGCTGCTCTCCTATGGTTCTTTCCACTGCTCTGCTGCATGGTCCCGGGGATCAGGGGGATTCATTCCTCATAGCTGTGACTGTCCCAGCTCCCTGTAAAATTAATGGTGACAGATAAACGCTTCTGGATGGTAATTTGTATCCTCAGCAAGCTGAACTGCCCTTTCTCTTTTCCATGATTATCTGGACAGGTGATAAGACTCCTAATTTGGTGCCTGAGGTAGCTGCCTAACTTTGGTGGTATGAATCGCTCCCCTAGGGTTTGCAGTTACATCTCCAGGGACACACAATAATAAAACAAAACAAACAGCCCAGGATTTTCCAGGCGCTCTCAGCACAGTCCACTCTTTGTGAGGAGATCACAGAATACAAACCAACCTGACTCAGACAAACCTTGTCTGTTTGTCTGCTCTGATCTCCTTCTAATGTGTGCTCGATCAGAGTCCTGCTGAATCCTGAGTGTCCAATCTCCAAATGGAAATACTCTAATAAGCCTCTGCTCTCCAGGGAGGATGGAGAAGAGGGCTGCCTCTGATACTCTGAGGGCTAAATATGTTCACTCCTTGTTTCGTCTTGGCAAATGCCTTTTTTGCTGATGGACTGACAGATATTGCTTTCCTTTGCTGAGGTACCACGACGTTTTCCAGACAGTGGGGTATTTCTGCAGCACAACAATGGGCTTTTGATACAACCAATTCGCATTCAAAGTTTGCACGTAGGGAGATGACACAAATTATTGTGTCACAAATCTCCCAATTAATATTTTCAGGATTAACATTGAAATTGTTGGAATGCTTTTTTCCAAAACTTCCTGAGATCTTTTTTCTTTTAGTTCAAAACAAAGTGGTGTTCTTTTTTTTTTTCAAAGCTGTAATAAATTTGCATTAAGAAGGTTAATTGTATGAAACAGCAGACTGAAAAACATCTCAACATTGTTACACTTCAAAACTTGACGACCTGATGTTAATTCCTTCCACAATACTGTTCTTGGAAAATTGTCAGAAGTGAGACTTAAGAAGAAAATATTCTACTTAAGGCGCTTCTTTGGCACCTTTAGTTGTGTGTGCAGGAAAACACACTGGCAGTGGTCGGCAGGGCCAGAGTTGTGTATGTAATGGAGAGTCAGGCACAGGTCTATCAATGCATTTATAAGATAAAAATTGGATTCTCTCCAATACAGGGGTTTAATTCTCCTCCATCATGTTAAGATAGTCAGAGGACCATCTTTTCTTATGAAGAAAAGTTGAGAGAAGTAGGCTTGTTCAGCTTGGAGAAGAGAAGGTTTTGGGGAGACCTCATTGTGGCTTTCCAATACTTGAAGGGAGCGTATTAGCAGGAGGGGGAATGGCTGTTTACAAGGGTGGATAGTGATAGGACAAGGGGGAATGGTTTTAAACTAAGACAGGGAAGGTTTAGCTTAGATATTAGGAGGAAGATTTTCACTTAGAGGGTGGTGGCACATTAGAACAGGCTGCCCAAGGAGGTTGTGGATGCCCCATCTATGGAGGCATTTCAGGCCAGGCTGGATGTGGCTCTGGGCAGCCTGCTCTGCTGGTTGTCAACCCTGCAGATAGCAGGGGATTGAAACTAGTTGATCATTGTGATCCTTTTCAACCCAGGTCATTCTGTGATTCTATGTTACACCAATGAGAAAAGCATCTATCTTTCTGGATCAAAGAGCAGGGTGCTCATAGGAACTAAGTTTATCCTAAAAGGGACAAGGAGAGACTGTGGGATGAGCTGGCTGACACAATGAAGAAAACTAGGGGGTTTCACTGTGTTATTTGCAGAGACCTTATCTGCTTGATTCGCAGATGGCTGAGGGGAGATGCTTTCAGGGCCTCACTGGCAGATTCATCCATGGAACTGAAACCTGTCAGCATGTGATAATTTGTGTTATTCTATATTTAGAGCAGCAAGTCACAGTAGCAGTTGTTCGTGTCTGGTCTTTAAAGTGTCAAAGCAAGGAGAAAGCAAGGCTTCCTCAGACAGGTCTGAATGTCCCTGAACAATTTCTGCAGAATAGATTTTGCTGCTTCATTTCACCTCAGTCAATACCACCGTTTATTGTGGTGATCAAACACAAAGTTAAATAAGGGTTGGTTGTAATTAACATCTGCGACTCACATGTCCAGACCTATTTGTGACACATCTTATTCTCATCAGAATTGTGATTCCTTGATCCAAATGGATGATATTGGCCAGACAAAGGCTGTTTCACTCTACCTATGGGCCTGAATGTTGTCAGGATCTGAACTCCAATCGCCAGCTCCTTTCTGGACAGCCAAAGCCAAAATTACAGAGGAGGTCTGCTTTCCACTTGAACTTCTATTTCTTCCAAATCTTTTATGACAAAATATGGCTGGGATCTTGGTGTTCTGCTTATAAATAATTTTTAAGTCTAATTTTGCCATCTGTCTAAGATGGTTCTGAAAATACTGGAAATATTTGAACCCTCTCCACATCCCAACACCCCCATTAATCTTGGGTCAAAGTGTAACATCTCAACGAAATTGAAGCATTTAGTTCTGATGTCAGCCCTTTAAAATAATATTTTTTAACAAAAGAAACATCCATTTTCTTTTCAAAAGCATGTTTTGAGTCACAGCATGACAGCTTTCAATTCAGAGACTGTTACAAGTGGGACATGCTGACATTATCTCTTTAATTTTCTGCAGAATTAAATCTCATGACCATCAGGAAATTGTTGTGATGAAAACAACTTTCTGAAAAATCTTTGCCTGTTCCCCAGCAATCTGACAAAAATATTCTCCCTGTTACACCCCTCCCAACTGAGCTCTTTGCTTTTTTTTTTTTGGCTTGTCAGTCAATGTGAGTTTATGCTTGATGGCCTGGCTAATCCTTGGCTTCTTTGCTTGGATCAGCTTGGTTGCAAACCTCTGTGCTATGTATACCTGTCCTCCAAATAGGGGTCTGAGGCAACCGAAGCATTTTCCATGAGTCATGGAATAGCCACCAGATAGCAGTACTATTCCATTTGGGACTGAAGCTGTGCAGAGATCCAGCCTATTCTATTCTGGCACCTCTGCCCCAATTCTCACTGCTAATCCATCCGTTTCTTCAGTTTCTCAAATCTTTTCAAACAGCAGAAGCGCGTGAAAGTAGAAAAATAAATGGAAATGCTACCTCTATTGCTTCTGCCATAACAAGAGAATATAAAACTTTTCACAAAAGAGAAAGAAATAATCATGACAGGATTCAGTAAATGCTGAGAATGTTGAGTCACAACAAAGGACCCTAATTTGTCTGTTTTCTGTTTGTTTCAGTGACAGGTGAAGGAGACTTGATTTAATTATTTTTTAAAGAGTGAGACAAGTGTTGATTTAGCAGTTTAGTCATCAAAGTAATTCCACTTACAGAGCTGCAGGACTCCAAAGAAACATATTCACAAGCTAGGATTAACATCCTGCATGTGGCAATGTAAGAGCTATGCCAACTTTCTCTATAGCATTCAATAAAAGGGTTTTTTTTTTTTTTGTAAGGAGGCTTCTATAGAAACTAGATTACAAAATATTTCTTAGAATGGAATGAGGCCAGCCAGCGAAAAGAAAAAAAAATACAGAAAATAGTACTCATAACGACATTGCTTGGTGAATAAATTTCAGCATTCACAAGATCAATAGTAAAGTATGAGTCAAATTAAGAGGCAGATGCCAGGAGAACAGGAGAAATTAATTTCAAAATGAATTTTGAAGAGAAATGGAGGCCTGGTGTGGAAGGGAAAGATGAACCTGATCCTTCCAGGTGGCAGAAATTTCCAGAGGAACATCGTATCTCCTGCTTGGGAAGCAGGAGGGAGCCCAGCAGGGTGCAAGGAGATGAAAGCAGCCCTTATTAAGCTGGTATAACAAATTCCTGCACACTAAAATATCATACTTTTATGAGGTACAGTGCAACATATTTTGTACTGCCTCACAGAGTCGCTAGACATGCATCTTGCTCTGGTGACTGCCATGGCAGCTTGTGCTTTGCAGCAGTGGAGAGCAAGGGAACGCGTTGTTAAATGCCAAGGGCTGTTTTCCAAAGTTGCTGGCACCTATTTTATGAATATGGAGTATGCACACCCAAGATCTCGCTGATCCTTTGGCTGTCTGGGCTAACTGGCCCCATGGGCATGAAAGGCATGATTTTTATAGGTGCAACGTGCATCAAAAGTAGAAGTATGCATGTACGACCATGCCTGTCTGTATCCCACTTAAAGATGATGAACAGCATAAAACATACATCCAAGAGAGCAGGTGTTGGGGCGGGCAGCAAGCCGGGCAGTATTTCTGCTCTTCGTTATGCAGTGTCTCATTCCTTTGCTCTGCTCTTCACCCTTGTCCAGAGAGCTGAGAGAGCCTCATAGTCAAAAAGGGTGAAGTTATGTTGGCTGGAGATCAAGTTGGGGATCCGTTTGATTGAGACAGTCCAAATCTTTGCACAGAAGCTGTTGGGAAGGATGTAGTGGCATCTTGCAAGTTGGTTGGTGAGCCCAGAAGCGAGTTCTGAAGAAAAGCAATATGTTTTGTCTCACATCCTGCTTAATAAAACAACATCAGTTTATGATGTTTGATTTTCATTTTTGTTTTTCTACCACCTCTTGTTTAGCATTGTATGTACACTGAGAAAAACAGCCTGGCGAAAGAATTTAGAAAGGCGATCACTGTGCTTCATTCCTTTTCTTAAACCATTCACTCTTGAGTGATAAAACAGGAGATTGGTTATTAAGGTGCAATCGCAGGAGCAGGTGAAGTTATGTTCATGAGGGAAATAGTTGCCACTGCACTGGTTTTCATCCTCTAAATTCCTTCATAAAGGCTGAAAGTGAAATTCACTCTTCATTTTTGCTTCTTAGAACTTGAAGATTAATATCCCATTCTAGGTATGACAACCACTAATTCTGACTACCCCTCATTTCAGTCATGGCCTTTCACAGTTTAAAACCAATCCTTGTTCAGAAGCTGTGAAACTTATGATTAGGCTCATTTTCTTCTGAAAATGCAGTACTTCTGGTCCTTAAATAAACAAGAGAAAAGCTCATTTGCTAATTTCTGGCTTCGGTGGGGAAGCAAGCTCCTAGCATTTAATATTTTTTGTCCATTAAAATAATTGCAGTAATTACATAGTAAAAAACTACTTAGATAAGCTCAACAGTGGCTGTAATGCATTTGTAGTTGATGAGACTTAGTGTGTTAATCCACTGCCTCCAACTCAGAAAGATGGCAGAAGTGGGACGGGATGTGGTTGTATTTAATTCTCAACGTTTGAAAGAATCTGGGTGAATGTGCATTGCTGCTGCAGCCAGTCTAGGGGTAGGAAACAGGGCAAAGTACAAGCTATCATTTATACTATAAAAAGGAAGAAGAGAAAAAACTTGCTGCGCAGCCCAATTCCAGAAGCTCATGAAATGTCAAAGAGCAGGTGCCCATAAATAAGTGGAATATTTCTTTTTAGTTCCTTCATGCAATTTTAAACGTCTGCTGAAGTAAAATGAAAGGTCTGCAAGCTGAAGACCTGTACATCCACTGGAAGCAGTACATTGTATTGTAAGATTCACCCTGAAATCTTGCTCTGATCCAGCCATTCTTTTTAGCAGCAATGGAATTTGTTGGCAATTTTGAAGAGGTTCCTGTATTTTCACTAAAATTTCAACTAAAATTCCACATTTTTTCTGGATGCTGTGATATATTCGGAGAAGTAGAGTTCACTTTTAAAATTAGAAGAACTGGACTCACAGATGGTGAAATGCCATAATAATTTACTCTTGTATCACTTAGCACATATTTAACATGTGAGTCTCACTAAAAAGTCTGCTTTCAAGCAAATAGCAGCTCACCATGATAAAAATGAAAATAGACTGTGCTAGCTTGTAATAAAATTCCTAAATTGTTGGGTTTCATTTAAAAACAATCTTGAAATGAAACCTTCTTTCGTATCTGCGGTGGACCCGTACTTCAGTTTGTGCTCTGGAACAGGAATAGGTCAGAAGCTCTTCAGAGAGTCTAGTGAAACAGTATCTACATATATCTCTCATTGGCATGAGCAGCCTCAGTTTTATGGTGCAATAAAGACTGTTATTCAGATTGTTTAGATACTGATGTCCTGTTGTCTTGACTCATTGCTTTGTTTTCTCTCTGAGTGTATTCATTAGAATATGGATGGTGTTAATCATCACCTGCTTCCCCCTTCCTCTCTGGGTTAAATTCCAACAGACTCTTATTAAAGAAAAGACTGTAACTGTGCACAGTTTTTGGACAGTCTCCTTTTCACAACTCATTGTAATGGGCCTTAAGTGGGAGAACTACATATGTCCAGATTGGTCTGCCTGTGGATTCTCCCAAGAGAGGATAAGTGGCTATTGAATTTAATGGGATTCTTGGTGCCCGTCAGAGTTAAACACTCTGTGTTTATTTGACAGGACAAGGGTTTTAGCTGCTTATGTTTGTGGAACACTGAAAACATTTGTCAGCATTTGATCAATAATAAATAATGTCAATAATAAGGGCCAGGATGCAATGAAACCTATCTTTTGTTTTCAGTGCCAATTAGGAAGACAGGTATATCTTCTATTCACGTGTGGTGGGCTGGGACAGTAAATCATTCACTGATCAATCCATGCTATATCTCAAGGAATTATGTGTATCTATAATTTTTGACTCTTTTGTTGAGGAGAATCAGATGGGTCGTCATTATCCCTGCTGTTAAATGAGTAACGACTTTTAACGTTTCATGATGTTTTTATGGTAATCATTGCTTATGTAAATCACTGCTCAGTAGTTACTTAACTCCTCAGAAAGGGGCAGGAATCCATATCCCAATGGGGCAGGAGTGACAGCTTCTGACTGAACCTTTTCACGAAGCAGAGCTTTTGACCTGAATCAGCTGAGCGAGTCCTCAGTGCCGATCTAGCAAGCATGTGAATTTCATTATCTGCAATAAAGTGCATGAAATGAAATCAGGAAGCGGCTATTTGTCATAAACACCAAGAGCCATTAAATCACTGAACTATGAGATGACACATTTGTTCCTATTAGGTCTTGAAATGTGAGACCAGTGCATGTTACCACCCTGGTTTTTTTTGGTCTTGGAGGCTCAGTCCCAGCATGGTGGGCAGCAGGCACTGTGATGGCAGAGAACACCTAACGTGGGAGACTGCTGCGTGGCTCAAGGAGGGAGAAGAGTGCTATAGAAGCAGTGCTGCTCTTAATCAAAATCATTGTTTCTGCTTTTAAAGGTGTAAATCATGCACTTACATGCAGGGTGGTAAACTGCAGGATTGGGATTGGGAGTTGTAAGATCAGAGCAGTCAAAAACAGAAAAAAAGCTGAACCTGGAATGAAGGATTCATGAACCTGGATTAAATCAAAACAAGATAAGGTGAATTCAGCTTCCAGCTTAGCTCTTGCACATAGTTCAGTACGGACTTCTTTAGTATCTTTCTCCAAAGTGGGACTTTAATGTCTGTATCTGTACCCCAGTTTCGCAGACGTCAGCAGGATTGCTGAGGCACTGAATGTCAGAGGTAGAGGGGCTGGCAGCACTGGGATTGCTGCCAAGCCAGCTGAGATGCACTCAGCCAACAAATGCTGATTCCATCTGTCCCAAGGTAATAATCCCAATGAGCTGGTATGGAAATCTAACTGGTCCAACCAGTGTATGCTGAAGAAGCAGTACTGTAGGGATGCAAAACAGCCTCCTGGCCTCAGTAGCTGAGAAAGAATTCAGAACTGGGCATCCTCATGTAGCTTTTTGTGTCTTTGCATGCTCAGCTGCTTCTGGTATGCAGAAACACTGCGAGTGAATTATTTCCAGTAGCATCCTTCTAATGACAAGACAAATCAAAAGAGAAAAAGAGGAGAGTCTAGGCACTACTATGGCTTTGAGGAAACTCTCTTTGGAGGCAGCAAGTATTGTATCTCCACCTAAAAGGATCCTAATGCTGCCCTGTCCTGGCAGAGGGTCAGAAGTTCAGAAAGCAAAAAGGGCATCTGGAACATACATGCTGTTGCTGACTCAGCATTCTTATTCTTTTATTTTGCTACTCAGTGGCTGCAATACAGCTAAGGAAGGCATGCACAGACAAACAAAGTCTCTGCCCCAGTCAGCTCTCATTTTTGCTTTACAGTGCCACTGCTTCAGGCCCCTGTCATGGGTGATGTTGTAGGCTGGTGTATAGACAGACAGATGGAGACCATTTTTACTTGTGAAAAATTATTTTCTTTTGAGTTACTTTTTTTTTAATTGATCCCGTGTCTTTTGATGCTTTGTATCTGTTTTTCCTGCTTTGTCGTGGAAACAAAAGACAGATTTATGGCTCCCTGTAAAACTTCAGCCTTGTTTATAAATTGCTTTTGATTGATTAAGTAATAAAAATGCTTTTAGGACAGGGAGGTAAATCTACTGGCTAATTGCTCAGTGCTTTGCATTATAACGTCCTTACAGCAACTGGGCCGGACAGGTCTGCTATTCCTATCTCCACTCCCAGTGGAAACATCACCCCCAGTACCTTGCTGTGCCTGACTGTCAGAAGCCACAGACTGATAATGAATGGGTCAGCAGGCAAAATAAGTGATACAGCTGAAACACAAGAAATCTTTCTTTTTCAAAGGTGATTTCCTAGGTGGGGGGTGATAAAAGCAGGTGTAGTGGAGTAACTTGGAGACAGTGATGTGATTCATGTGGAAAACGCTTTCATAGCTTGGCTGTGTTTTTTCTTTTTGATGCGACATGGGGACTCAGATCACATCGGACTTCAGGCACCAGGATGTATATTTCACAGGACTTCAGCAATCCTGGATTTATGTTTGCCATGCCAAACCTAAACTGCAGGACAGAAAAAGAGGGCTGTGCCTTGATTTAATTCCTTGGCCAGCCTGGGTTAGGCCCCGTAGCAAATACTGAATGGAGGGATTGTTCCAGCAGTGGTTTTGATGCAGTTGAGCAGCACGCATTCCAGGCAGGCTGCACAGCTGGCCCTCCTGCCTGCAGCTCCCTCAGAGCAGTCCCTCTGCTGATGGGAGCCAGCACACACCTCGAGATGATCCTTATGAGTCCTCTCCAACTCTAGATATTGTATGATTCTGTGATTCGACAGCCCTCACTCACTGCAAATATACACTATTTTGCAAATTCAGACTTGCTTCGAAAGCCTCAGCAAGATACCAACTTCTTTCTCAGGGCCACAGACACAGGGGTGTAAATGCACTTCCACTTTTTTTTTTTTTTAACAAGGTCTCTCGACTTTGTTGTTCATCAGCATTGGAGGCAGGAGGCTGATTGCTGGGGCTGATTGCAGCATCGATACTGCTGATTACAGTACAGGGCCTTAATTATGATGATGAGAAAAAGACTAAAAAGTCACTGAGCCTTAAAACCCTCTGGGCAGAGTGGGCATTACTTTTGTGCTTGGACCAGCACCTCTCCCTCCTCCATGGATGCTCCACAAGATGTGTGGTGGTGAAGGTTAGTTCAGAAAGAGCCTCTGTGCCAAGGACTGTTTCTGGGAGGGAAGTGGAGATGGCTTTCTCACAGACCATCTAAACCCAACACCAGCAGACCTGTCTTTGGACTGCTGCACCTTTAGCACATACCTCCCATTCACCTGCCTGAACAGGTAGATGAAATTATCACTTGTTTGGTTTTTTTTTTTTGCACACCTGCATGATAAAAGATGATCTAAAGGCAAATGAATCCTCTTTATCATTGAAATCAAAGTAATGCTCTGACACACAGTCTGCCAGCAGGCAGATCTGCCTTTCATGTGCTCACAAACCTTGGTGCAGCATGGCACCCTGGTATGGAAGCTGATGTCTTGGGGAAAAGAGCACTGCAGTCCTCTGGTCTTAAATATGCTCTTTTATACTCTGTGTAATTACTTTACATGTTAATTTTCTTAATTATATATATTATTATACCCCATATTCAGTTGTAATAGCGTTTACTCGTTTATGTTTGCGCTGTATTTGCATTAATGTCCCTGTCACAGCTTCATTATTATTATAGCCAGTGCTTGCAGGTATCTTTATCAAAATGCACAGGACCAAAGCCAACTGGGATCTAGTTTACCTACATTCCAGTCTAATGAGCAATCATATCCTTATTGTCTGCTCCCCAGTTAACGCAGGGGCAGACTGCAGATTTCAATTAACACAGAGCTACGTTACCCAATCTGGCTGAAAATCAAACAAAAGTCATTGCACCCTTTACTTATTTACTTATGCTAGGTAACAAAACTCCTAATGAATGAGGCTTCTCTGGGTTCTAGATTCTCTTCAGACTATGATGCTTCAAAACCTTCATATTACCAGTAAGACCCAATTCTTCTTGACATAAGAAAACACCTGGACATTGATTACAAAATGCACTTTATCTTCTTTCTGCTCCTGGCCTTACAAATCCCTTAGCTGCTTGCACGTATCTCAAAAAGCTTTCACTGTCCTTGCTGGGTATTTTACACGTTTCTGTTGAAATTTAATTACATAATAGCTGAGCTAATCATTCCCAGATGTAATAAGTCACAGGAGACTGTTCTGTTTCCTCAATCCTCACCTAACACATGCTGGTTTATGCAATTAAGCAGCTCTTCTGCGTCCCAGTGGAGTGAATGACAATACCTTGGTCAGAAAGCTCAGGCAGTGATACAGCCTCAGACTGAGAGCTGGCTTCTCACTTTCTCAAGTACTCATAGAAGATTAATGAGAATTCATACTGCGGGGAAAAAAACATAATATTTTATTTTGCTGGCAGCATGCACATACAATAAAAAGTATCTTTTTTAATAAAAATCAATGATGACTTAAAACGCACAATAAATGTTGCAACATTAATAAAAGATGCTACACGTAAAATTAGACTTAAATGTGCAGTTTTCCCAGCTATTTACAACCCACATTTTGGGTCTTATGCTTCCAGCAGAGAGCGAAATGGTCTAAAACAGCTGTCAGATGGAATAAAATAAATATGCTCTCAGTGCAAATAAAACAAAAGCAGCATACCAAAAATTCCTGACTGATCTCCAGCGTCACCTCCTCTCAAACTGGAGAGGTCAGCATGTAGCTCTGAAGCACATGTGTTACTACCAAGCAGCTATGAAGGTGAGCTGTGAGAAGCAGCAGTGGGTTAAACAACGTGGCAAGAGACTGCTGTCTGAATGCAGGGCTCTGAAGGAGCAGCACACCATATCTGCCTACTTCAAGGAAGGGTTGATTGTGTTATGTAGTGCTTGACAGATGTCTGTGTAGCTAGTTCTTAAACACTTGTGTTGGATGCTGCAGTCTTCTCACACACTTTATTCCAGTGCCTCAATAGCCTTCACACTGCTTGGTTTACCCTGCTATCTGATCCTGGTGCAAGTCAATGTGTTATGTTTTGTACTGTCTGTGCTGTACTCAAAGAGCATCCCCTTCTCTGCTGTAGCCTGTATGTATGACAAGCACAGGTTTTTGTTCCTCTTCAGACAGCCCCACTTCCCTCACTGGTTCTCTGTAGGTCCCGTTCTGCAAACCATTTGTTGCCATTCTGTATTTATTTTGTTCATCATCCTTACTCATCACTTTTATGTTGAATTTTAAGCTTGTCTTCTAGAGTAATTTCAGTTTCTCTAAGTAGAATGTTGTGTGCAAATTTTAGACATTTATTTTCTATTTTTTTTCATTCTGGTTATTAATGAGCAGTGCCAGAACTAAGATGCACCGTGTAAATTCTCTGTGAGGCATACCCTTCTCATCTAACAACAAACCATTTATTACTCTGGATATGGCTTTTCAAACATCTCTTCACAGAAAATATGGGTACGTTTGCTCAGTTTATCATGTGAAACTATAGTTAAAATCTTAGAATACCAAAATGCAGAATAGCTACAGTGTCATCTTCAGGCATGTGGTGTAGAAAGATAGTAGAATAGTTTATCCTGATTTCCTTCATATAGACACATAATCCTCATCTGGTTATACCCCAACAGTGGAAAGAAACTGAAGGATGGGTCTTGATGCAAGAAAGAAGGCTTTGCCACACAGGAATTAATTCCAGAAGGAGGGACTGGCAAGAGGATGGGGAGAAATAAGCGAAGAGAGGACAAGCAAATCTCCCTCAGAGTCAGATCTAGTGGTCATAGTAGTACTTTTTGTGCTGGTGCCATGGTAACTCTTAGGATGCACGCAGAAAAGGGTAGCAACAAAAACAGTGTTTATTCTGTTCAGTGATACGTACCTGTCTTACCCTGTGAAGAAAGCACAGCATGAAAAGACCGTGTGCCATGCACTGGGTCAGCTTAAACAACCACAGTGGTCCCCCTGGGCTATAAAGCAAACCAGATGCAGAGAGCTTTTCTTCTGGAGAAAGAGGCTGAGGTCTGGCTCCTTCCAGATGCTGCCAGCTTTGTGGGGAGGCAGGTGATAGAGAGGAGAAGGAGCCCCAGTCTGGTGTCCTGCATTACAAGTGCATCTGAAGTCACTGTCTCTATCAATAACTCTGAAGTAATTGTATATTATAGTTGCCACCTTCTTGCAGCGGAGGGGGGATTTCCAACGACTGCAGATGACTTTGTTTCAAGACCTATTTAAGTACTTCAGTCATAGAGTCAGTGGAGGTGATGCCCCCTTTTTGCATCCCTTATTTTCCTCATTTATTTAATGTAGCTCCTTCGTGCACTCTAAATAATTCAATTCCATTCTTGATTATCTATATTCTTAAATACACAGCAACTTTTATCACATATCCTGCTAGTCATTAGTTACTCAAGAGGGTTATTTTTAGCAATGTTAATCTTTCCTCAGAAGTCACTGCCTTGAGTTCCCTATTCATCCCAGTTGCTCTTTTCTGAGCTCCCTCCAAGTTGTTGGCAGTGTACCGTGCAACCTCTTATTTGTTTTTGAAGATCCCCTTTGGGTTTTAATTCCAACAAACACAAAATAGCTGGCTGGCGTGAGTCACTGAAAACATAGAAATAGGTCTGTGGGATGCATTCCAACCTTGAGAAGCTCAGGGAGAAGCAAGGTGTTGGGGGATTGGAGATGCTGAGAAGACAGAGAGTTGTGCTATTTCAAGTGTATGCAACAAAATCTGAAGTTACAATAACTCAGCTATTTTGAGGCATTGTTAAGAACTGAAAACCACGAGTTGTGGCTCATTTTGAACAAAGGGAGTTGCTGACTTCTTGGGACTCTAACATTACTTTTTGTCTGTGAGATGCAGTGTGCAGTTCCCAGCTGCTTGCAGCTGGGTAAGGTCTGAAGAAGGACTGCCAAGTCCATCTGCAAGCAGATACAGATTCACACTTGAACTTCAGAGCTGACTGGCCTATGCTTTTGATTCAAATACCAGATTAGACCTCAGAGGAACTGAATAAGTTTTACCACAAGATTTTTCAGCCTGATACTCAAATTGAGAACACCTTTCCCGTCTTGCATAAGCCAGGCAGAAAGCAGTGCCCCACACCCTTACTTCATTCTATTAGCATTCATTTAACAAAGAAAATCTGTCATGTGCTTTCATTCTCCTCCTTTTTTCCAGAAACAGGCAGAGGTGGGAAACTGCCCTTCTTGTATTGTTACCATGGAGAGAATAAAGCCCATGAACGTTGTTATTCAGGCTTTTCATGTTATCCATCAGTCAGAAGCGTGGAAAAGCTATATGAACCTCCCTGACCTGAAGCACAGAGCACATGCAGTACAGTAAAGCCAGGATATCCATCACCCTGCGCTGGTGCTCAGGGTCAACGCTCTCACTAAAGAATAACACCATTTGCAAGATTTAAATGCTCTTGCTTAGACCTCAGATGGAGTTGGAAGACAGAATCCAAATCTAAGCACTGAATAATCTGGTGCAGAAATGGGTCAAAATGTTGCAATTTGCTCCATTTCTCAAAAGCATGCAGATAGAAAGTCAGTGTTCCCTTTTCTCTTGCATAACTTCTTATGTTCCCATTGCTTTGTGTCCCAACACAGTTCCACTTCCAACTCAGAATAGGAACTGATGACATTGGTACCCAATATCTCAAAAATTGACAAAGCCAGGAGTTGATCTCCACTTGCATAATTTCACCGATTCCAATAGGATTTACAGCCCCCAGTCCCTAGACTGAGGATAATAAAGCCAGTGCAGTCTGGCTCTTCTTTATTATCCCTTTTAAAGTTTATGTCTTCAAATATGGTCTGGTTATGAGTTAACAATACTGAAAAGATCAATACCAGAGTCTGACTAGGGGAGCACAAAACATGTTCATAAAAGTTAAATTAGAATCATAAAATGATTATGGGCTCTGAGTTTTCTTTCTTTTTTTTTTTTTTTCCCTTTGACTCAGCTGCCTGCTTTGGGTGGCTGTTTGCTGGCCAGTCGGGATGCAATTCACATCTGTGCTCCCCTTTTCTGCCCCCATTATATCTCATGGCACAAAGGATTGGAGAAGGACTGTGTGAAGAGCCTTCCAGAGGATTCTGTGGGCTTCAGGTCATGTTTAAATGCCCTTTATTTTTTATCGTTATTTCTCTGGCAGACTTCAGCAGATGCCTAATAGGAAGTTCTTCAGAAATGGCAGAAATGAGTGACAAATGCAAAACACATTCTCCATCTTCACTACAAGAACATCATGGGCGATGCCTGTAATGTTTTCGGTACCTTTGCTGGATGATCCAGGCTGAAATTATTTCTGTCCTTTTGCCCACTTCTGCAACAGTTACCTAAGAAACAATTCTGCTATGTCCTTTTATTGATCTGCTCCTTTTGCTTCTTCCCATGAGCCATCTCAGCTTCGTTAGGGGAAGAATACATAACTAAGTTAAAACACACTGGGCTGTTTTCTTGTAAATCTGTACTGATGTTTCTGTGAATGACCGTGCAGAAAAAGGCAATCCCAGCTTATTGTTAGTAATCTTATGGTCCAGCATCTGTCCTGTATCTGCCTTAGATGTTTCTGTACTTCCTATTACTTGCTGTAATCCTAATATGCCCACTTTTCTCATGTCCAGTGAGTGCAGATTGGACATTGACCCGGGTTATCAGATAGCAGGCAGAGGCACAGGACGATAAGGAGCTTATGCTCCTTCCCAGCTGGAAGCTATGGATGCAGCACAGGATGGACAAGCTCCTTAACATTGCAGCACCTTCCCCAGCCTCTCCTTGCCCAGCACGTGTATGAACGCGAGCACCCTCCTGCACGTGGGTGTATCGTGTGAAATATCAAACTGCTCGAGAACTACCTCAAGTAACCTTGCTCTTGCTCCTAACAAAAAACGCTGTTCAGTGATTTACATTCCTTTGTAATCCGATGCAGTGATTAGAAAATCTCTTCATTGTATTCTTTTCCCTTTAATGCAGCAACCAACGACCCCTGCGCTGGATGTGAGAGAGAAATGTCAGCTCTTCATGTGGAAATGAGTCAGCCAACCATATGTAAACATCAGGGGGAGCAGCGAGCATGACAGAGACTTGAGTGAGGAGAACATGAAATGGGCTTTAATCTGATCACAAATCTTGCTTCCAGGGAGGAGAGCTGCATGCTGCCAAGTGCCCTAGACAGCAGAGACAAGTCCCCAATTATGGATGTGCAGACTCAGAAGGATTAAAAGAAAGAGCTGGCAGGTAATGATATTGTGCTATTTTGCCGTTGCTTTATCTCTGATGCCAGCCCTGGCATCCTATATTAGCCCTGTTTCTCATCACTGTCAGCCCTCTGCTTTTGCATCGCCCCTTCCTCTCCCAGCCTCCGGAGAGGGACACCATTAAACTGCCCTCTTGGTTTATCTGCAGTGCCCTTGTAATTTAATGGAGATAAACAAACTTTGGTTAGCACATCTCGTACAGCCTACCAGTGGGTACTCAGAAAGGACGGGCTGGTTCCCATTCATCTGAGTGCAGATGGGCCCAGGTACTGGGGAGATGGTATCCCTTCTAGGTAGCTGTAATGCCTTCAAGATTGAAGGAGAGGAGGCTAAAATATGGCATAGCAAAAAGGCAGGGAATAACACAGGTTATTTCCATCAGGTTCTAAGACAGGAGGACAGAGTTACCAGGTGGGCAGTTGTGGGTGCATGGTGGTGGTTGATCAGGGGACTGAATTCCTGGGTTGCTTGCAGGAGGAAGGGCAGTGAAGTAGTGAAGTTGTCTTAAATCACCAGTAAGAGAGGAGAGGGGAGAACCCTAGATCAGGTGGACGGGCAGGATGGCCATCACTGCTCACAGAGAGGGGAACAACCAGGAGCTGTCTGAGGAGAGGTTTTCCAGTTTCTCTGAAAAGAGAATAATGGCTCTGCCTTCAGGGAGGTAAGTATACTCAGAGGACAAAATGTACAACTCAGTGCACTCAGGTACTGAGGACCAGAGTTTTAAACTTCTGTACTTCCGCTGTGTGTCCCCTGGGCAGACTCCATCTGCGTTATTGCTCTCCATCACACCTATTGTTCAGCCACTCTGCTGTTCCCAGATAAAATGAAACGAGGCAGGTTGAAGTTCAAAGGCAAAACCTGTTAGGAGACATTCACCAAGCTCACTGCTGCTGCCACACGCAGGGTACGGGAATGTTTTCTCACTTTGAAAAGTGTCTGGGCTGTGCTGGCACAGTAGCACACCACAGTTTGTAGTTAGCTGCAATCTGGCAGCCAGAGGAGACTAATGATGATTAGTCTTGTGACCAGACTGCTGCTGCAGACATCTTTGGTCTTGGGTCATCTATCTGAGTGCTGTTCCAGCAGTCAGGAAGGGATCAGCAGTGAAGCTTTATGCAACCACAATTTCCCTGTCCAGAACTCCGTGCAGTAGCTCTCTAGCTCTGCTTTCCTGGGCACTAATGGCAAAAACTGCATTTTTCTGCTCTGACCTTTGGTCATATTCTTTTCCCCATGCTGAGATTATTGCAGATCAATGATTTTTAAGTGCTGACATAGACACAAATTTTACAGCTAGTTGGTAATAGATACTGCTTATTTCAGCAGCATTCCTCCAGAATATAAAATTATGTTTACACTTACATGGCACCTTTCAGCTGAAGAGCTCGAAGTTGCAAAGCCTCAAAAATTCCTTGTGATGTGAATCTAATGTTATTGATGAAGACAAGAGGACACAAAGAGATTGAGTATAACAGCGTAAGAACAGCTCTTACGGCTCTACAAGCTCAGACTGAAAGTCTGTCTAATATTGTTTCTATGTATGCATGCTGGCTAGAATGCCTACCTGATACCCTGGGAGCTCTTAGCTTCCAAACGTCTGTGGCTCTAAGGTTTTCTAAACTATATCTGTTTTTTATGTCATTAATGATTCTGAATGGTAACTATGGAACTATTCACAAATCCATCAAGATCCAATAGGATTCAAGGAGCTAGGAGATGTCCTATCATCAAGTTAATGACACAAGCAAAATGAAGAAGACAGAAATGCAGAACTCCATCCATTTAATCATCACACCATACCTTTAAAGAAAGATATAGAGGTACTAGTATTGCTACCTGATTTTCTCAAGTGCTGCCAGACTCACCAGGAACTCAATGGTAATGCTGAAAATTAGACCTCTACCTGCAGATTGATGTATGCTTATTGTTATGAAAAGAGATCCATACTGCAACCTCCAGGCATATATAGGATGATATTTTAAATGAGAAATGATGAGAGTAGATTTCCAGCAAGTACAGAAGAAACGAAAAAACCTTTTGAAAAAGCACATACTGTTCCCAGCCTTGCACTTCACTTGCATTCTCAGTGTTGCTGGAGAGAGCTGGGTAAATGAAGGTCACTGCAGTTACTTGCAAAAGCGTCTGGAGGGTTTCTTCTAAATGAAAGTCTACTTCTTTCTTTTCTTTCTGGATTATGGCTTAAGAGATCTGAATACTGCAAAACCCTGGGCAGGTAGCCCAGTGTTGAATAGAACCATGAGCTGAAAATATTTGAAACTTTGGATATTCCTCTTTTTCTTGTGATTATTTTATAAACAACATTTACAAATTGCTATGCAGCATTTTTGAAGCTCAATTCACTGGTGGAAAGAGGAGTCATTTAAAAACATCAAAGACCTGATTGTTTGGGAATTTAAGAGAGTGTAAACATTCCCATCCTTGTTGAGAGGGCAAAATCACTTTAACTACTTGAAAATCATTAGCAACTAATGGACTTGGTTCTGAAGGAAAGCATGACTGCACTTGGAGGTCTCATGCTAGTGGTGTTATCTCTACCACTAGACATACCCCCACCTCCTGCAGGGTGTTCCTGTCTCTTCCCACCATTTCCATGGAACAGCTGGAGATCTTCTCAGAAGGCAGCCCAAGGCAATTCGCGTGTGTGTGTGTGTTACCTGCTTTATGTTGATTTCCCACTGTGTTTAGGTATGCCAGAGAAGCCATAGTGAGAAGAACCCCTTTTTGTCTTTTTAAAAGAATAATTGGGAATCTTGCCTCTAAGCCTTGGTGAGGCTCTGGGTTGCCTGAAATTGGGCTACCCCTTAAGGCAGCAGTGTTAATGGAAAAACCAGAGGCTGAGAATGCTTTGAGGTTGGACTGTTGTCTCCTGTGTCACAGAGTAGGCTTCATCAGAAAAACACTGTAGATGTTTTCCCTCTTTGTGCTTTCTGTGGGAATAACAGAGCAATTGTTAGTCACCCAAGGCTTTTCAATCTGGTCCATTTCACCAAGACTAAATTTGTTTTGCAATGTGAATAAATTAAGACAGAACTGAAAAATGTCTGGATGAAGATTAATTAATCATTCAGAGAGTCCCACCAGCTCTCAGGGCTCTACCATGGAGCTCCCATAGCATCGTTAGTATGTTCTGAAAGGCAGCCAATGAGCAGGATCTGATTCACTGCCCGGATTAATCTATATGAATGGCTGTGGGATCCATTTGAAAGCAGCACTGAGAATTGGCCTATAAAAAGACAGCCTGATTTTTTGCGGAAGCTACTTTGGGAAATGAATGAGGACTTTACAATCTCCTTCAGCCATAAAAAAACATACACGTCTCATACCGCTGCTTGCCTATTTTAATTAAACCAATAATTAAATTTTAATGAAATGAAGGTTTTCCTGAAAAAGAGGCAGCAGTGATTGAGTAGTTTTCAGCTGAAGGAGGGAGTTGAAGTGGATGTATCAGGCCACTGGGCTTCCCTCCCCTAACAAGTGTTGGAGGAAGTGCAAGGCAAAACGGCTTCATGTAATGAACTGCACAAGAAACACTTATGATAATGAAGTCAAGAGGCCGCTCTCCTTGGCTGTGTTTTCCAGCTTCTCCCAGAATAATGCTGTATTTTCAAGGTCTTGGCTTATACCTTAGAGGCCACTGCTGCATGAAGTCCTTAGAGATGCCAGCTCTGTCACACCGGCTGCCCCAGGGACAGGTCCAGGAATAATCAGTGCTTGGCTCCATGTTGCAGTGAGGAAGTTGTAGGTGCAGACCTCTGTGGCCGCTCTTAGTTGAAAATGTTCTTTGAGATAACTTTTATTTAGAAACGAATAAACAAACCTCAGAATTTCACTGAGCCCATCTCCAGAGTAAGACAGGTTCACACACAAGCTCACGAAATGCTACCCAAAGGTTGAAAAGGTGCAGATGTTTGGATGAACACTCAAAAAAAGTGATAAGGTGCTTGAAATGCCCACAAATGTGCATGCAGCCACAGACTCATTGACTTTAGATAGAAAAATGCAACTAAATATATGATTTCCTCTTTCCTCCCCAGATATGACCACCTCGTGCTTTGCTGTGGTGACACTGTTACCTTTATTCTCCTTCTGCCTCTGCCACTGATGCTCTGTGTGTCCTTGAGAGACTCCTCTTTGACTTAACATAAGCTGGAACAGAAATGATTGCCTGGCTCCCAGAGAGGGAGTTGTGAGAGCTGATGGATTAATATTTACTGCATTTTATACATGTCAAGAGCTATTGATAGGCACACCAGGGAATGTTCCGGGCACATCCAGTGCTAAAAGGAGGAGCTGCCACAGCTTGAATGGAAGGACTCGCTTGGGGATTGTTAGCAATTATGCCGTGTTTGTAGAAACCAGCATCGACCTATGCAGAAGAGGCCTGCATTGCTAACACCTCTGCACTGGGAGACATCACTGACATGCTCGGAGATCATGTGAAAGTAGTTTTAGATTATTATTCTTTTAACAGCTCTTCCATAGTTAAATTTACTCTGGAAGTACAGTGGGCACAATACTGCCCTTTATGAGTTTGTGCACTCATCCTAAAAACTTACAAACTCATTGGTCTATTTCAAAATGTGCTTTATAGAGAAGCAGAAATTCCAAAGATAGTTTCTAGAATTTTATTAAAAATTTGTGGCTGAGTAGAAGTGTGACATCCACTATGTTCCTCTGATGAGAAAAGGCTTTTCCATTCAGTTCAACATGGTGTAACATAGTGTACCTTTAGCTAATGTTTCCATTGCCTTCATGGATGTAGGAAACTGGACCAGTTCTTTTGAACTCTTTCTTTCCAGGAGAGTTTGCAAGAAGGCTGAGGGGGATATATTTCTTAGTAGTGCAGAACAGATGAAAGTCAGAAGGACCTACCCTTCTAAGAAACTGTTCTGAATTGCTTCCAGAGCCAGGTCTCCCAGGAACCCTCTGTGCTTTCCACCAGTCAAAGCAAAATGTAGACAAATGCTGTCCCTCAGTCTTACAGCTTCTCTGTCTCTGAGATGATTTCCCTCCCTGCAGTGCAAATTTCCCTGCATTTCAAATTTCGTTGTATTCCTATTCACAGGAGAACCATTCATCATTCAGGATGGAGAGAATTTTAATGATGCAGGGTTGTAAATAACTGCCCATTCGCAGTTCCAGCTGTGCTTCTCATGCAGCCCTCAGCACTGACAGTCTGCTTCCAAGGCCTCTGTAGCACTGACACATTTATTATGTCACAAACCAGCACTCAGGGTTAGTCTTAGCAAAAACTTACTTTATATGCAGAGAGTCCAGCCTTGGAGAATTCAACTCCAGACTTAAGGAAAGCCAGGGACAACAGGATAGGAGTTCTCTTGCTTGTCGATGGAACAACTAGGCACAAGTGCAAATTCCAAAACAAACCAAACCCACAAAAAAATACCCATTCAAAAAAAAAAAAAAAAACCCACCAAAACACAACCAAGCAACCAATCAAAGGAAAAAACAACACCTGTCATTTTCTTTAACGTTTCTGCCTCATGATACAGGGGTAATGAAGGAGTTTCCCTGGGAGTTTTTCTGTTCACTGCCGATCACGTTAGATTTAGAGAACAGTCACTCCTATGGCTTCTGATGCAGCTGGATGTTTGGTAGAGAAAATCATTCAGTATTGATCATTAAATACAATTAACAAAGTTCAGTAGCCTGCTGTTGCTGAATACATCGATTGCATGGGATAAAGTGCTTGTAAACTTACAGGGAGTCACAGCTGTTACTACTATGGTGAAGGTCAAGTTTAGACATCTAGTGATCAAAAATGGATTTTCATTTCATTGAGTGCTTCCTCTCTCTCTGACTCTTTTGAACGTGTCCTTCAGCTGTTCCCTCTGACAAGCTGCTCTGTGTAGCACTAAATATGAGCTAACAGCATAGCATTACCAGTCCTCTGTTATCTATGCAATCTCGTGTTCCTGCACTTTGCTCTTTCTTTACATTTTGTCTCTTTATGGGCATTTTTCACCCAACCCAGCATTTAAATGAACTGGAAGATGACTGTGATATTCATTCATTTTTGAAACCTGTGCCAACCAGAGCAAAATAAGAGGAAGCAGGATGGACTGAAAAGCTGAACAAGCTTCTACAAAATTTTAGATGGGGAATGTGTTTTGGAGTTAATTCTCTGTGTCCTGATATGGTATCACCTACAACAGCCCAGTTTCCATATTTTTCTCCACTTGTTGGTCTTGTTAATGCATAACCCACCAGATTGCTCACTTGGTTTGAGTTCTCTCCTTTTTCTTTGGTTGTTTTTGCTACTTTTTTTTTTTTTCCTGGTGCCTTTGCATACTGAATACTGCTATGTTTGTCAGAGATGCTAAATGTGAGACAAACAGAAGAGACAGATATGCCACAGTTTGTTCTGCTAATGGGAACACTTTGTGTACTGCTGCGTCTAGCTGCCATAAAGTCCGTTTCCTTAAACATTCAACAAAACAGATTCTTCCCTGTCTTGCACTTATGTCTGTACTCACACTTCTGCAGTGTGGGTGCCACAGAAAACTAAATTAGCATAGAAACATTTTAAGCAGGCAAAACTGATGACACAAGTGATAAAGTAGAGGAGAACTAGGTTGCTGGGGTTGGAAAAAATCATTGTTTCCCTTTATAAGCAATTGAAAAGCTTGACACAGGTATGTCTGCAGGAAAATAGAGAGGGCATTTTGTCCGGTAGAAGCATTCACTGAGCTGCAAGTGGCAGAACAGGCCTTGCACTGTTGCATGGAGACTTAAAAAATGCAATTAAGGCATCAGTGCTGTTAACTATTGCTTTATTATTTCATTCTCCTCCCTTGCTTCTTCAGCGCATCCCTGCTGTTGTCCTTCAAGATGATGCTGGCATGATAGAATACTTGATGGGAGGTAGGATAGTCAGCCCCCACTGTGTGTGTTGTGTACAGCAAGAGGTTTCGTAGGGACAAAGTGGGAACATCTGACAGCAGTTAAATGGTTAAATGCATCTTTCTCAAGATAAGCTGTGTGTGCGTGTTTAATATATGGCTGGCTATTCATGAACTAGATTTAAATAAGAGCCCAACAAAGTATATTTCAGAATATTTGACAATCTGTCAGGGTATGAGAAACATACATTCTACCTGACAAATGAAAGCTTTTATTCTTAGATGAAGGAAAGGACAGCATGGCACTAAGCCAGCATGTTTCCACTCCTGGTTTATAAAACAATTCAAGACAAAATTGTTCAACTGCTCAGAGTCTGATTTGACAAAACATTGTCCATTGTTATTCCGAAGGAGATCCAAGGCATGCAGGGGTCATGTGAAATCTGTTTGAGCCTAGCCTGCAAATGCAGTATGTTTTCAAGCCTGGGTTAACATATTATTATGGCAGATCTCTTTATTTGATTCTATTAATGCCTTTACAAATGGTGTAGGCTTTAGTGACCTGGAAATAAAGAAGTGAGAGCATGCCTTTCTATGGGACCATGCCTCTCAGCATCTGCCAGAAAGGACAGTGACTCAAGAAAATATCCTGTATCACGTACTGACACAGAAGATAGCATAGCCACTGTATCCTCTGATACACCAGATATATACATCCTATATCCTTGGTCATCGTGCTGCTGCAGAAATGAACTGCTGCATGGCCCCAGATGATGCTCCCAGATCCTGCCACTGTACAGGAAAAAAATGAAAGGTGGGATGGCAGGGATGTCTCCAGAGGAGCAGAACTCTGATTAAGCCTGCTGTCCCCCTCTCTGCTGCAGGCACCGTGTACAGTACCAGCCTCATATTAAACCAGTGTAAGACCAGCAATTTCCAGTGGTCAGTTTCTGACCCAGAAGATATTAACTTCCCATCCAGAGGCTGCAGAAGGTTTGGGTCGCTTCCAAAGGCATCTGAAAATGAATTTCCACATCGCAACTTGTGTTTTCATTCCCATTTTAACCATTTCACTGCTGTAGAAGAGTGATTACTTCATGTGAGGGGGGCTTGTTATTCAGAGAGGTAAACCTCTGTATAGGCATTTATAAACAGAATATCATCTCCACATGTATATTGCTCTGGTGATCACTTATGATAAGCATTGTGCTTGAACAAAAGACAGTGAAAATGAAGGGTTGTTAGAGAAAAGAGCAGCCAAATAATGCTACTACTGAGAAAAACCCAACAATATCCCCTTATTAAGATACATACACAATTCTTGGCTATGTAATTTTGACAGGAGAGCTCATTTCTATATTTAATATAAATGAAGCATGGACAGTTAACAGGGTATTTTACACCATGATATTTCAATTGTGTTTTATAAAATTCAGGCTGGCCTTGGAATGAACAATTTATCCAATTAGGGTTTCTTTTTTCCATTTTTAATGGAATCTGGCTACTCTCTTATCTGCCTCACTGGTTTAAAAATTGAAATAATCCTATTAGAAACCAGGTGTGCAATGTGAGTGCAAAATTGGCATCATTTTTATGAGAATCGGGGGAAAAATATCCTCAGGTTATTCAAGGGTTTCCACGCTGATTTTTGGTATTTAGACTTTATTTAACACTCATATCTAAAAACTGAATGATGTCTGCATTTCTTTGGTATAGACTGTAGATCAGAAATGTGAAGTTTGGCTGTGGCTGCTCACCTTTTTCTGGAGATATTGATTCTGGTCCTACAGTTGCTGTATTTAAGTCTTCTCTGGGCTAATTTTTCTTTATCCTGTGAATTACTTTCAAATGCAATTCAGTGTTACAAGAGTAGCAACAGACTAAATTCTGGTTTGGAATCCAAAGAAATGTGAAAATAATGCTGGGAATTTATATTTTAAGAAGTTATATGGGATTCCTACTTTTAATGTACAAATCAATAATACTACAGTTGCTAACTATCTGACAGAGGGCTTCTGTCTTCCTCTCATCACTTTATTCACAAGGAAAATGTCCAGATTCTCTCATGCAGGGAGATTCTTAACCTTTTATCATTCTAATGCAGTCTCATAGTTTAAAACATTTTTAATTTTTGTATGATGCTTTTGAATGAGGGTTTGCATATTTTATAGCTTTACAACGTGTCAGCAAGGAAAACATCAAAATTGCCTTTTACAGGCAGGGGAAATGTAGGTTTAGGTACAGGAACAAGTTTCTGTGGTTAGAATACTACGTAGCGCCAGCTGATCCATGTTAATGACTTCTGCATATGCTCATAAAATGGAATAATTGGACTGAGTGCTCTTTTAATGCAGGTAAAAACACCCTGAATCATCTTACCTTTGCCGTGGGCTAATAGAGTGAGCTCATATTTGCTGGAGATCAGGTGACATCTTTAGCTTGTTCCTGTGTCTTCGCCCTGGGCGCAAGAAAAGAAAATTACAGGTCAGACTTTGTACAGCAACTGCAGAGAGCCCAGGGGTCCTGCCTTTGAGCTCATAATGCCCTCTGTCCCCCCCATAAGAACATTAACTCTGGCACCGGTAGGAAGCTGCAGTCATGAGTTTAATTTCCATTTTGTTTAAGGATCACATAAACTTAAGGGCACAGGGGAAACAACAGTGGCATCTGTATAAACTTTAACAAGCTAATCATCAAGCGGGATTGACAGCGTAATACGAATAGATGGAAGAATGTTGATGCTTTACCTCTGGCATTTATCACTGTGTAGGCTTCCTAACTTGTTCAGCCTTAGAGTATTGAGTTAGGGGACCTCCTATTCTTAGAAACTAACAACAGATTTGGAAATTCAACAAAAATCTGGAAGGAATGGCTATGAGTGATGGTGAATAATTAGAGACCTCTAAGCTTTTTTGCTTTGAATTTGTTTTCAAAGGGTTTTTGAAGTTACAACTTATGTTGCTGTAAACATCACTGTCACTTTTGGGGTCTTTCATTAGCATTTCTATTTGTTAATCTCTCTGCAAATTCAAATGCAAGTTCTCAAGCTTTGTGCTGTATGATGCTTTCTTGTAGTCTCTGGGCACAACTAAGTGAGCTATCCCCAAACTGTAAAGAACAGAAGACATGTTTTTTCCCCAACCTATGCTGTTGGTATTCTTTTTCTCTTGCGTTGCCGTATGTGTGGTGAAATGTTTACAGCTGTTTCTAAAGCTTCTTCACATAGTAAAAAAGAGCCAAATCACTGAGCTGTGATTAGATCTTATGGAAAATGGGATCTGATAACAGGGGGCAGCATTGTGTTCAAGGCAGGGCAGAAAGCAAACTACTCATCTAGCATCTTATGATGCAGCAGGGAGAGGTGATCATCACATGTTAATTACTAATCCCTGCAAGAGGATGAGGGATGTGGAAGTATGATATGTTAAGAAAGGGGATCCAAGACATCCAGCCTGTGGTTTGTTTACATCCATCAGCTTTCCTTCCTTCTGAAATTCACACAGTGGGAATTAATAGTTTTACACAGCTCTAGCGACAAATACAATTGTCACAAGAAAGAGAATGAAGCAACAGTGTGGAAGAGCTCCTTTAAACAGCTTCTAATTGTCTCTGATATAATTTTCTGTCAGCGCATTAATTTGTGTAAGACATAGTGTGCTGGCTCTGCTCATAAAACCCATTACCTACTGTCTTCCTTCCGAGACCATTTGAGGACATTGTTCCTGTACTCCCTTGGTTCTCTATCCTCTTTCCATAATGGTCTGTTATTAGATTTTATTGAGTCCTGCTGATGTGAAAGAAAGCTAAAGCCTTGCTTCAATGTCACTTGTCAAATGCGTTAACTCTTATAAAGACTTCAAGATTGGCATTGGATATTTCCCTTGCCTCTAGGATTAATCTTTTTACAAGGCACAGATGGATCTGGAAAGTATGGTGCACAGCATGCTCTTACTCCCTGCACCTCTTTCTACCAAACTTAACACCCTTCTAATATTAGAACTTTTTCTCCATTAAGGCCATCTGTGTTTCACAGTTGCTACACTCAACTGTACTATTTCATCCCTCTGTGTATTACCTAAGCTCTCAACTTTTAGGACCCGTAGAGCCATCTCCTTCAGTTTAACTTAAGTTAGGTTTTCAGTGTGTTTCCAGAGACCAGGGGGTCAGTGAGATAAGATGGCCTGACACACAAGAAAAGGATAGTGCCACTCTGTGTTTAACTCTTTGTTATGCTGAAAGCAATATGCCTGCAAAGGCTGGTCAAAATTCAGTGTTTTTCAGGTAGAATGCCATCTCTCTATCTAAAATATGGTATTTCATGGAGTGCAACATCTTTTGCTGTTGTTCTTGTTGAAATTAGTCTTTTCATTTAGAAAACTGAAATCTCTGAACCTGAATTGGAAATGAGGCTATATAACTTCTCTTATTGCCTGGTTGCCTGTAGAACATCTTGTCCATCAATCAATAGTCCCCATAACATTCCCCATGAATGGACTGCTGTGATTCCATAATTATGCACAGGTATTTTAATTTGGTTAATTTTATAACTTGGTAGTGATGTCCTGGGATCCTGCTGGCAGACACAGAAACCAAGGAATGTCATGCTTGTATCACTTGTTCACACATTGCTGGGCTGAGCTGGAGAGAATTTATCTTAGCATCTGCCTAGAACACTTGGTCAATAAAGTTCTGCAGAGTGTAAGGATAATCACATGAAAATAGTCCCTGGCCAAGAGTGGAGTGGTTTATGCTTCATTTTACTGCTCCTTAGAAGATTAGGGCTTTAGCTCCAGTCTGTGATTGCTTTGTTAACATCAGCAAAGAACTGTGTGCATGCATTGACCATCTACCATGTTGCTTTGCAGTACTGAGTTCTGTAAGTATTTGTCTTATGCCTAGAGACCAAGGCTGATGTTACTTCATCAGCAATCTCTAATTATTCATTTAAAGAGGAAAAGCTCTTACTAGAAGGACTAAAGAGACCCATGCCACAATAGAGTACTTATTTGAAATGTAAAAGGCTGAAAATAATGCTCCCAAACTGGAAAGACAAGACCCAACCTTCATATCCTGCATATCAAATAATTATCTCCACTGTCACTTTACCAATCTCCCTCAAATGATTCCGTCCCTGCAGTGAGAAAGCTGAGCTGAAATTTCTACATCCCTGAAAAAAAAAAAAAAAAAATTATGTTTTGTTTGTACTGTGATGTTTTCACATTGAAAAAATGACCCTGGAAAAACTTCACCCTCCACTCATCTTTCTTACCTGCTCCTCCTTGATTACCAAGTCCTTTGATATCATTCAGCTGAAGCTAAATGTGGACTCTGTGCCCTCCTAGGAATCCAAACTTCAACTACAGCTGTACTCCAGCGTGGTTCACGCACCAGGGAACAAACTCTGCTCTGAGCTACAATCCTTACATACATGAAGAGGTACATGTGAATCAGTGTAGTGGCCCTTGGAGCAAACTTTCTCCCTGAATTGCACTTTGCAGGGGAAGAGAGGCCGCAGAAGATGGAAGCGCTCTCCTTCCCTGGGCTTTGCCACGCAGCCACGCAGTGCCCTCTGCATGCATTCCCTGCCCTGTGACTGCTTTGGGGCAATGTCCATGGCCTTCATGGTTGCAACTGGAGAGAAGCGTCGCAGCTGGAAGCCCAGAACTCTCCGTGAGCCTCAGTGATACCACTCCACCTGTCCCTCATGCTGGGTGTATCTTCCGCTCGTTGTCAGCGCTCGTTAAGACCGAGGGCATCTCTGTCTCTCGCTCTGCCTTCTCCACGTCTCCGGTTTCATTGGAGCAGAGTCAAACAGAGCCAAATCCACACAGGGTCTGGAATGGATCAGCAGGTCAGCTGGGAATGCCTGTCAGGCAGCCAGTGAGATCCCTCCCTTCTCGCTGGCTTTCTTTGAGGTTTGTAGCTCTTCTGCTTTCTTGTTGCTATTGCCACCCTCCCCACACTCCCCCTTGCCACACACCAAGCACCCAGACCTTTACTGAGCACTTTACTTAATCCCCAGGATTCTTTATATAGGGATTAATCTTCTCGTCACAGTGGGAGAGCTCGGCGGGAGGGGGTACATTTATCTCTCCTGCTGAGGTCTAGAGTTGCATTGCTGTGATTATTGGTGGTAGCAGTGTGCGTGTGTCTGGGGATCTGTGTTTAGCTTCTTCGTTTCTTAAACGGCACAGGGGCAGCAGCCAGGCACGTTTGCTTTCTGGCTGCATTGTCTGCTGCTAGAGAGAGAGATTGTGAGTGGGGAGCAGCATGGCAGAACAAGAAGCCAGTGGCTTGCAAGTCCTTCTCTCCACCCTCCAGGTAAGAACAGCTTGAACTAATGAGAGAGGTGCTTGGGCTTGTTTTCCTCTTTAGTTCACCAGCAGCGACTTGTCGAGCTGAGTTTGTTCTTAGGAGCTCCCTGCTGGCTTGTCTCTAAAAGCATCAGCACACAGGAGTCCTGACCTGCACCTCCCACCCTAAAACGCCTTTATGAAACGAAGTTTCACTATCCGAAGACGAATGCTGGCAGTTACTGCTATGCATCAATCACCGAGCCCTGTCTGCAGTGCCTCGGCTTCTGCAATCTTGCTGTGTGCAGCAGGGGACTGAGGGAGGTGTGAGGAATCGGCTGCTTTGCGATGAATGGGACCTGACAGCACTGTCAGTCTGTGAGCGAGGCGAGCGAGGCATGCAGCACTGCTCCGAGAGCCATGGAGAATGAGTAAACAGATCTGCCCGGAGGCTGCAAGTTCCTCCCTGTCAAACTTACTTCACCAAGACCCCGAAGCGCTCTCAGGAAAGCAGCAAAACCTCCCGAGGTTGGGCTTGGTGAGATGCTGAGTGCTCAGCAAATGTACCCGAGGAGCAGAGGGGAGGAAATGTTCCGCTCCAGGATCACACTTGTTGGACAGGAGAAGTATTTCTTCCTTTGTCTGTAGGGTATCCCCTTGATTCTCTTTTCTCCCAGCATGTATGTGCTCCTTGTGGTCTCACAGGAGAGGAGGCATGACCCACTCTATGAAACAAGATGCGTGTTTTGGAAGGGAACCTGTGCGTTCATGAGATACCGTTATGTCATGAGTGGTGGGTGGGAAGTGCTTTGCCAGGACAAGTTGCTTGTACAAAAAAACCCAGCTTTTAGATGTTTATGGTAAAATTCCAGTTGTCTGCATTTCTAAGGTGCCCTGATCTGGGTCAGAGCACCACAAGGACAGGAGTTTGGGGCAGTGTGCTACAGGGTCTTTTCATCTGGGGCAGCAGGATCCTCTGACGGCTTCATGCATCACCAAAACCTTGCACTGCTGCATGCACAGGAGCAGGAAATAAGGAGCACGTTGTGTGAAACAGACTTCCCTCCTGGGTCAGCCCAAGAGCTCATGTCCCTCAGCCCCATGTTTCTGAAGGTTTTTGTGACCCGTCAGAAATGTGTATAGAAGGTCGTAAAACCCCATGGTACGTAATTGGCTCCAGAACCACAGCTGCATGTGGTGATCAGCCTTGACATCTTTATCCAAGCTTGTGTAACTGTCAACAACTTTCATTTCTCATAACATTGCCAAACCCTCGTTTGCCCTCCATGGAACCCTGTGGCGATGAGTTCTGCAGAAGAATGGGCACACATGAAAGTTGTTTACTGTTCTTTTTATGGCAGTGTAACTTGCCTGCCTCTGTTGCTCTTTCAGCATATGTAATGCGTGTTTTGCATTAGATCATGTTTTTTGCCACATCCAGGTTACAGTCTGTTACTTTGGATAACTGAGAACTGAGTGTACATCTCCTGTTTCTTCTTATACTTTCTAACGCTAACAGTCCTGGTGCTCTGTGCATAATCTGGGGACAGAAAGGGACAAGGCAGAGGAATAAATTGGGATCTGTAATTTAATATATGTGATTCATTAACAAAGCTGCATGGAAGAGGATGAAAAATATTTAGAACCAAGTGAAAGAGCTGGCAAAACTGCAAGGGTATCAGCAAAAATGCAAGGCTGCTAAGCATTCAACCACAGCATTACAAAATCTAACCGTAGTACAAGCAACCTTTTTTCCAAAAAGTTCATATTCACTTAAAGAAGAGCAATGGGCTTTACTCTGATTTGTTCTGATTCCTCTCCTCCTCTCTTACCTTCAGCCAGAATTTGATCAGTGTATCACTCCAACGCTGTCACCTGTCCCAGGTGCACAAACTCAAAGATAAAAAGGACCTTTGCTACTCATAGTCTGGAAGCACTGGCCTGGGAAATAATGACTTTTGCTGACATTTGCATTTGCTGATATAATCTCTCCACACTTTATATTTTCTCCAACAGCTGTCCAAAACACAGTGGCTTTGTTTTTGTATCCTGCCAAATTGCCAGTGCTAGTTCATATTATTTTATTGGGCATGAAGAACATATCTGCTGAGTACAGCAGGATGTTGGAGGACAGTACTATTGTGTATTTTCCTTTGTTTTATCACGTAAGTCTCGTTTGTATACAGAAAACTTTCAGCTGGAGCATGAGGGAACATCCATCCACCAAGCTGCTCTTTACAGACTTCAGAACAAAACCAGCCTTCTTCCTTCAGTCACACACTGACAACTAGTTTTCTATCTTACTTCCAAATACTGGCATGGATTTCTATTCCCAATCTGAAGAATGTACCAACCTAAGAAATGCTCTATCACCATCAGCTGAGAGAGCAGTCCAGCTTATCTCCTCCTGGCACAGACTCCTGGTCTCACAACCTGGCTTTGGTAAGGATGGTCTCACGCAGACCAAAACTCAAACACTGTGCACTTTGTCACAGAATTCCTGCTCCAGTTGAAGAAAGAAACACATTTGGTTTTTTTGAGTTCTTCAGAACTGTTAACAGAGCAAAAAGGGAGCATGATCCTCCAATGACAGCAGAAACTCAAGGAAGCACGACTCGTTACAGATGTTCTGAAAAGTGACAAGGTGAAAAGCAAAAGCTGCTTTTAAAGCGCGGCTGCATTTTGTCACTGAAATGTCACTGCAGGGAAGACATGACATTTCAGATCCCTAGGTAAGAAGTGCTTCATTGCTTACAAGGTACAGCTTTCAAATGTGAGTTTCAGATTTAAGAAAAACCTCTCCCTATCTCACAAGTTTTGTATCAGTATTGCAGTGCCAAACCATTAGGAACTTTCTGTTATTTCTTATTTTGCTTTTAACCCTGGTACTTTCTTCTTTGCTCTCTCTTCTTGACTCTCCCTATCCCACCTGCTCCTACAATTATCCCATTCGTCTCTCATCCTGTTCTGTTCCCATCTCTGCATCACAGACCACAGTAATGTCTTTGCATCCAGCTCTGCTCTGTCTTTCTTAGCCAGTACAGTACCTACACCAAGGCTGGGTTGGTTACTACTCTTCACTCTACTCTCCAGTCAGACTGTGCCAGAAATCAGCATCGTCTCCACGTACAGCTTATGTTCAGGGGAGAAAACGATGTTTTGCAGGCAGCCTCCTTAAAACTAAATCCCAGACAGATTTGGGTTTAGATCCCCTATTTATTTTAATGCCTAGAAGTTGTATGTGGGCATTGATTAAAAAAAAAAAACACCAAACTATCAATAACTAAGTAGAGCAATAGAAAATGCAGCATCTTTTGTTGTGTCCCAGATTATTGAATCATTTGTGATTTCAGAGCATCCGTGCTCATACTGCTGGTTATCCCAGCTTCATCTCACTCCATCCTCCAGATGCATGCTAAGTAAGCAGCATTTTGATTCTTCCTCTGCTTTCTCCCTGCTCTTTTCCTTGCTTGCCAGGCCAAGATATGAGCCTGCCTTGGTTACCCCTGAGAACATCTCCTTATTGCATGGCAGTGTGCACTGTGTTGCCTGAGGAGTCCCAGATTTCCTGTTGGCTCTCAGCACGGTGTTCACATGCTTCCCAAAGCCACACTGTCTGCGTGCATATTCCACTAAGCTGGCAACCCGTGGGGCTGTTGGCAGATCTTTGGCTCATACTGAACCCTACTGTGCTGGACTGCAAAGGTTTCCGAATGTTATGGTTCAAAAGGAAAGAGGTGAAAATCTTATGTATCCACGAGGATGTGATCTGTGTAAAGGGATTCCTGTCTGAATGACTGTGGTGCCCAGCAGGGAAGAGATGCGGGATTCACTGTTTGCTAACTTGAACCTCTCTGTTCCATTGCACTGCTTCTCCCGAGCTGTTTTGCTGGCTGGCTGACAAGGCAGTTCTATTGTTATCCTAAAGTCAAGTGGGAAGATATCTGTGCTGCTCCAGTGACAATGAATATAAATGCATTTTGCAAAATGCTTTTGTCTCCTCTGCATCCTTGCACTTATACTGTCAGCAGAGCAGTTGAGATTCCTGGGACTGAGCAAAATGGATGTAAAACACCAAGAACTTCTCAGCAAGCAGAACGCCTGCTGGTTTGCACAGGAGGTGGGAGAGTTTGGAGTCGGGTTCTGTATTTTTGGGAGGCAGCTTGGCATGCAGGGGTTAGTTGAATACTCTTACAGGGAAGAAAACTCAGCTCAAAACCAGATGGTCATTTTCATGTGGTTCATTAACTGTGTTTTATTGAGATTGTTATATCTAAAGTAAACAGCAGTGGATTTAGTGTTCTCCTATTCCTTACAAAAAATATTCTAGCTTTGGAGCAGCAAAAGCAGTGCAATTAGGTCAACGAGACACTTGGTTATGGTGTTCCAAGGAAAATCCATCGTAGGGAAACACTGGATGCTCTGTCAGTACTCTCCTGTCTCTAATGCCAAAGCAGCATTGTATGGGAATTGCTTCCACGGCCTGAGCCAATGATTGAGCACCTGGTGAGGGGACACAGCCAGCCCTGGGAGCACAGGTGAAAGCAATTCCTGGTTCCACCCCTCCCTAAGCCTCATTTAAGGGCTGGCTGCCACAAGGGAAGGGTGTTTACCTGCAGGTTCCTCCTTTTGGGATATTTAGTGAGCCCTCCTCCTTGGGATGGGTAAGCAAATCCCTTTTTCTTTAACTGCATTGTGACCATCCCCATTTTTTGGGGGGTAATTGGGAACTGGTTATCTGTTATTGCTTTCTCATAGAGACATAGATTGCATATGGTTTTTTGTTTTTTTTTTTAAAGAAAAAAATATTCTGCAGACAATTCTATAGAGGGTCTTTAGGCCAACATCACAACTTTCAGAGTCACTGCTTGTTCTTTTTGCCTCAACTATCACATTCTCTCTGTCTAAGGAGAACCTAAAGGTAACTCAGAGCTCTTCCTGGCTCACCACCACGGGGCACTGCTAAGCAGGAGGAGCCCTTGCACCATCAAGGGACAAAGGAGCCCAACATCTGGGCATCAACCCCAAATTCTTACACGGCCGTGGAAGACATATCAACATTTGGCATTCCTGTCAGTGCAGAACACTGAAAGCCCTCAGAGGCAGCTGAGGCACGTTTTGGGCTCTGCTGAAACTCTTCCACCAGCTGAGCTCAGACCAGGCTTTTGTTCTGTTCTCAGGCTGGCTGCAGCTGTTTCTCTGAGCGTGCTGCCAGCTCCTCTGACAATGCTTTCAGTTGGGCTCTTCAGAATTCCCTGTGACTGCATTAATGAAAACGTAAGACCTTGAGATGTTAGATCTACCCAGAGGCTGATCAGAGCACCATTAGCTGCAGCTGCAATGAGCAGGAAAGCGCATTGTATTCTGGCCCCAGAAATCTGAACAGAACTTTCTCTGCCAAGGAAGAAAAGTTAGCTTCAGTCTGTCCTTTCCTGGAGACCCTCTGGCTCTCTTGCTGTAGAAATGCAAATGTGGTCGGATAGTTTTGTCATTAAATCACTTGAATGCAGGGCTGAAGAAGTGGGTTACATCCCAATGCATCTGGCTTAATCATGTGTTAAATTGCTAATAATCCCACTGTGCCTCCCATTGGTGTTAGAGAAGATCAGGCAATTAATATTTGAAAAAAAAAAAAGTGAAGTTTTGCTGAAATAATGATTTTTTTTTTTTTAAGTGAATCAATAATTGTTTCAGTATGGGACTTGGGTAGAGCACAATAAATAACGCACAGAACTATGTGTTAAATGTTGAGGACAAATAGCTATGCAGGGTGATTGTCAGGGAAGCGTGCACTGCTCATGCAGCAGCAGGGGTTTTGTGAAATAAAACAAGTTACTGTGTAATAATAAATAATATAAAAAATGCCAGGGGGCCAAATGAGGTGACACAAACAATTTAAAAGCAATGCTTCTCAACCTGACCCTGCACCTATGGTCAGGCTGTTTATATGTAGTATAATAGTTTGCTATGCAACAGTGAGCAGCTTTATATTGTATATTTTTTGGACAACTGCAGCATTATGGACATGCACATTAAACTACATTGTGTAAGAAAGTAAATGCATTTGTTTAAGACATGCTTAGCTTTCACATACGATTTAAAAATATTCAAATGATTTGGATTTCTATTTGTAAGTCACAAATATTGTTGATGGTTGCTGTGCTTCCATGGCTGTTTTGTATGCCTAATATTAATGTACTACGTCAATATTTTTGTGTCAATGGAAAATATCCACCTTCACCTTCTCTTGGGCTTCAATAGTTTCCCTCTGTGAAATACATGAAAAGAGTTGTTTTCATACAGAGAGATGTTTGTTTGAATAGATCTTGCTTATGTTTCTTTATATAGCATAATCTTATTTCTAGTGTATTATGCTACATTGTGTTGTAATGATTTAGCATTCCTTTTCACGCACTTTTTCTCCCCAATGCATTGGAGCAGTCCTCTTGGCTTTATCTGTAATAGGAAAATATGTCTTTGGTAGAAAATGCATTCGTGGGCATCTCTGAATGACAGTTTATTACATTACACTTAGCAGAGAGTCCTAGAAGGTTGCATTGAAAAATGGATGGGCTGATATTGGTTAACTTCAGCAGCATCTTGTAACACCAGAAGTTTCATGTGTATTAACAGGGAGAACAACACCTCCAGGAGGTTTAAGAGATGGGGGTGGATTTTGTGCTGCTCATTCTGAGATAGCAGGGCTGAAAATTGCTCCTGGAGATGTCCCTGTCATAGGGACACTGGTTTTGTGAAATCATTCCTGTTTGTGTCAGGATAGGTAGCAGAGTGCACATGTTCACCATGCTTATGAGAAAATCAGAGGGAGAATTTGTGCTTCTGGGGAGGAGGGGATAAAAGCCTCTTGCCTTCCAAAGAGCTTGGGGAAAGTACAGGACTGAGGTGATGCTTGCCACTCGCTCCTTATGAAGTTAGCCATGCTTCTTGGGGGAAGAGGGAGAGGAAGGTGAGCCCTTGCTGTGTGTGTTAGGGTTGATGTATGGAGACCTGAGTGCCTCAGGTTTTCCTGTCTTTGCAAATCCCCTATATGCAAACACTAATCACCCATACTTGCTATTGAGCTATGCCAGACTTTAGCCCCATGACTACGTTCTTCTCACCAGACCTGGATGTAAAATAATTCCCTGTTGCCTTTCTCTGTTCTGTTAATAAGCACTTGTCTCATGGATAGTCTATTTGCACCTGTTGGCCTACAGAGCCTGATGTGCTACAGGACACAAATCCTGTTCCACAAGCTGAAGCCATTCCGCGTGCTGAGCTCACTGCTCCTCTCCACAGGAGAAGGGACTTTGATTTTTGATCAGAACAGGCTGGTTTGGGCTCCTGAGGGAGACTGGAGCCAGAATGCAATTGGAAAGTGGTGGGATGCACTCCTTGATAGGGATCTACAGTCTTCTCCAGGGATACCTGGATGGTCCAAGGCAATCTTGCCTGACTGTCCTTCTGCTCCCCACTGACAAAATCAAGTTTGATGTGGAAAGTGGGGAATGAGTGCTAGGAAGAAGCCATACAGTTTGTTCTCGTACAGCTCTAGGCATGAATGTCCAGCCAGTTGACATGAGTGAGTCCTCAGTGCCTACAGTCCTGGAAACTGTGCATCAGAAGGAATGTGTGCTGTTATTTTACAAAAGACAGTTTAATTTCAGAAGAGGCAGTTAAGTTAAAGCTCCTGTTGAAGCAAGAATATGAATCAGTGAAGACACAACAAACTCACATCTGTGACTCAGTATTTCCTGCTGATCTGTTGCACTGTTAGGGCCTTTGTTTTACTGAATGGAGACCTGCCGTATTATAAAGAAATTAAGGTTTTAGAAGTCAAGAATTTGTCATTTGTTTCATGTCTCCTGGAGAGGACAAAGACAATATAATGGAGACCCTTCTGCCCACAGGCAGTACTAAGCTACGCAGAAGAGAATGAATGTTTTGCACTGGGTATTGATTGACAGAGTAACATCTGCTCAACGAGAAATTCCCTGGGCCAAGTGAAACCTCCTTCCCTTAGGGGATTTGGAGAGCAAGGCTGTCACTTTTTTTTCTTTGTGATTTCTTCTCTGGGAAGAGCACAGCTTTTTCTTTAAAGGTGTTGTAGGTTCAGTTGGAATTAATGAGTACAGCAGAACTTTTACAGTGAGTCTTTTTTGAAAATTGAGTAATTCTGACACAGAGTCCTGTAGAAGAAATAACTAATCAACCAAGGCAAGGCCTTGCCTTTTTTCCACCTTTCAAGAAGGGATGCTTGAAGGCAGAACGTTTTCTTTTTATTTTTCTGACACTAGAGACAAGGAAGCACCACAGAATTGCATTTTACTGCAATCCACTACTGGAAAGTCTTTTATGTGCATTAATTGTTGGTGTAATTTACAAGCAGAGGTTTTTCCAGTGGGAATTTGATCCTTACAGTAAATGGAGATGAGTTCTTACCCACTGGACTGATCTGCTCCTCCTCACTGTTCTACCTATTTCTTTCCTTTCAACACACAGAATGGCGGAGTACTGATGGCCAAAAGAAGACTCCTGGGCTTCGTTCTCAGGACTACTAAAAACTCTCTCTATAAAATTCATTTAATATCTGTGCCTCCTGATTTCTTCATTTGATTGCTAAATAGTACCAAACTTCATCTGCCAAATCTGAGTGCTGAGAAGCAATCACACTGCCTCCCAAATTAAAGTGTGGAACTACTTACTCCATGAGCGGATGACACTCGTGTAGTGGATAGAATTGACTCAATGCAGGTGGTTCTCTACCACCCTCTTATTTTGGTGGGATTCCTTCTGGAAGGCCAAAGTGGAAGATTACAGTGAGGATGAAGCTGGATATCCATTTAATTTGGGATTAACCTGACAAGCGGGAGCGTAACAGGGAGGGAAAGCATAATCAGTTCACTTGGCATAGGGAATGCCCACCTGTCTGCCCTGCAAAGGAGGGGAGGGCGAATGGTCCACCTGACCTTTCCCTACGATTAAAATACAGATCTGATGAAGTCAGAGGAACAAACTGAACTGCCTTGTTCAACCCTCTGTTTTTCCAGGAATAAACTAGCACCATCCTCATGGTTTCTGGAGAGGATAGAGGACAGCAGAGGTACTGAATATTTATTTTTCTGGCTTCCTTTTCGAGAAAGTCTCCTGCATTTGAATGGCTCCTTGCCCCTTGTTAGCGTGCCATAACAAGGGGAAAGAGCTTGAGATGCCAAATGAAGAAGATTGTGTGTCTGGCTGTGGTTTTCTTCAAGTTTCTGTTCCGATAGGACTTGGGTCACCTGATCTCCCCATAACACGCAAGGATTTCAAGGGGACAGCTGGAAGTAGAGGTGCATTAAAATGATTTTCATCTAAGATGAAAACCATGTTTATTAGTGGTTTGTTTCAAAAGATCCCATAGCTAAAGCTGTATCTCACAGAAAATTTTGGAGGGTTTTATCTATGAGATGGTTATCTGAGTGTCTGGAAAACTTCCTAGTTGAGTTCTCCTTCTGTGTCCTAACAGAGCTTATGGTGATCTGTTCTATTGATGGTCTACTTGAAATCATGCTCAAACAAAAAGATGCAACTACACTGTGGTGGTCTGTACATGCTGGTATTGGATAAAAGTATCAGGTTAAGCTCTGGCACGTACCAAATCTCCTACTGAGGTATTCCCAACATAATTCGCCTTACTCTCAGAAAGCAGATAGTGTCTCAGACAGGACACTGAGCTCATATTTTTAAATTTATTTCCTGTCACTTTTTCCTAGAGTACAGACACAGCAGTGAGCTCATTCGCTGAGCTAACAAAATGCCTGTTAGCTTGACTGGCCAACGCTCACTTTGCAAATGCTTCTCTGCTGCGGAACTGAAGTAACAAGAGCTGAAGGAAGTCCTAAAGGTGCATGCCTTCAATATGGTGGTGTTGGCTTGCCTTTTCTGGATGGCTTACATGGGATATGGGTTGAAGATAACGGTATTTTTAATTTCTGGATGGTGAATGGTGCACCCTGTCATACTTCTTAAAAAGTTGATAGAGCTGAGGGCTTTGCTTTTTGGAGGTTGCTGTGAAAATCTAGACAGATGGGTCTCAGCAATGCAGTTGGACAGATGTTCTGCTTTACATTACTCATAATACTACTTTGAATCATTAAGGATTTGGAAGTGGAGTTTGCTATTTATTATGGATGCCAAATTTCATTTGTTGTTTGGTTGTTGGTTTTTTTTTTTTCTCTTAGACTGGATGGGAAAAATAAGTTCTTCATTTTCACTTTCAGGTTCTACCCCCTAAGAAAATGAGCTGTGACTAACAGTAGTTACTAACAGTATACCTCCATTACCCTAACCTCAGTCATCATTATTAAGTGTTGATTGATTGAAGGCATATTCATTGCTGCTCCAGAAAGCACTTTTGAAAGTGGAGTAGGTTGACACATAAGGACACTTATCTCAGCACGGGAAAGGACTACTGTGAGTCTCAAGCAGAATAAACCTTACAGTACTCCTTTTCATCACCCTGTAAAGGTTGATGTCAGACTAAAGTGTATCAAATGGGATGTTAGCAAAGGAACAAAGAGAGAAGCCCAGAGTGACTGCAGCATTATGGAAGGAAGTGCCAAGGCAGGCCAAGAGTAGGCAGAGGGACCCCTGTGGCTTTATTGTGCCCTGCCTAATCAGGAACAGCAGAGATAGCAAGGACAGCAGTGTCTTCATTACAGTTGTCTATTTTCACCTGCACATGCTTACATTTCAAAATCTGTGGCTTTATTAAAAAGCAAGTACGTCTGGAATTTTTCCAAGGATTGTATTCAGGGAAATGGTTTTGCTTGAGGGGGGGGAAAAAATCTTGTTAATTCATAAATCCACTTCTTTGAAAGACAGAGCATTCTCTGGAGTGACAGCTACAGAAGCTTGCAAAGAAAAGTTGTAGTGTGTTTCATGATGCTCTTTCCTCACTGGTAGAGGGAAAGAAAACTGAATATGAAAAACAGATCCTTCCCTCTTAAGTTTGGGTAGCAGTTGTGTTGTGTAGCTGTAACAGAGCAGCATTTGAATGAAGTGTTAACATTTTTAAATATTTCAGTGACAGGTAAAGTCATATGAAGTACAGGTAAACCAAGGCATGAATCCAAGAAACACCAGGAGGCAGTAGGTGCTAGCATGCGTATGGAAGTTGTTATGCAAGAATAGCTAATGCTACATATAATATTAAGTGAATATGAGAGGCACATGCTAGGCTAATTTAAGAATTAGAATAGAAATAGATATTAAAATAAGGAAAAATGCGGATGATATAACATTAAATCCAGGGAAAATGTTTAGGTGTCACAGGCTCACAACTTATGGTGAAATAGGAGATGTCCTCTGAGAATTTATCTGCAATAGAAATTACAGAAAGAACTCTAGAAGTGTTCAGAGGGATGTCTGAAATTCTTCAGAATATCACATGATTTGATTTTCCTCGAAGTTTCCTCATTCTTTTAATGCTTCCAACTCAACAGAAGAATTTTAAGGTTATAGAATAATGTGCTTCGGTTCTACATAATAAAGGAATTGCTCTATTAGAGATGCGTAAGTGAGAGGAGTAAATGACAAAAACGAATTGTATATGAGGAGGAACTTGTGTAGAAGGATAGCTCTGTATTTTTTTAACTCATGGAGAACTTTGGCATGAGAAAAAGCAAGCAAGAAAAAGCAATTTACTTTGCTAAAGGCATCCAAGAAATTGCAGCCCAACAGGGCATAATTCCTGCAAGTACCTGGGTGCGAAAGCTTTATTAGTGTGATACATGAACAGTGTGGCACAGATGATGAAAAACCTTGCTTTGAAGTTAAGTAATACAAGTCTGGAGACTTGGTGACACAGCAGGCAAAACTGAGGGCTCAGATCACGATCCACGTGCCTCTTAACTCCTCTGTGGATGAATGAAGTGTAGCATCTCCCCTGTGTTTGGACACAAGGATGAATATCACTTCACAAGTAGGGCTAGGGCTCACTGATATTATTTCCCAGTTCAGCATTCAGATTCACTACAAGGGGTAGGTCTGTTCATCTTACTGGAATGGATGTTTCAAGTCCCCATCTGATTTTGCCACTGACTTACTTAGATGGTGGGAAATTCACTTAGGCATCACTGGGTGATATTTCCCTGCAGCCAAACAAGAGACAATGAATCTGATACTCATGAGGAAGGATGCGGTGGGGCAGGTGTTAATTAATATTTGTGAAGAAATCTGTGATCCTGTGATGAAAGGTGTTATGTTAGTGCAATTTATTGCATTAAATATAGTAAGATTCCTTGGCACAGATGATTTCCGCAGTGTTGTTCACCAAGTTATTTTGGCTGGAGATCAGTTCAGTTGAAGCTGTTATATCTCAACACCTTTTAGTGTTTTGAGGGCATTCAGATGTAAGTGTGGACTTTGCCCATGTCTGCCTTGCAGCAGTTGAGTCCCACAGTCTGTAGCATGTATCTTTTGAGAACAAGACCTAAATCTCAATGAACAGGAGCAAAGTCCCATACAATAACATGGAGAAAGTTGCCTTTCAGGTGTTGTTTCTACCCATTCTTAATTGTCTACCCTACCTGGTTGTCTGGTGTTGATGTGAACAGTACCTCATTACTGAACCCAGCTGTGAATTGGTGTGCAATAGAATGTTGTGAGGGCAAGCAAGGATGACCAAAAACCTAACCTCGAGTCAATGGAGATAATGGAAAACAGCCCTGCATCTAATTGCATCAGGTGAAAAAGGGAAATTTTTTAGATGTTTAACATTTCCTTTGATATAAAATCCAGTAAATCGCAGAGCCTGGCTGGATATTGAGCATAAGTAGGAAGAAAGATGGCTGGTGCTTGGGTAAATGGGGTGTCAGCAATGCTGGACATAGGTGTGAAGGAGCAAGCACCTCACAAACAGGAGCAAGGACTTGCTGGACCACGTGTCATGCTGTCGGAGGCCCTTTGGCTGCCCTGCATACAGTTTGAGGGCTACGTGATCCCACACAGCTGTGAATGCCTCTCTTGTAGGATTAAAGAGGTCACCTAGGACACTATTCTAGCAGCAAGGTCCTCCTTCCAGTCTATAAATAGAGCCTTTCCCTTCCCCTCCTCCTTGGTGTTTCCTGACCTATCTGACTCCTGAGCAGAGGAAATCCAGGTTAGGTGAGACAAGTGCAGTTTACCACAGAGGATGGTGACAATGCTGAGGATATTTGGATGTTTAAGGAGCAGGAGAAACAAGATCATAACTTCTCAGCGTTCCTCTAAGGCTTGATGATGACAGTAATGATGTAACAAAGTGCTTTAGTAATAACAAAATTTTAGCTGTAATTGCTTGCAATACTTATTCTGAGGTTCCCCAGTGAAATTCTGGAGATCCCTCCAGTAACAAGAAAACACAGCTGGCTGAATAGCAAGGCTGAGGATGGGGGCACACAGGGTTTTTTTGTTCTCTTATTTTAGTGTGACTTTTTAGCTCCGCTTAAATTAGATAAAGCAGTCTGCTCTGGCAAGATGCAGAATGTAAGGCGGTGAGCCTGGTTTTATGGCTATCGAGAGACCAGGGAGTCAGGTGTGGGAAGATGTCCAGATGGCAAACCTGTACTGCTAGCAGTGTGGAATAGCTGAGTCTGTGCGCACACCTCAGTGGTGACAAAGCATCGGGAGCAGAATCTCATTTAAGTGTTAATTCAGTTATTAGCAGCCCAATAGTTTCTGGAGGTCTTCAGAGCAAGTGAGGAGAGATTTTGCTTGGCCCCTAGGCTTGTGTTGGTTTCAGCAGGTGCAACTGCACACCAGGATTTCTCTTTCATGGACTCTGAGTGCAAGGGATGAGAAATCCTCTTGCAGATGCAAGCATCGTTACATGGACAGTTAGTCCAACTACTGCTATTTGTGTGAGCAAATTTATGAAGGGTAAGAGAAGAAAGAAGGGCATATTTTGAATGTATCAAATTCTGCTTCCCTGTTTAGGAACACGTTATTTTAAAACAAGTGAACAAATAGAACCTGGAACTGGACATCCTATTCCTCAGCCTATCTAAAAAGAAAAACTCTGGAAGCTGGTTAGAACAGACTTTTTTTTCCCCTAAGTGGTCACACAATATATCCAACAATTAATTTAATAGGAGTGCTGTCAGAAAACACGCTACCTGTTGCCCTGCAGGAGTGACTTCTTTAATTCTGCATTTATAATAATTGTGGGTGGAATAACAGCCTCGTATTTCCTTCTCCCCCCCCAATAAAATATTTATTAGCAAACATCGTGCTGCACAAATTAATGCTGTATGATTTCTTTCCAGGCATTCTTTTTTTTTTTTTTTTGTAACAATAATGCTTACACTCACAGTAAATGCTCTCTGTAATTTGCATGTTTTATTTGGGGGAATACTTGCCTGTGGGCAAAAGCTATGAAAGCTTTAGAGACGCAGAAGTGACTGAAGCTTTCATTTTAGGCCATTGCTAACGTGGGTACTGAGCTGATAGCTGCTGTCCTTCAGGTGGGACAGGAAAAATGATCTCTGGTGGCTCTTCAAAGCCTGTAGGAAAAAATTCCTGGAGTCTTTCCCTGCTAAAATGAGATTACCTGTTTCAGTGACTTGGTTGTGATTTTATAATCTTGTCTTAAGTGAATAACAACTTGTCCTGGCACATTCCCCAGGACGAGCACACAGGAACTCCTTCCCTGGGTATTATTCCCAGGTCAGCTGAATAACCTGAGCTGTTGGTCAGAAGGATCTTAGGATCAAGCTGCTCTCCAAACCCAATGTAACAATCCCTTACTGCCTGTATGTCAGTGACCACATGCTGTGGTATTTCTTATTCTTAGCTTTCTCCATCCTCCTGCTGCTTATGCATGAGGAGCTTTAGCCAAGCTAACCAAAGCCCTGGTGTTTCAGGGATTAATTCCCAGAAAAAGCTCAGAGGAAAATGATCAGCTGGGAGCTGATTAAATACCTCTCAAGTCAGCCCCATGATACTCCCAGTTGGGTGAGAAAGACAGCAGGCTTTGCTGAAGTGAGGCTAGGATGAGAGGCTCTGGCCAAAAAGTAAAGCCATGCTTGATTTTTAAGTGATGCTTTTTGTTCCTTTAGCCCTTGTCCAGCTGCAAGCTGTGAAGGCAGCTACGGCCTGTTGTTAATAGGTAACAATTTGTCTCTAATTCTAAATCCTTTTAGTGAAATCCTGCAGGAGGTTGGTGATTTTTGTAATCTAACTTGAGCCTCTGTTCACATTCCACCCGTGTACCATAAATGCATCTTCATTAGTCTGTGTGTGTACAGATACAGATATTGTAGGTAACATCCACAAGTGCTGCAGGAATGGAAAATATTTAGCAGGAGGAATTTCACTTCTCTCTTTGCTTAACATTTTTTTTTTTTTTGAAACATCAGGCGTATCTTTCAATAAAAATAACTAATGTGTTTATTTTAACCAGAGCTGGATAAGTAATTTGCATTAAAGAAATTACCCTATTCATCTTTCTTAGATCAGGCACAAGTTGTGACTTTCTCAATGTTCTTACTATTCAAAAAGATTTCCCAAAACCTTTTCATGAATGAATTTGTTGGCAACCCTTCCACAAACAGTTTGGTATAAGCATTAATTTCAGCAATTAATTCTAGTAGAACTCAGTGTCCAAATATCTTTAATTTCGAGCATCGCAAGCTAATTAGTCGAAATCTGAGCAGTCTCTATTCAAAAGGCATCTTGTAAGACAACAGCAACTTTAGAGTTATTTCAGTTTTTTTTAATTGTCTGGGTATTATTTATTGGAGCTGTGGACTTCTGTGTTATTCAGTGGTTGAAATCTTTGCCACTGAGGTTTGCAGGAAATACATTTTTCTAATGCACCCAGGGCTTTATCTACTGTTTCAGCAAACACAACCATCCAATTCCCTCACTGGTGCACTGGAGGAAGGGGGATGATGAGGCACCAATCCAATCAGAATTTTAATATTAAAATACCAAGAATAAATACTCAGATAAAATATTTGGCAATATAACCCAGCTCTAATTTGCACATTTTAAAGGCTGATCTTTCATGTCCCCTCGAGTTCTTTGTTCATCTGAGCCCCTGGATAAAGTGCATGGAAATTCAGAGGATATCTTATGTCATCACTATTTGTGTTAATGGCTTAGGAAACCCACAATCCAATCAGTTAAAATAAACAGCCCAGTGTAATAGGAGCATAAATCAATGAAGACTTCATTACTGAAACCTTAATGTGTAATCCATCCACCTACATAGGAAAAGGATACTGAGAGGCAGCAAGACAAAACTAGAGGGCTGATATTTAAAAAAGGTGCTGAGAACTGTAACTCTTCCTGGAGTCTGTAAATTTGGTGGGTACTCATCACCCCTGACAGCCTGCTCCTGACTACTGAGTCCCCATGCTTAAAAAATACCAAGAAATTCAGGAAGAGAGCTCTCATCACTATTTATTTCCTCTGAATGTATTGGGAGACTTGAGACAGTTTAAGACTGGACTAATGAACAAAGGCATCACTGTTAACCTATCACTGAAACTATCCGTTACCAAGAAGTAGCAGTATTCAGAGCTGCAGTAACCTTGCTGCAGCCCTTCCTTTCTGTGCACTCCCTTGAGCCAGTACTGTGAATTTGGACATCCTCTCGAAGGTGAGAGTTGTAATGGAGAACCGTGAGTTATTGTATTTAATTGAAGTCAAATAGCTTGTCTTGGCTGGGAAAGAACCGGCAGTGTCATCATAGTGACTCTTCTGGAAGTTTGGTTGGAGGGAGCTTCTGAGCATCCCATAGCAGTTCTGTGACACAAGTGGGAACTCTGGCTGACAGTCTTAACTGTGAAAGCTGACCTGTTTCCCTTCTTCATTCCCAGATCTCACTGAACACACCTTCCCCCACTGCAACAGCAAAAGGGTACAATACAGAGCTGCTTAATTAGCTGCACCATCCTCAGGACTGTTTCAGTTTGAGCTGTCACTTTAGCTGGGAGCCACTGGAAATAAGTTGTCCATCTGCATTAATAACAGTCATCGTTACAGATCTGACTTATACAGATTTGCTTTATGTTCTTTCTGAAATTCCTTTTTGCTAGGTGTTACTTCTTGATTTCTTGCCTTATATATTCAGTTACGTAATGTTAAGTACATCAGAGAATGGTTAAGTCATTTTGGCTGGTAAAATGACCACATATATGCAGAATGGGTACTAGCAGGTTTAATTTCTGAAGCACTTCAACATTCAAGAGCTGTATATGTGTAAGATGTTATTCTATTTTAATAACTTAGTGGGTGATAAAGTGATCCTGCTCTAGTTTATGTGAAATAACTAAGGTTATTCATAACCAAGGCTACCGAAAGGCAAGTTTGCTGTTATACTGGAAATTCTTACTGTGTTGTATTTGTACAGTTATTAAGAGATCTAGTACTTAACCCAACTCTCTCATATAACAATACAGACTAATGAGACTTTGATCTTAGCAAAGAAATCTGGATGGAGCAGGATTCAAGTAAGGGCTGCAACGTATCACGCAGATGGATGGTAGATAGCATGTGTTTCCTTCTCCACAAGCATGCTGTATCTCATTTCCTCTAGAGGAAAATGTAGGGTCAATCTAAAGCAGAAAGCGTGATGTCAGGGTGTGGTGCTTGCTCAGTCATCACTAAAAATAAGTTTTGGGTATTTTTCTGCTCACCAGCCTCCGGACTTCCATGTGGTTGTAGCTGTAAAGCTGCAGAGACAGGGTGATTTTCTTGTGAAGGAGATTGATATGGTTTATAGATATTCTTTTCCATCTGCTGTAATAACAGATCTTCTTATTGAAAATGACAACACGTTGCCGGGTTAATTTCCTCAGCTTTGAGGTAACCAGACTGATCCAAAGAAAGAGATGTAATTTAGAATTAAGATGTAAACACTGCAGAAATGCTACTGTGTATTAAATATTGCGTGGTAGGATCGCTGTGTCTGTCAGAGGCTTTTAGAATGTGTTATCAATATGGCTGCACGTATTCGCTGGCCAGATGGCACAAAGAGCACTCAGTATCCAAACAAGGATTGCAGTGCGTCTGCACCACATGAGGCACTGTAGCCTGATGTAGTATGAAATTCACTGTTTTGAATTCAACACTAAAATTGTTGTGTTTCCATTTCAGAGCTCCTGTGACAAGGATGTTCTCCTGAATATCCTCAGTGTCCTCACTGACCTGCTCTCTCTGGGTAAGGAAGTATAGCTGGGGCGATGCCTGCAGGCTAAGGACAGGATTTTCCTAATTCTTAGTAGTCAGCCACTGGAAATATTCACCTGTGCTGTTGGGGGGTGGGGGAGGCTGTGAGACAAAGAGAGGAACCTGACTTCCCAAACCACAAATACTTTATAGGAGAGGGAGTTGAGGACCTCCACCTCAGGGCTGCAAGGATGACGTGTTGCTATGTGTGCTGAGCCACATAAACAAATAAGTGAATTGGCAAAAAAAAAAACTGGAAAAAAAAAAATTAAATGTATTTTCCCTGGCACTCCACCTCAGAAATATTATTTGCTCAGTAATTCTCAACCCAACTGAGCTACTGGGCCACATCAGTAAGTACTGGAGGCTCCTGCATTCCCCAGTCCTCACAGTCCCATGACAGACATTGCATGTCCAGCTAAGCTTCTCCTTGGAAGTCATGCAGGATCATTCTTCATTAAATGGAAGGACTGCCTATTGGGGGAGCAGGAGAGGCATCTTCCCTTCAGGTACTCTGAGGGCTGAACGTGCAGCTTATTCCAACCAAGGAGAGTTGGTTCAGCTGCCAAAGGTGACCATGGACTCCTGTTTGTTGACGTGGTAGGGCTCGCAGGATTAGTTTCTGGTTTCTTTGAAGATCTAGATTTGACTGAAAAATGTCTCCAAAGCTTCCCCAGGATTCATTTTTGTTTGGCAGATTCTTGTTGGATATTCTTTTTTTTTTTTTTTTTGCTGGTCTAATTTCCAATATCTAAGAAAAGATCACTGAGCCTTCTGCCTCTTTGAAATCTGTTGGTGCTTCTGTTTATTCCTCTGTGCTGCATTTCAATGCACAATGAAAAACCTCTGCAGTGGTTTTGTGAAGGTAATGACCGCTGAAGCGAGATGAGAAGAGAGCATCCTTTTTTCGCATCACTATTAGCAGTGTCTCCAGTCTGGGGGCAATCAAGAGGTCAACTCTGCAAATGATCTGGAGTTTATGGCAATAAAACAACTCGAGAAGGCCATGGGAGCACTGTGTGCATCGTGCAGGTTGAAAGTTAACACTGCAAGTGTGGGATGAGGATGGTCTGAGCAAAGCCTTTCTTTTTGCCCCCTCTTCCCCAGGGACTGGACGAAGAATTCACTATGTGATCAGCAAAGGGGGTAGTGAGGCACTGCTGCAGGCCCTCATCTCTGCTGCCCGGACCAAGCCACCCGACCCCAGCATCCTCCTGCCTCTCCTTCGCCTTCTGGCCAGGGTTGGCCAACAAGGTACTGCTGCACAGTGGGATGTTTGGGGTCTGGAGAGTGGGCTTAAAACTAACAGACAGTCCCAGCAATAATCAGCACTGAGATGTGCCTGTTAGTGTTTTGAGTTTACTCTTGGGTTGCTCTACTTTGGAAATACTACAGTCATCTACAGTTTGGCCAGTAGGAGGTCTTGCAAAAAGATGGGGAGGGTGTAATCACACACACATCCTGCCTTGGGCTGAACTACTAGCTGGGAAGTTCCCCCTTAGCAGAAATTTACTTTTGATTCTCTTAACCTAAGTGAAATCATAAAATGGTTTCTCTTTGTATATGGTGACTGTAGGTAATTTTGATGTTCTCTTATTTGCGTGTTACACTGAAAATGACAGTGATCTAACTCACTGGTACACTTAAACGAATTTTTAATGGAATCCCCACTTATGAGATTTCGTCCAAGTCTGTTTATCTGTACTTCTGCAGATACTTGGTCTTTACAATAATTTTGATTCTGCTTTGTGTTTCACAGACCGGAAGTTTGGGATTAAAGTGCAGAAAGCAGAAGCAACTGATGTGATCCTGAGCTTGACAAAGCAAAACCTGGGTCACCACCTGAACCTCACCCACTGCCTCTGGGTCCTGCGGGTTTGTGCTTCTAATGGTGAGTACCTAGGTTTTCCTCCTTTCCTCAGCATGGCAATTAATAGAGCTCTTTTTAGTCACTTCAGTGCAAATAAACATTTCTATTTAGAACAAGTGTCTGCATGCACTGTTAATGTACAGAATTGGACACAAAAATCCAGAATAACCCTAGAAAGAAATATTCCCTGAAGTGTCTATATAGCCTTTACAAAGTATTTCATCTGTGGTCTATGAAAATATAAGTGGAAAATACACATGAATGTGAAAGTATTTATGTCAGTGGTCTCCTATACCATAATACATACAGCCAATTCCTTTGTTGGGGCTTAGGTACCTTAAGTTGCTATGCAGTTTCTGTAATCATAATAACCAAGTGTTTCACGTTGTTGATTGTATTGATCTTCAGAGCAGCTGTACAGGGTAGGGTAATGCAGTTGAAGCAACAGAGGTAAGAGGCAGAGAGAAATCACTTATTCAGGGTCCTTCAGGAAGTACATATTAGAGCTGGGAACTTAATGCTTGGTCTCCTCTCCTGTCTTAGTGTTCCTTCCCTTGTCTTGCATGGCTGTCCCTCATATTAAGCAATTCAAGCAATGGGATTCCTGGTATTACCCCTAAGGATCTCTACAGATTCATACAGGTTTTCCATGCTGTGGAGCACTGAGTTTGTCAGCACACGTTTCCCTTTGCTCGCTCCAACCATTTCTTTTTCCTCCCTCCTTTCCTCACCCAGCAGATAATTCTTGACAGCCATCCTGCCTGCAGTCTGCTACACGCATCCTAAGATTTAGCATTCCTGGCTCCCAGCCCTGCAGGTCCCTTCTAGCTGTACAGGAGCTAGTTTCATGCAATGGGCTTTCTCAGGCAAGCAGCCAAACCTCAACATTCAACCCTTCTCCCTGCTACGAGCAGCATTTGAAAGACCAAGTCTGACTGAAAATGCAGCCAAGGCCAGAAGCTGAAACGTGCCTTTATTTGAGTTTCACAGCTGTGTAATGACCCTGTGTTGCCTCCCACCCAAAATGATAATCTCCACCAATCACTGCTCTGCTTCAGTGCACCTGCATCCCATTTCAGCTGCAGATGTTACAGAGGTTGCAGGATGCATGCTGCAGCCTGGCCTCCTTTCCGTTCATGTCAAGCCCCTCACCCTACCTCAAAATCTATCCTATACGATTTTGTTGGGACAGCTCTGTTGCTCTTCAGGTGCCTCCAGCCCAGCTATGCTTCCATCTTGTCTGAGTATTTTTGACTCTGGTCTTTGTGGCCCAATAAACAACTGGAGTCTTCATTGGGCATTTTTAGAATTGGATTGCCAGAACTGTCTATAAATGCTCCCCACGTGTGCTATCAAGTGCAGGATTAAAGGTAGCTGAAATTAAGATGTACTCAGAAGCACCCCTCCCAAAAATACACTTCCAAACTGCTGAGTAAAAGCACAAGTAGAAGTAAACTTGACCTTCCATCATGCCTCTGTGAAATAAGCCATCCTCACGCAGCTGCTTCTGGCAAATGTAAGAAGAATTTGAGCCCTGTCATTTTCCTGACTGTATTTGATTGTGATTTGTTCTCTCGAGAGTACAATATTCACAGGGAAAGGAGCTGTGGGAAGCTTAGGGGAGAAGCACAGGATTTGAGAACTGGTTTTGGTATGACTCTGTGTAAAGGTGTGTCCATTGCCAGCCCTGTGCTGCTGTTCCTCTGTTTGTAAAATGATCTGTTTAGGACAATTGGGAGCCCATAGAAATCTGCTCATAGCCTCAGGGGCAGCAAGTCACTTCCCTGCACCAGCTCTAAACACATCATTGCAGACTGCCTGCTTCAGACCTGACTGCTTTTCTCTTTTATTGGTTTAGTTGCTGCAGGAACCACGCTTGGCATCAATGGAGCCATGGAGCTGCTTTTCAAAGTCATCACCCCCTACAGCAAGCAGCACGTCAGGACTGTAAGGTAGGCACTAGCCCAAAGGGAACTCATCTTTCCAGGCCAGCAAGAAATAAAATTTTGGTTCCACTTGAAAAGGCAAAGAAATCAGAAATCGATGCACAATTTCCATTCACTTTAAATCTGCAGATTTTTTAAGAGGCAGAAATAGTTCCCTGAAGGACACGCTTATGCTGTGATTCATCATATGATTCATGCTGGTGGCCGTTTACTTGTAGCGATGGCAGTTTGATTACAAGGTATCATCCTTCAGTTTCCAGTCAGGACTGGATTTTGAGAAGCACATCCAAGCAGCAGACAGACTGCTCCTGCCCACCCCTTAGCAAGAGCCTCCCGTCACCACTGGCCTGGGGCAGGCTCAGTGGAATTGTGGCAGGTCTGTCTTTTTCCTTCTGCAAAGAGTTGTGACCAAATCATTTCAGTATTTTTGAAGAATAACAGTTCTAGCTAACGTTAACCTAGGTCTGTTTTGAAGCCCATTCTAAATATTTCAAATTTGCTGAGGAGAAATCAATTTTCTGCCTGTGTGTGAACCTTTCCATTCTGGCAGTGCCTCATATGCATTTCAAGGTAGTACAGAAGATGAGCATCCACTGAAGGACATAACATGTGGTTTGTTCACTGCAAACAGAAGGCAGAACTTACTGCTATGACCTCTGCCCACACATTTGCTTAAGCAACACAGAACCTGCTGGTTCTCTCCCTTAGACATGCTCTGCTTTTTGGAGCACGTTGTTCCTACTTGTTCATCAGTGCCTTAGCAATATTCAGTCAAGCCTAGCTTCTGTACAGACTCAACACGGGTGCAGTTTGTGGATGGTGGTTACTGAAGAAGGAGCTTTAGGTTGGGTGTGATGTGTGGGTGAGAGGTGGGAAGACAAATGTGGCACAACAATCTGATCATTTTATGTATAGTTGTAATAGGAGTGTGGGCCAGTCACCCTGGATAGGGGCTGCAATAAACAGTGTCCTTTCAGATGGTGTTGTGACAGATTAATACCAGTTCTCCCAGTATGGCCAGTTACACAGTACACTACAAAGGAAGGATTTTCCTAGATCCAACTGATTAACTTGCAATCAACATGTAGTACTTTTGTTTGCTAATGCAGCCTTTTTCCAGTTCTTCTACCTGTGTATCTGGGGTTATAAAAATTTGAGCACTTTGTCTTATCAAATAGGCCCAGCAGATGCACAAATTCCCACAGCTGCCTTGTTAATGGAAGCCAACTCATTTTTGTCTGCATTATTGGCTTTCTACTGTAGTGCTGTGTACCTGGAACTGCTTCACAGTGTCAGTTTTCTCTGCACCATCACTCCAAAAATATGACATGATCCAGTGTGTTTCCAGCATGGGGACTTGGATATCACTCAACTCCAAGAATATTATTGCTATGGTGTTATTCCTAGGATATCTTAGTACCCTCCAGGAATCTCCTTAGGCCTCCTGGTACAACTTTAAGACTCAGGAAGTCTGGAGAACTGTTTGATGACAGTAGGGCTCAAAATAAGTTAGTTCTAGAGTTGGACTTGACTTCTGAGGCAACCAAAAGGGATTGATGAGTCCATTATCTTAACTAAGGAAATTCCACCCAATTCCCTAGTTTCCTTTTGTTTTCCTGAGGCGCTGGTTGCAATTAGACTAACATTAGTACTACTAGTCTGTCTCATAGATCAAGATCTGGGTGCAGTGGGACTTGGGCCTCCATCATTTCTCTAGTTCTTTGTTATACAAGGGGACTGGTTGCTTGAGAGCACAAGAATTTTGTGCAAAGCTTCCATTTGTGGCTTCCTCTGAGGGAAATGGAGAGCTTGGTTTGTTAAACATTCCTAGCCCAGCTTTTTTCTGAGATCCATTCAAAAGCACAGACAACTAGCAGACTTTGGGTTTTGCTTCCTCTCAACTCCTGTAAAAATTCTCTTAATTCTTAGATTTTTCTTTTTTTTTGGAAGGGATATTATGGGAGAGAAGCAGAAAACAAAGTCTCAGAATTTCCGTTAATAAAACAGCAGTTTTGCTGACAAGCTAGGATTTATTTGCCATTGGACAAAAAGGTCTTGGTGTCTATCTTACTGCTAGTTCAGTTTCCTAATTTCCTTTTTCTGCTAATATATTTGGGCTCTTTGCGCAATGTATTTCCATGAGTATGAAGGTGGAAGATAAAATCTGTCCTACAACCTACCTGATTTAATACTTCATCTGGTGGCTGGCAACCCTGCCTGTGGCAGGAGGTTGAAACTTGAAGATCCTTGAGGTCCCATCCGACCCAAGCCATTTTGTCATTCTGTGATTCAGCTGGCCCACCTAGAGCTCTAACTTGCTTGTTTCATTTAATAAAAAGGAGCAGCTGAGAAGGTCAATGGCTCAGTAGAGACAGACTATTTCACATCAGAAGAAGCATGAAAGCCTGTTTTGTTTTAAAAAGCAATTGCAACCTATTTAAAGGCTCTACTTTCTAATTCATTAATAGGGGTTGTGTTTGTTTGCAGTCTTTTCGGGTGTAGTGTTCTTGAGGCTGTTTTCCCCAACAAGCACTATTGCTGGCAAGAATATAGGTCCTGAGACTGAAAGTCTAGACTGCAAATGGGTTGCAGATCTTTCCCAGCATCAACAAATACCTGGGATAACTATGGTTTGAAAACAGAAGGCAGTTTCAAGTTCATCAGAAAATGGAGGTACGTGTAAAATGCCCGTCTATTTTTTAAGTAGATCTAATTAAAGAAAATTGTAGGGTTACTCTGCAAGGGACTTCATGGATGGACTTTTTGAGATGCTGAGAAAAAGGGAGTCACATGCTTTGTCTAGTTCTGCGTTGTGTTGTTGGTCATCTGACTCAGATTGCACAGCTCCTCCCAAAGTCCCTGTGTGGAAATCTAGGGGAAGTTATTTTGGTGTAGTGAGTTGGACACAAAAGCATATGCTGCTTTTTTGGCTGCTGGTATGGAACTTAAAGAGAATCCTAGCCTGTAACCTGCCTACAGAGGAAATCTTGCGATGTCCTCCTTGCAAGTCTCTGATCCTCCCTTTGTATTTGCCCTTGATAACTTCTCTCCATAACCACATACCCCATGATTTGCCTTGCTGCTGGGAAGGAACAGCTGGCAACTGTGGGGGCAGAGATAATCCGTGTTCTTTGATCAGCTGCCAGGAATGCCGCATTGAAAATGCACTTCTTCTCTTGTGGCTGCACCCGTGTTCTCCTGTCCTGGGCAGTAGAACCAATGTCACTTTAAGAATCTGCCCTGGAGAGTGCGCTATCAGAGCTATTTATTCAGCCAGCTAAGATGTGGAAACAAGATACATAGTTCTATTTATTTTTCTCAGTGGCAAAGCTCTGGGGTATTTAGAAATAGTCTCCAGGGCTCCAATTGACCTTTTCTGGGTGCATGCCAAGTAGCTCTGATTCCCCCGAGACTGACTCATGGACTTTAATTGGTCTTAGTTAGGCATCTGAGGTCTTCAGGTTGCTGGTGCCATAACTGTGGTTTTCTAAGACTGCCCATATCTGAAGCAAAACCCACAGGGCGAAATGTGAAACTTAGTGGGGTTTAGAGAACTCCTGACTTAAGTACTGTCAAATCCAAATGAGATGGAGACTCTAGACTGTCTTGTCTGTCTTGTATGGTGTTGTGTTGCAGTGAAAGCTTTTTAGTTCATTTCTGTGAGGAAGGTTTTAAATAAAGCCAGATGTTCTGTTTATGTCAATAGCAAAATGTGTGAGTGGGATGCTCCGATCTTTGCTGTCAGCACCTTCTCTAATGTAACACCACTGGTGCCCTACGCAGTTCAATGACTCCTTTTACCTTCCCTGTATGTTCCGTATCTTCTACTAGTCTCCCACTTTTCCTTTGTTTCTTTCATCAGTCTTGCTCATCTTCCCAATTCACTTGCTCTAGGAGACATTTAGATGTGTTGTGGACAGATGGATGTGGCTTTGGCAGATGTCTGCTCTCTGAAGCTGGATCTCTTTTTCTTGGATGTGTCTCCAGGTGGCCAAGCATCAGGTATCGTCCTCAGGCTGCTGGCACATCAAGCAAATGGCTTTGAGGGCTGCATGTGGTCTGTGGTTGTGTTGTGCCAGTCTCTTCTTGGATGCCTTGAGCTGAAGATGAATTATCAAAGTTAGTGAAAGCAAAAATCCAGAACGTGATTCTTGCACATAGGGAGTATTCAGGCTTTAGAAAATGGCAAGTGAGCATGAAATTGTAAAGAAGGGAACCACTCAGACATTATCATTTTCTGTTCTTCAAAGATAGGTGGCATTCAGATTCCTACTGTTTTAATCAAACCAATTTAGAGAATGTCTTTGTTCCTCAAAGCTTTTTGTGAGTACATCTATTTACCACACTGAACAATGAGTACATCTATTAAACACAGATTGTGAGAAGAATGAGTACTCATCAGAATTAAAAATAATAATCTTGCTTTCTGTGAATGTTCACAAAACTTGGCTTTCTTCAGTGGGTTGTTCTTAGTGAAGTTTGACTACTTAATTAAAAGCAAAAAGTGAATTAACAAGTCTGGGAACAGTGCCAGATTAATTCAGTAGAAGATGTAACATGAAGAAATTCTGTCTTTGCTCGTGTCTGGGGTTGCCTGATTCTGACACTGAATCACAAATCTGTTGTTTAGTGTTTGTTGGGTGGTCCCAGCTCCTCAGACATTTGCAGCGGATCGTAGTTCCCATGAAAAAGAGTAATTCCTCTCACATACCCACTACAGATGAAATAGTTATATGGACTCCTAGTATATTTAAGAAAAAAAGTGGGGTTGTCTTTACCTTTATGAGGCGTTTGCCTCTGGAAGTCTGAGGGGACTGTTTATTTCCCTGTAGACTGGAGGATAATGTGGAAACAGAGTGATGGAAATTCAGAGTTAAGTCAGGTGGATGGATACTGACTTAGAAAGTCCAGCTCCTGTTGGGACTCAAAACCTAGGAAGAGATGAGAACACCTCCTGTGTGTTTTCTTTGGTGGTGCTTGTTGAGGGATGTCTTGAGTTGGAAAGTGATTCATGAAATCTAAAAAGCTCAGAAGTCAGGAAGTGATTCCTATTGTCATCATATTGTCATAACGTACTTTTGTCAGAATGGAACCTGAGAGATTTTTTTTTCACAGGACTCTTGAAAGTGGAATTCATTCAAGAAAAGAGGGATGTTAAGGTGATCTTAAGAGTACGTCTAAAAGCAAAAGCCTGTATTTAATCAGACGCTATCAGAATGACCAAGGAGACTCTAAAGACCCTGAAAATATTGCAGCTGTAAGTTAAGGGGAGGATGTACGCTGCTTTAAGTGTGCTTTGAATATATATAATACCTTTTCTATACAAAATAGGTTGCGTGCAATCGATATTGTTTTCTGCCCTTATAACTGGTGCTTCTGAGGCAAGATAAAATGCAAGTGTTGAGCCTGTGGTGTTGAAAAGTGACTGAGTTGCCACATCAACAAATGATTGTTAAAATGATCTCCTGTGACCTTAGCAAGAGGAGAAGGGGTTGGAATGGCAGTTGGCTGCCTCTCTTAGAGGAGACATAGCAGAAATGACCTGAATACTAGAATTATCTCTTCTGTTAAGAACAAGAGATAATGGAGAGACACATGAAAGAGATGCAATTGTGAATGCATCCCAGGCTCTGTGCAGGGCAGCTCCTTTCCTCAGTCCTAATCCTGGATAATCCCTTCCTGGTTGACCACCATGTGCATTTGCTGCAAATGCATCTCCTGAATTGTCCTAAGGTTTCAGCTGCCCTCTCCTTGAACAGAAGAACATGTTACATAGCTGTTGTCAGACAGTATTTTGAGGATGAGTGAGGAAATTCAACACACCAACATGGTGATTAGTTCCTTGGTGACCTGATACAGTAGCTGCTGTGATTGGTTCTTTTTGAGGAGTAGTCCACATAAAGCTTTATGCCTTTGTTTATTTGGCAACGGTTTCTGATAGGAGATCAAAAGCAAATCATCCTTAATTCCTCTTGTTAGTCTCTGTTTTGCCATTAATCACGTTGAGCAGTTTGGATATTTAGTTGGAAAGTAACACAATTCTATTGGAATGTGGTCAGAATTAATCAATGCTTAGTGCCTGCTTATTCTCAAATTGCTATTAGGTTCACTTGATCCTTCTAGAAAACTCACAGGAGGGAATGAGATTTCTTTTGAGCTATGTCACAACCAAATGACGTGTTTCCCATCTGGGCTTGATCTACATGTGATTTAGCTAGGAATTCTTGCTAAATAAAACTAGTAAATATTATTTTGAATGAGATGATGCCAGCAACAAGAGAAAAAGAGATTGCCTTTAAAACTTCTGTTTACATCAAGTGTCTGTTCAGCCTGGCTAGTATTTCAGATAGCATGGAGCGGAGAGATGCACATCACTGAGATAATTCAAGCATTAGGGTTTATTTACTTTAATGCAGTGAGCCATTGTAATAGAAGAAATGAGCTCTGAGCCAAAGGTGTCCTAGTTTTATGCAATTTCCTCTCTGTTCTTTTTATGGTCTGTGTGGTTTCTCTCCAAGAATGACCTGTTCTAATATTAATAATAAGCTATAAAATCTCATTTCAGACTGATGGTATCTCGGAGCTGCTTTGCTGAGTAAATAGAGTTGGATTGCAGAATTATACTTTACTGGTGTTCTACTGTTAATAGCAGCAGAAGAGAGAAATTGAAAAATAAAGGGATAGAGGCAAGGGAGAAAAGAGATGCTTTCAGATGGGACTTGAAAATAGATGAAGGCTTGAGAAAGTGGAAAGGAATACCATGGTTGTTGCACTTGGCCAAAGGTGTTACATGTAGAAACCCTGATGCCATCTCTTGGTAGCCTCTGGTATGGCAAGATTAAGCTTAGATAACCTATTTGGGGGGCATTAAGGATGGTTGAGTGAGCACAACACAAAGAGAAATGCACTTCTAGGCTTGACGTGATACCTCCTGACAGGGAGGAACTGGATTATAAACGGACCTACAGTGAGACTGTTGCTTTAAGAAAAGAACTCCTTTGTTTAGGCCTATCTTGTTTCTCTTATTTCATTTAAAAGTAGTAGAGTTCAAAAAGAAGCAATGCTTTCAACTGAAGACGTTGCTTTGCTTTGCCATTATTTCTTCCCCTTTAGCGAGCTGGTGGATTATGTTTGGGAAGATGGTATGGGAGCAAGTTCCTGCTGCTCTCAAGTTCTTGACTTCTTGCACTCGGTGGTTCATGGCTCACCGTGCCTGTTGGCTTTGGGTATGTGTCCATACTGCAGCCAATTCCCTGCTTTTCTTGGTGGGAAGGTCCCTCTGCCCTAGCTTTAATGTTCCTCATTCTGACAACAACTGTTAAGGCTTGCAGCAAGGCTTCTAGCGTGGGCTTTGCAAACTTCTTAGGACACAATATCCAGTCAGGGGTTATATTCCACGTTGCCGTATCTGTTTCACTCTTGGTCTTTGTAGTATTTAGATTAAAGCTGACACTTGGGTGCTTCAGTGCAGTTATGTTGTCTTTTAGATATGCCTCAGATAAAGCCTCTTTCACCTAACTGGGGGAACCGTTGTCAGTCCCATCCAAATGGGAGGTAACACTTGATTTCACGTATCAGTTGCATCCCACAGTGCTGCCCAAAGGTAAATGAACTGTTGTTGTCACTGATAGCACCTCGTGGCCGAATACTGTAGTTCCACAGAAGGATGAGTAAAGACTGATGTGCACGAGTTGTGCTAGGCGTTTTGTAAATAGCCCAAATGGAATCGTGGAATAAACCAAAATAAAAAATTATAACAGAGGCAGAAAGATCATAAAGTCTTTATATAGGAAGAAATCATAGAATGGTTTGGGTTGGAAGGAACCTTAAAGCCCACCCAGCTCCAACCCCTTGACATGGGCTGGGTGCCCCCAACAATTCAGGCTGCCCAGGGCCCCATCCAACCTGGCTTTGGGCACCTCCAGTGATGGGGCACCCACAGCTTCTTTGGGCAGCTGTGTCAGTGCCTCTCTATTTCTTAGTAAAAAATCCCAGCCTAACACCTAACCTAAATCTCTCTTTTAGTTTAAAGCCATCCCCCTTGCCCTGTCATTCTCAGATCATGTGAAAAGTCAGTCAGTCCCTTTCCTGCTTATAAGCTTAAGTACTGGAAGGCCACAAAGAGTCAACCCCAGATTCTTTTCTTCTCCAAACTGAACAAGCCCAAGTGTCTCAACCTTCCTTCGTAAGAGGTTTTCCAGCCCTCTGAATGAAGGGTTTGGGATGGCTTCTGGAAACTCTTAGGTTATCTGTGAGAAAGATTGGGCAAGCTATGTGAAGTCTGCAGGTGCAGGAAGAAGGCTCTGTTACAGGTGTTGGTAAGACTGTAAGAGTAAGGAAAGCAAAAAGTCTAAATAGAAGGCAAAAGAGATCTGGTGTCTGAAGGGCTTACAGAGAGACAGTGTTACTGTGGGCAAGTCCCCTTGAGAATCAGACTTCTGTATGTTCAGTGTCTGTATGTCAGATTGCACTTCTTTTAATGTCTTCCTGAGGGTAAATGAGCATAAGATGAGTTGTTTGAGACATTTGGTGAGGACGGAGAGGTGGAAAAATGAGGAAGGGGAGACAAGTGTTATGCTTGAGCAGGATGAGGCTGAAGTGGATTGTGGAGTGAATGAGGAGCTGGCAGAGTGAGGAGAAGGCTGAGCAATGCGACCTTGTAAACATGTTTGAGATAAATGTGAAGTGCCAAAGCTTTCAGAAGGCATCAGTCAGACAGCTCTGGGGTGCTGGAACTGAAGGGAGGGATGTTTCTTAGTAAAGCCTGTCTGAATGACCTCACTGAGGTGACAAGCTTGCACCCACCCTGCCTGCTTTTGAGTCCTGGAGAAAACCTACCCTTGGAAAGCACTGAACTGGATAATGACATGAATCTGATAACGGCCTAGAGACTAGATAAAGCTGAGGACACTTGTGTGTCAGCACATCTGAGAGCCCAGAAATCCTCTTTCCCTTGCCTTTCACCTGAGTTATTGTCCTCTCAGACCCAGAAGCATATTACACCTATAAAGGGGTGGATGGCAGCTGTGGAAGACCCTTCCAGCAAATGCTTCCAGTCTGAAGGTAGGCATGGGAAATTTGAAAATGGTGAAAGAAGGTATCAGTGCAGACTTTCAGTAGCAAGAATTGAGCACAGTGTTGTCTCTGAGTACATGCTGTCCACACACACACTCAAAAAAACACCCGAATAATTTCCTAGGGCTGCTATGGCTTTGTGGTTTTTTTTTTCAGCTCCACCACTGCTTGCATGTGAGGTGTGAACCAGTCTCTAGAACTATCAGTGGCATTAAAAACATCACAGTGATTAGACCTGCCCCTCAACAGAGTTAAATGACATGGTGTCAAAGCTCTTAGCAACAGCCTTTCTACACTAGGATTCCCTATCCTGATAACACTATTGGAGCTGCCCCAACATTAGCAGCAGCAGGGCAGCTGGTTTTAGCAATACAGAGAACAGGCAGTACAACTGAGTGCCTTCCAGTGAGCGGGAGGGAGAGAACTCCAATGCTTTTAGGCTCTTTGGATAGTTAGATAATGCTGATTGTAGAAAACAAAACAGCAAGTTGAAAAACTACAGTATTTACTGAGTGCAGGTGAAATAGATTTCATTAGGAAAGCTCTTTTTGTAATAGCAGTGCTATTAGCAGCACAGGGCTGTCTTGGTAACACTGGCAGGGCTCTTCCTGGTCTCTTTATCTGCAGGGCAACACTTGGAATGGCAGCAATGCCAGTAAAATCTGTAAATAAACCCAGAGCTGAGCAGCTCTGGGATGTGTTCAGAGACAAGGCTTGGAACACAGAGGGGAGAACCTGGAAGCCTGATGTGGCTGGTGAGGAAGAACAGGGCTACTGACTCCAAATAGAGCTGCAGTGCTGGGGCTGGGAATGGAAATTCCCCCCGAAGCGTGAATCTTTGCAAGGTCATAGCTCTGAGACTGAGCTTTTACTGTCTGCCTGCAGCAACAGCGAGGCTATTATAGGAGATAAAGAGAATTGTCCCATAGCTTTGGCTCATTTACTTTATCTTCTCTCTGTGTTAAATGGATATAGTTTGATCTTTGTGTGTACTATAGGACATATGTTGCAATGGCATGACAGCTCTCACTGTGTACCCAAAAGCTTAATTTTCCTTTTGATATTTTTGTTTTGAATTGCACTTACACATGTGTGACTATTCCAACTTTCACTGCCTTCCAGATTCTTCTGTGCAGAAAAACCAGTGGCACATAGAAGAACCGTCCCAATAGCGCTTGTATTTTTTTATTGTGCTTTTTATTTATCTCTGCTGGTTCATTCCTCTATTTACAGCTGAAGTTCTACCAGCCTTGGCTTTGATATGGCCTGATTTCATATCCTAAACAGAGCCTGGCTTGATTATATCAGATGAAAGTTTTCCAATGAAAAGAGGGGGAAAAAAAAATACTAACAGTTAGGCTTCTGCAAATTATTGCTTCAAAAAGCCCCTGAAGTTATGCTGGTATGACACTGCTGATTTTTCGTGGCCAATGTCATGACCCAGTATTTGCTATATTTTGGCTTGTCAGTGATTCCTGCCCCCAGCCCCCCACCCCTGAGTGCTGTGAAGAACAAGCACCAGCACAAAGATGTGACTAGTTTGCTTAATAAGGAGTTGCATGCATGAAACATGAAAAAAAATAAAATCACTGTGCTTGGCTGGCTCTGCCACCACAGTCAGATGCTTGTTGCTTGCAAGCTGCATGGTGATTTAGTGGCCAGTGCTGCACCTGGGGCTAGTGCATGCTGTCTGCTGACAAGTCTCCTTGCTCATAGATGTGGGGATGAAACCTGAGGCTGTGCACTGCCTGCCCCTGCATGTATGGTCTTCCTACTCATCATCTCAAAAACTTGATGTGCCCTCTGTGTTGGATCTGACTCAGAGCAGCCAGCTGGGCAGAATGCCATGTGGAAGGCAGCATGGGTGAGCTGACAGAACACTATCTCTCTGAATCTTGATGAAGCCTCTAAACTAGATGCACTACTCTTTTTCAGGACAAGACCCTCACCAAAGCTATTTCCATTGCATTCTTACATAAGCCCATGACAAGTCTTTGAAATGCAAATATCTTTAGAGGTGCTGCAGAAAGCCTCATCTCTGACCTGCAGTCTGTAGGGTGCCCATACTGGGGCAAGATGCCCTACTTCTGTCCTACCTGAGCTGCAGAGTTGAGGTGAGGACAAGGACATTGACAGCGGTGTTGGAGAAGTTGTGCCCACTGCTGCGTTTGTGGTGGTGGCTCAGCCTGCTTGCACAGACAGATCCTGCAGGGGATGCTTCCTCATTTGCAACAACTATCCTGCTTAATCTAAAGTTGATCACGTGTTCTCAGATGGCTCTTCTGATGACAGCTTGGAAATCTTATGTCCAGAAAGCTGCTGCAGTGCAGTGAAAGGTGTTCAGTTTCCACACCTTGGCTCCTTTTCCTGCAGAGGTATCTGTCTTTGTACTATCTGTGTATAGTACACAGTACAGCAGCATCCCTGTTGTCCTTCCTGCATTTTAAGGAAGACAACCCTCAGAATAACAGAGGGAGGCAAATAGCAGGATGGCTTTTTTTCTTCTAAACCCTTATTGAAATTCCCAGACAAGTTAATAAGCTTTTTTCCCTGCTCTGCAATTGCAACATCTATTTTTCCCTTAAGTCTTCATCGTTACTTTACTTGCCTGTGGCAAATCTACTCAGTGCTATATGTTTCTAGCAGTGTTCTACATGTGTTTTGCAGTCCAGTGTTCCAAAAACACACAGTGTGCAAAATGGATGTTTCTTTTGCATATAAGAGACTAGAAATGTTTCTTATTGACCAGCTGTTGGTATTGAATTAAGAGATTTGGGTTGGTTAAGGCTGAGTTTTCTGAAGAAGAGTCCCGATTTTTAGAGATTTAGATGTGCAGAGGTAAAGCTGGAGATCCAGTATTCTCATTGGAAAGCCTTTCGGAAGGGTTCAGGCTCAACTCAGTTATAAAAGGTAGTTCTGATCTTAACATACAAAGGGGCTTTGAAAAATCGTGCTCAGTGCTAGCTGCATGCTTAGACATGGAAATGCCTTTTAAACATAGGTCAAGATAGCCAATGTGAATCTCTGGGACAACATTACTTTGTTCCTCAAGCATGTTTGTGCATTGATCTCAATTTAAGACTGGTTTAGTAGTACCAGTTAAGCTCAGCATCACACCTGTGCACACATGAGGGGTTTATAAACAGCCACAGCTCAATATTTCCAAGTATGTTTATGTTCAGCAGCATTATTTAAAACCATGAAACTGTACAAGTGCCCAATCCATAGTAAGTTCTGTGTGAAAGGGTAAGTGAAAATAACCTGTGTATGTATGGCAAGAGGATCTCACTGGAGGAGGTGGGGTAGCTGGGAACTGGGAGAAAATTGGTGACTGCTCCTGAATATCTTCTCTATATTTGGTTGGAATTTCACTTGCATGTAAGCTTTTCTGAGAGCTCTTTGGCCACTATCCTCTGGGATTTATGTATGAGCAGTGTATGAAAAGCTGCTTCACTTGTGTGTAACGGTGAAATGTTCCCTCATTTGGGAAACACGTGGACTTTGATAATTGGAAAGCATTGCATTCAGGAGGATTAATTAGCTTCAGTGTTTTCCCGTTGTTCCCTGCTGAAAACGTGGATGTAACACTATGCTCTGTCAGTGCTGCAGTGAGCAGTTGCATTCAAAGCATGGTCTTATATTATGGGTAGGCTGTGCAACTGGACCTTCACAAAACTGGCAGATCTGGATAAGACTATAGGGTTAATATGACAGTATTGCCAGTTCACAAACATCCAGTTTGTACCTGGTTATTCAGCATAGGAAGAAATGATTCCAGAAACTGCTTCCTGTGTGTATTCAAAGAGGCTCTACAAGGCAGCCCTTTTTCTGAAGAATGTTAAGCTTTAAGTTTTCCTTTGGCTGATCTTTATGGATGTTCTCCATCTGAACAGAACCAGAGAGGGAGCTTGAAGTGCTATGTGAACTGTTGGATCCGTTTCTAGAGTTTTATAACAGGGAAACAGTACCATTAGATTAAAAAGAACACTCTTTTTTTTTTTTAATCTTCAGTTCAATACCAAACATTCTTTGTTTTGTTTAGAGGAATGTGACTTAGGGCTGCCACTGAAGTCATCCTTGTTTCTTGGTGATGTTCAGGGAAGACTGAACTTTCTCAGTACTTCAGCTTCATATTTTGTTATTTTCAGGTCTGTTAAGTTGTACAGATACTTAACGTTAGCTTAACTGACTCTGGGCACAAGCAGTGGCATGTCAGATATCTTACTGCCTGGACTGCTGACGCTACAAGCTGCTCTTGGGTATCCTACTGCCAGCAATTGACTGTACGTAAAGCTCTTCCAGTTGCTTGCAGACAAACACTGTGTGAATGCAGGCTTGTTATATGGCATCATAAGGCCCTGGGTACCCCCAAGCCTCAGCTTCTCTTTCAAAATTTGCCCTTGGAGACTTCCCAATGGCAAACCATCTATAATTCAACTTATTTTCATTATGACAAAATTCCAGGTTGTCCTACTGAGATTTGACTCTGGAATTTCTGGGTAGGTAACACTTGAGTTTGTCAAGATTTCTGTGTAAGATTTCTACCCTCAATAGAGTCAACAGCTGCTCCTGATTTAGTGTTGTACATGAGCTTTATTGGTGTACCTTCAAGTCCACTTTCCAAATCATTTATGAAAACAAGAGAAGTAGCCCTAAAATGAATCCCTAAGGAATCCCAGTAGTGTCAGGATGCCAGCCTGATGTAATCTCATCTACCATAACCCTCTGAGCCTGACCTGTCAGCCAGTTGTTCACCCATTGCGTTGTTTTTGCCTAGATGAATGTTGGATGTTTTGTTCTGGAGGATATTGTGAGAAAAGTATCGAAAGCTTTGCTGAAATCCAAAAAGATTACATTAGCTGGCTTTCCTTGGTCAACCCTTTGGTCTCTAGAGTATGAACTGTCAGTTATAGTGAACTGGTAAACTATGAATGAAGTGACAATAAAGAACTGAGCCAACAGACCACCAGGTTCTTTCCCACTGGTGAGTGAAATGGGGTTGGAAGGCAGCTCTCTGGGGAAGAAGAGGGTTTTAACCTCGCTCAGTGACATGATTTCAGTGTGTGTGTGAGATGTTCTGCAGGGCTGTGCTGTTATCCAGTGTGGCCTCTGAGTATCTTCACTCCTCCTCATCCTGAATTGATCAGGGGTAGCATCAAGCCCTTCTCTGTTCCCTCTGCATGTGTCCCTTAGGTGGGAGAGCTGGGTTCTCACACTGCCATCCTAAAACTGTCTGGGTGATTGATCTTTTAAGAAACCTGTGTTGACTGAACGACCCCCTTCACCTTGATGTGAATGACAAGCTGTCACAGCCTGCCTCAGCTGTATGGGTGACATCTGACCCCAGAGAGGGAGCTTGACAGGAATGGGAAGTCTTTTGAGCTTTGGTGTCTTCCTCTGCAAGCAATGCCAGCTCTGTACCATGCAGCAGGAAATGCTTGGGCATTTCTTTGACAAGGATTTAAATGCACTTCCTGTACCTTGTTCTTCTTTATTACTAACTTTAAGCTAATTTAAGTTAGAAGCTAAAAGAATAGGATGGATTTTCAGGATACAGCTGTCTCTCATTCTGTACTTCTATACTAGAAAGAGTAGGATACTTGTAAGAATGCCTGGAGGGCAGCCCTGGAGTGACTCTTTTTCCTGGGAGGCAGAGATGGAAGAGGCTGAAATGCTGTACCTTTCTATTGATGTAACATATCAAGCTCCAGGGAAGACAGAGGCGCTTGGAAGATGCTTCAGTGAAGGCTTTGAGCTGAGCCTGGGAACTGAAATACATTCATTGCATTGGCCGCTTAGGGTAGAATAGAGAACTTCTCACAGGGCAGGGGCTTCTGCATCACAACCATAACTTCTCAATAAGCACAGTATGTGATTTGGAGCACACAAGTGTGTAACACAGGACAAAATTCAATTCTGGGCCTCTTTTAGGCTTAAAGAGTAGGGAATAATCTCTCACTATTAATCTTTTAGCATTGACTTTGTTCATGCTCATTTACTGTTTTGTTTTTTTTACCACCTTACTCTGATATTTAATGCTCACAGAAGTCTTTAAAGTTGGGGAGAAAATACTTCTCAGCATGAATTTAATTTGTTCTCAGTTTGTTCTCAAATTCTATTCAGCAAAAAGGATTGCATCAGAGAGAATAGCATCCATAGAAGATGCATAATTTGTTCAAAGGCAGCATGTGCTTTTTCAGGAAAACAAATAGGATCACTGGAATTGAAGTAACCATTAGAAAAGGAGCACGTGACTTAATTTTTTTTAATTCCCTTTCCTTTGGCACCATATCAAAAGCACATCTGTGCAAAACAGCTGGATCTCCGAACACCACCTGTTGGCAATGGGTGGGACATTGCAAACTGTAAGCAGGCTATGCCTTTAGCATAAGTTTTAATACCTAGCTAACAAGCTGGAACTAAAGCAGACGTGATGATGGGTGTGTTTTTGTCAGTCGCAGACCAGCAGTGCCATGAAAATCTGGCAGCATAAGCAGCTTTTCCCCGTGAATTTGCAAAACTTGTGAAGCTGCTGGTTTTAAAACTTTAAAACAAAGCAAATTACTGTAAAAGTACTTATGTATTTAAGATCTGTATTTCTGTGCCACGATGGAAATGGCTGTTTGAGGCATCTGTCTCTGATGAGATCTACCTGCTGGTGGGATTTATATTGCTGTGGTTCCTATGTGTTATTTCCAAACGTCTCTCAGTTGTCAAATGTGAAGTTTTCTTTAGATTGGGTTAGTATGTGACTATATTCTCCAGTAACTTAACCCAAGTCCCAAGAGTTGGGGGCAAAAAGCAGCCAGGCAATATGTACTCTTGAGTGCACTTAATTCTTTCAAGAGATGGGTAATAGGAGCTCATGGGCTTGAAGCCTGTAGGCTGTAGGACCTTGAGCCCTCAGTCAAGATTCCCGTTGTGCTAGATGTTGTACAAATATATAGCATGGTCCATGCCCCACACTGTGTGAGATATAAATGAACATGACAGCAACAAGTGAGTGTAGTGAGAAATAGCCAGACAAAGAGCAGAATGAGAGAGTAGGCTGAGGCACTGTGGGCTGCCAGGCAGGGGAGAGCTTTTTATGTCTCTAAAGATAGTATGTAACATCTTCATTATCCAGGTGTGATTGCCTTTAGGAATTGCATCAGGTCTGAAGAGGTATTTAATGAAGCACCAAATCATTAGCTTTCATTCAATAGTAAGAGGATGTTTCATGTTTAAGCATGTATAAAGATAAAATCTCACAGGAGGAGGAAGATGCTGTTTAAATTACTTGGGAGCTGATTTACAAAGCCCTGTTGGATCAGTTCTTTGTTCAGTCTTCAGCATCTCAGCTGTTCCCTGTCCATAGTAACAAGGTAGTCCTGAACAGATGGGCACCAAACTCCTCATGCCCTATGAGTTTTCAAATCCTTTCATGTAGTTCACCAGACATCACTTCTGTAACAACATTTTTCATTTCCAGGAGGTTTTTTCCAATGCTGTGTGGAACAGAAATAAGCAGTCATTCCAAGAAACAGACTGAGGCTTGTCCATAGCAATGCTGAGAGCTACAGCCTATGAGCCAAGATCAGAGTGGGGAAGGGGTCTTAAGTGATGCTGCCTCCTGGTCTCCACTGTCTGCAGCACTTCCAGCTGACACTGTCCCCATAGCCCAGATCTGGAGGGGTGACCTTGTAATAAAACATTTCTTTTTTTGTCTGAGCTGAACAGCTTGAATTTGCTGGCTAATCCGATTCTTCTTTGGCTTGGGAAGCACATTTTTTTTTCTTTGTTGTTGCTCCTGGTTCCTAAGCACAGGATCTGGAAGTTGATTGTCTATCTGTCTGCAAGCTGCACTCCTGTCCTGATATTCAAGCTGCTGGTTTGGAAACACTTCAAAAGACTTTCATCCTTCAGAGCGGCTGTCTGCACTGCTGTTACAGGCACTTTTTAATGTTTTCTGATTACAGTGTGGCATTTATTATTATGCCTTTTAAGACAGCACAACTTTATTTATACATCTTTTTATTGAAATATATAAATGAGTCTCCTTTGAGATAGCTGCTCTGTCAATCCCAGTGTAGGATTTGAGTAACGTATTACCACAGAACAGAAAATCAGAGGAAGGTATCTGGGTAGGTTCACCAGTTTGTTTTTAATGAAATGTTTTATCCCTTATTCCTTCTTAAGACAAATGCAGAGTTCTGAACTGGGCACGCCATCAAATCCTCAGGTCTAGCATATGGCTCATAGAGACGTTTTTCTTCTGCTCTTAAACTTTCCCTCCTGTTCCCATCTTTTATTTTTCTCTCTTGCGCTATTTATCTCCTTTCTCTCTGTCTTCCCATCCCAGATTCACTCATCTCATTATCTCTTCTGATGCCAGAAAAGATGCTCTTGGTTTACCATATGCTGTTAAGAGGTGCTGGTATCACAAACACAAGTTGCCTTGGATTGCTGTAAGCCCATTGACACATCCATCAACTTGCTGCTGTTCTCAGTGAAAGCCTGTTCTGCCTTCTCTTCTTTGGCTTCTTCTGTTTTTCCTATAGGGTGTTTTGTATGTTTGAATTTCTTTTGTGCTAAATGTAGATCATATTCTGGGGTTACTTGCTGACAACTGACTTAAAGTGTAAATTATAATGCTGGTATTAACTCCAAGCTTAAAAAATATATATACATGCAAGGAGAGTTCATAACACTGTGTGATGCTCTTCCTTCCTGGGATTTTGTATGTGTGAAGAGTTTGCACAGCTTCAAAAATACATGGAAGGGAAATAAACTTCACTTTAAAAAAAAACAAAAAACTTCCCGGAGGCAGCAGTGGTAGCTTATGAAATCTCTGGATGGCAAACAGCTGGAGTCAGAGTCTTTTCTGGAAGTTCTGGCGCTGCATCGTTGCTCTGGTTTTGTACTTCTAGAGCAGTGTTGGATATAAGATCCAGACTACCTGGGCTTCCTGTTCACACTGGTGTTGCTGGTCTTTTCTGGCTAATTAACTTTGTGTTTGGAGAAACTGTTTATCATTCAGTTCTATTTTATGCCTGATTAAAATTAAGTATATAGAACTACTGTGATTTCTGGGTCAGTTTTTCACAGCCCCTTTCCTCATTGGCAGCTGAGCCTCATGATCCTGTTATAAGCAATTCAGGCTCCCTTTTCAAATTCATTACATTGTTCATTCTGTTTCTGCCAAGAGGATGTTTCAGAGCCTCATTTTCCAGTGCTTAAGACCTTTCCTTTAATTTCCAGTTGAAATTTATTCATGGCCGTTTTATATCTATTTGTCCTTGTGCCAGCTTTGTTCTTCAGTTTGAGTAGCTCTCTGTCTTATGCTGTGTTTACTTCTCCACACCCCAGTGGGAGAGACTGGAGAACAATCAAGTCACCTTTCAGCCATTATTTTGCTAAAGTAACCAAACTGCAATATTCAAGCTCCTGAAATTTCTCTGCTACTCTGTTTGTTTTCTTAGCCCTTTTCTGCATGGTTCCTTTCAAGCACTACACACAGCTGTTTGAGTGAAACCTGAAGTTAAAACCTTCATGCTTCCCCTTTGCCATTGGCAGTGACTTTCTGAGACCTGATCTTTCCTTTTCACAATTGTCACCCTGTTGGGTCACACTTGTCCTAATCCTTTAATTGGCTCATCTATTCCAGGGTGTCTTTCTACTCGCTTCCAAATTAGGAGCCCCAGCTCATAACAACTCTTATTAAACCCTAAACGCATAACCTTGCACTTTGACTATTACACTTCATCCCACCTCTATTGCTTCAGAACTCAAAAACATCCTGTTACTCCTGAAAGATAATCCAGACTCCCGACTGTTGGTAATAGCTCCTGACTTCACACCGTCAGCAGATTCTGTTGGTATGCTCTGACTTTTTGTGTCGAGGTTATTAATGAAAGGATAAAATAAGATCAGTCTCAAAATGTATCCTTGAGAACTTCCACGTCTGACCTCCCTCCAGTCCAATAATTTCTCTTTCTGTATGTCTCCTGCCACTGCCTCTTCAACTAGTTCTTCTCTCACCTTTGCAGTTCTTGTACTAATCCTCATTTTCTCCCACTTCACTAATAATTTCCAGTGTGGCACCGTATCGAAAGCTTTATTGAAGAACAGAGAAACGAGATCTACTGTGTTTCCCTTGTCTAGAAAAATCAGTTATCCAAGAAGAACATCGAGTTAGGCTGGCTTGCTCTACTTTTTGTTAAGTCTGTTTTGTCCCTTAAACTTGTTCGATCCATTTGGCAGTTTACACTCATGTATTTAATTATCCTTTCTTTCAGCACGTGTTCTAAAGCAATGCATACTATTGAAGTTAGCCTACTGGGTCTCAACCTGCTTATGAATACCTGTAGAGCATGTTCTGTAGGACACACAGAACACTGTTTATTACCTGTGCCAAATTGTCTCTGAATTGCAGTGAATTAGGAGATGAAAGGCACTGGTTTGGTTCCACTTTATTTCCCTGTAGTACTGTGTATGGCATGGACTGAGATGAGGCAGTGTCTAGGCTGCTAGTATGGCAAATGGGAAATCCAGCTAGCTACAGCTACAGGACTGTCATGTTGCTCAAAAAGTAGATGGAAGTTGAGAAAATTCGTGCAGTAACTGAGGCGCCTCTTCTGTATGGATCCAAAAATACTTGTGCTCTTCCTTCACTCCTTTGCTGTTCAGGTGTGTGATTGATGCATCACCTAAAGCCCATAGAGACTACTGCAAAATTAGGCATGTAGTGTTTTCTGTTAAAACATGCATGTGAGCTTTGAAAAGAACTCTGGACAAAATTGTAATTTGTTTAGAGCTATTTACTTTGTCTCAAGTTGGGTATTTAAGAAAAGGCTGAGTGATCAGTGGGTGTAGCATATCCCTTTCCTGAGTGTGCAGAATGGCTGGCAGATGACAGTATTCTTCCCACCAGCTGAATGACTGCTGTTTGGGTGAAGTGAAGCAATGAGAGCGTGACTGTGTTTCCCCTGGTCGGTGGGATTTTAGTTGTTTATTTCATGTTTTTTTGTTGCTTTTTTTCCCCCTATATTTTTATGCAGATGTGTGCAGTTGGTAATTGATTTTTTTTTTTTTAATGCTGGTGTTGAACTTTGTCAGATTCATTATGGAAGCATGATGGTAGACAAGGACATCGACCCAATATCAGCAAGAACCAGATCTTGAATCTTTCTTAGTCTCAGCTACTGCTACAACACGCAACAGACAGCAGCTTGATAACAAAAAAAAAAAAAGAAATAGTAATTTTTTGCTGCAAGATGATAATTGGCTCAGTATGGAAATTAATGTGATTTTATTTGGGGATTGGTTTCTAAAGAGATTACATTTTAAGGAATCCATGGGCATGAAAGGTTTTGCAGCTGTATTTATTCAATAAGCTGTAGGCACTTTAGGCACTTGAAACTTGGCAGCAGTAAGCCAGGTTGGTGCATGGCTCTTCTTGCTCCAGCAGAACATGACTGGAAAGGGAAACCTTCTGAGTGGCTGGTAGGATGGAGCTTATACCATGTGGGGAATGAACATATCTCAGTGCAGATTTCTCTGGCTCCCATTTAGATTGGTGCTATGCTGAGTCAGGCTAGTTGGGTTGCTTACTTGTGCATTGAATTGATGTAAAGGTTAATAAAAAAAAAACTCTGCTTATCTTTCTTCTGCTAGTACTCTTTAAGATCTATGGGGCAAGTCTCACATCACGTTAACATGTTTCTTATAAACCCTGATCTGAGTGGGGAACCTTTATCTGCTGCTGCAGTACGAGACATAACTGTAAGAAAATGAAACTTATTTTCAGTTTAAGCAGGTGGGGAGGAGGATGGAGAGGAAGTTTATTTTGGAAAAATGGAGGAGGGAGTGGAATCTATTGGAAAATGCTGACATCCCAATTGGATGCAGAATTTATCTGCTGATGTAGGTGGAAGCATTGATGTCTGGAACGGGCGTATGCTGAGTGTGATACAAAGAAATGGTTCTAGGGCAGTAGTTTAAAGACTTGCTTCATTACTTTGGGTATGTGGCTGTTTCTTTACATTTAATGGTCACTACAAATCAGCGTAACGGTAAAGCTGGAGGGCTAATGGTCGTTTAGAATAACTGAGTCAGCTGCAGAAACTGGATTCTCTGCTGGTGTAAGACATTGCAGCTCAAACTGTCAGTTTAGACCAACTGCGAAGCCTGACCCAGAAGATCATGAAGATGGGGGTTAAAAAAATTATCAAAGAAACTGACATTTTTCCATCTTTCTTCTTTCCCCAGGGCAGCCATTGAGGCTCTGGCAGCTTTACTGAAATCAAGTAAGTTTTTCTTCATATTATGACTTTTCTTTCTGTGCTGTGCTGCTGGACGGAATGATCCTGTTGATCCTCATTCTCCTTTAGTATCCACTTCCCCCTAAATCCCAAAATGCACTGCTTAATAAAAAGTAGTAGTTGCTTATGTGTCTTGCAGTGCTTTTCAGCACCTCATGGATCTGTGGACATGCGGATCTATGGGAGATGCTGTAGATCCCAGGAGCAAGTTGCTGAGGGAACCAAGTGGGATGCTTAGTTTGAATAATCAGGGAACAGTGGTTGTCCTGGTGTGTGGTACAGAGAAAAAAAATGGGGAAAGCTGTCCAGCCAGTGAATAATGCTCACTGCTCTGCTCTGTCATTACTGAGAAACAGCTTGAAGACCTCTCTGTCCTGTGATGTTCTTGCATTGTGAGCTAACCTGGAAACAATAGTGTTATTAGAAAAGGCTTGGAAAACTTCAGCACTGCAGAAGGCATGACCTTATCCTCCCTTGAGATTTCATGCAGACCTAAAAGACAGGGCTGCAGCCTGTGGATTGCTAGGGCATAGCCAAGGCAGGTTGTGCTTGGCATCTGCACCAGCTGACTGTGGGTGCTGGAGACATTAACAGGGATTCTCAGTCGCGCACTGTTGTGTGACTGTTCCTGAAATGAACGTGTTACCCTTTCCTGCCTTCTTCCTATCCAAAAGCACTTACTTTTATTGCTAGAACTTAATAAAGCTTTGATTAAGAAAGAGCACTCTACTATTGCAGACTATCTACTCTCCAATAAATCACAATGGCGTATTGTCCTTCTTTCTCTCCATCCTTTTCTCCCCTTCCTCTTTTCCTTTTTGTAGTATTAGGAATAATGCATTTGTGAAAATCTGTAGTCCTGAAAGCAGTGCTTAAATGAGCAAATTGCAATGGGGTTGTCTCTGAGTCGCACCAGCTCAAGTGATGAATTCTGAAATGATGCTCCAGTATTAACCTTGCTGCATAGATTTAAAGGTCACGTTATTGCAACGAGGAAAGACCTTCTGCTTTGGGCACTAAATCTTAATAAGGGGGGTTGTGGGGCTATGCCACAGCTGCTTGCAAAATAAAAAGCAAAATTAGCATTTAGAATAGAAAGGAGTACACAGAGAAACCTAGAAAAGTGGAACAAGAGTTGAAAGCTCATAGGCAGCTAGAGCTTTTTTCCTCATGTTCTATGGCAGGCACCAGGAATGGGAAGTGAAATTCTGCTGGCCCAGGATGTTAAAAGTATTAGTTTACTATTTCAAGGCTTGTTCTGGGTCTAAAGATGAGGACGATATGGAGAAGTGAAGAACTAATCACTGAAGGAAATGGTAAAATGAGTTCTAAACCTATATTGTAAAAGTCCAGTGCTGTGTGGGGGAATCCTTTTGTGAGCTGAGGATTTTCTAGGGAATCTGGAAGGACTGGATTCAGCTCTGGGTTCTCCTGGTGATTTTTTTTTTTTTCTTCTGTAGTGAAGTAAGTTTTTAAGGATATTTACTCTTAGAATAAATTTCTCTGTGGCTCTTCTCAGCCAATCTAGGTTCTGGAGACATCTGGGCTCTTTCTCTTATGCTTCTTGTATTTTAAGGACAAAGAGCAAAGCAGTCCCTTACATTGTCATTTGGGAGGATCACTGTGGTGTACAGTAGAGCCCCACAGCCTGCAGGGCAGCTTGTAATCTGCTTTCTGATGTTTTCTGCAGGCTGTTGCTCAGTGGTCAGAATGTCTTTTGGTTTTTGTCTTGTCCTGAAGCTCGAGAAACTAGAAGCTCCAGGCTTCTGGTGTAGCTGCACACAGCTTAACAGGCTGTGCCTTTTGGGAGGTGTGGGTTAGGAGATGTGAGAAACATCTCTGGTTTTTCCATAGTCAACATGGCAGGAGAAGAACTGAATTGTTTTTCCCAATTGGCAGCACAGCTTTGTTTATCACAGTTAACTTATCTATGCGTATGACCTTAGTGTTCTTAGAAAGCTGAAAATCAAATCTGATGAATGTTAGAACAAGTGCACACCTATTCTTGCTGGTCTCCCTGCAGGGCTGTTAGATTCTTAAAAGCTTCAGTTCAAAGCAGGCACAAGGGTTATGGTTCTACATGGAAGATATTGAGGAGAAACTGTCCCTCTTGCTTCTGGCAGCAAACAGCCGTGGAAGAAAACCCCGCATTTTTAAAGGGAGCAGGCAGATGGCAGTGTGTCTCCCTGATGGATTCTGAAATATCCCTCTTCATCTCCTCATGCTTCCTTAAGCTCTGCTTAAGACTTAGTTCTCCTGCAGAGCCAAGGCCTGTCTGGGAACTCTCTGGCCTCTGTCTCTTCCCTAACAGAAGCTGATGCAAAATGCCTGCTTAACAGGTGCATAATGCTACGTGTAAGAAAATGGTTTGGAGTAAGAATCATCAGGGGGGAGAGGGAGAGGAAAAGACACTGCAAATTTACCCTTTGTCCGCAGCAAAGAAGAAATACTTGCATACCCAGCACAAGACCAGAGGGATCTTGATTATCCTGTCCCCCTTTGCATAAATGGATATCAGTGACAGTCACGGAGGTGCTGAATAATGTTTAGGTCACTTCCAACAAAGTGCCCTATCTTTCTATCAGTAGAAGCTCAGATTACAGATAGGGAAAAGATGTTTCACACCTGACTATCTGCTCTCACTCCTGACTTCTTATCTCTTTCTAAGCAATCCAGAGTACTTTCCCCATCCCCATGTGTTGCCCTCCTTGTTGCTGTGTGTCACTTGCCGTGCCCACGTACAGTCAGCGAGTAGCTTGTAGTGAAGGCTTCGTGTGCTGTCTCTTCACCATGCTGTTTTCTCAGTGGCTGAGCTCATTATCACATTACAGTAGGCTGGATATGCTGCTTATTAAATAGATGTAATGGTGCTGCATAACGTGATAGCATCAGGAGTCTTTTCTCTTGGATACTCGTCACGTCTTCACTGGTGCTACCTCTGTCCATCCTTCCCTCAGTTTCTAGATATTTATTATAACAGGTGAAGATACAGATAATCATAGAGAAATACAGGTAGAGCAAAGCACAGCATACTTCCCAGAGTCTCTTCTCCATCCCAGGGCACACCTGCTGTTTTTCCTGCCTCCTTTGGCTTTGTTCCACTTCTCTGCACATCTAAAAGCTATTGCTTTGGGTGAACTCGCCCATCCAAAATAAAAAAGACAAACTCTAGTTTTTGAGATGTAGAAATAAAAGGGATACCTGATGCAGAAGCGTGGACAGGCATGAAGTTGGTGTGATCCCTGCTGGACGTGGCACCTCGAGCCACACGATGGCGATGTGATTATAGGGAACCCCGCTCCCACCAGAGCTTAATCCAATATTTATTTTTTGGTGAGTAATTTGTTTATCAGCAGGTTATTTTAATCTCATTTTGCTTGTATTTGTTATTCCTGACTATCTGTACTTCCCAGAATTAGCAGTTTGCATGCCTCGAAGGAAATTAGCTTGAGCTGATCTCGGAGGCATTTGCAAAGCGGATATTGAAGGAAAGGGTTAGGGAAATGGGCAGAGCCCTTGTTGCAATGCTTGCCTAGTAAAATTGTAATGAGCAATTTAAAGAGACAGGTTGTGCTGACCTCCTGATCATGCCTCTTTTATCAAGACAATTCCGTGTGCGAACAGCAGTTATTGCAGATGGCCTTTCCCCTCTTTTTCTGTATCTTTACCTTCCTTCTTTTGTCGTCCTGATCCTCTTTTCTTCTCTTATTCCCCCCGGGCTTTCATCTCTCACTTCCTACTCTTTCTGCCTCATCTTCTGTCAACTAACCTTTATTTAACCTTTCACCCACTTTTTTTCATCAAAGCATAAGGATTATGTCTTGTGGCTGGCACGATAAAATAATCAGTGTCATTCTTTTCCTTTTATGCTGGGGCGAGTAACTGTGAGGAACAGAAAGCAATGTTCTAGCACACATTACAGTTTGAATGGCCTGCACCCTCTATGCCTGAATTCATAATGCTTTGCAACAGATCTACTGAATTATAGGTCTTTGGTCTTGTGTCAAAGTAGACCTATGGTTAAACGCAGCGCAATGTCAGTGATTTGTCTAGTATTTTGCAAGGTGCCTGTTTCTCACAATCATTTTAAGACCTCATTTCCCACCTCTGGATTGAGACTCCATTATCAGTCTGGCCCCAAACCTATCATCAGAATTTGTGGGATATTGTGATCAGAGTTGAATTTTGCAAATAGCTTCGTAATCATCTAAAACAAGTTCTGTGTCTGTGCTTTCTTCCTGAGTTTCAGAATGCAAATAGTATCGATTCTGATTTTAAGCTTCTCCTTGAGAAGAGCTGTTCTATAAGAGGGGAAAAATGATTCAATCTCCTTTTTATTCCCTTTCCAAGACTGATGTTCATCTATAAGAGATGTCCTAGGTGAAGTCACTGAATTCCTTACAGGGGAAGGTTTGTTCAGCTCCTGGGACATGACAGCTTCTTGCTGTTTTGCTCCTGAGGGTGGGTATGAAGTAGTTGAAGTGTCAAGAAGTTGCACCGTTCTCTGCTGATATCTTAACAGTGATTGCTTACTGTCTGTGTCTTGGCAGTGTCTTTGTGTCTCCAGTGATGATTGGGCTTCAGAAAATTCAGTGGCCAAATTTTGGGAAATCTTCCAAATTCTAGCAGCCATGTCTAAACTTTCAAACCACTTTGAGGAAAAAAAAAAAAAAAAATCAACCTGGAAATTTCAAGCAAGAAGTATTTATTTTTTTTTAACTTTATTTTTTGGTTTTCTATTGGGTTACAACCTGAAGATGCTTTGAACTGGAAAATAAAGGAGGAAAAGGAATCTTTTTGAAGATAGCTTTTCTTCTGAGGTTAGTTAAATTTCAGAAGGATTTGGCTTGCTTTCTCTTACATATACAAAGAATGGAACAAGAATCAGTTAGTGAAGAATTGCCACCTCATGATACAGTTTATATGATTAGTACTTAACAGTCCAAAACCTGGAGCTAGAAAGACTTTCAGAGTAGAACAAATGAGCTGTTCTTGTGCTGATGTTAAGCTCACAACATACAGTGTCTCTGCACCTAGACCAGGAACCTATATGTGCTAGCAAATCCTGCCTCTAGCTTTGTGCAAGTGTTAGACTTCTATCCTAAATGCTCGAATTAATGCTTTGATTCTCAAGGATGCCAGTGAAGTTTATGGCACAGAATTAGTCTTCTGCCTTCCAAGATAGTTGTCTAATACCAACTTCTTGCTGGAACTCTACAGCCTACCATGTATGGATTTATCCCAGAACTGGATGGGTGACAACATTTCTCTGAGGACAACTCATTCTGTTTCTGTAGGGCACTCTCATGTTTCTCTCCAGCAGAAAATGGTCTCACAATGGCAGAGTAGAATAGATGTTCTCACTTCACTTGCATCTTTTATTGCTAAGAGACAATGACTGGAGAAGAGCAGGGAAGCTGAAGATTTTCTTCTTCCTTTTGTTCCCTTAGGGGCCATAGGGTTAATCTAGCAGAGCGTTTTTATCTCCAAACTGTAGCAATATATGCTCGTGGCATAATGAATCAGCTGAGTGGCATCAACAAAGAGATTTAAGTAGATAGACGGAAAGATAAATCTCTTTGTTCTGCCTGGTAAGCAGTGCATTGCTCATCATATTTCAGGTTGACTGTAATTCTGTTCTGTGATTAAAAATGCTGCATGTTTTCCAGTGGTCCCTGTGTTCTTGGCAAATGCTTCTAAAGGACTGGCGTACAAGAGAGAGCCTCATAAATGCTCCCCTTTTGTGCCAAAACCCCACTAGCAGTCCTAAGTCTTATCTGCTAGACTCAAAACCTGGCTTTCATCTGTCTTTGACCCCCCTTCAAAATCAGAATTCTTTCACGACTGTGGATTTCTTTGTGATGTGAGTCCCTTGCTATCAGATGCACCTCTCATTTGATAATGACACGTGGCTGTGCATCCATGTCACATACTGTTAACTAACTGATTATTCGGCCGGATATTCTGTCACTATAGCAGAGAATATTTTCATTGGTTAACAGCACTGCCCTGGAAGCCAAAAGTGGTTGATCAGTTCTAAATGAGTGGGGAAATAAAGAAGACATTGGGTATTCCCTTATGCATGCCTGGGTGCTCCTGGAAGCTACCTAGAAGGAGAATTTCTGTTTCCACTGAAAACATTGGTGCTGTGCTCAAGGTAGAGGAAAGGGACTAACAAAATAATAACAAAAAGGGTCAAAAGGCATAAAATGTTTTGCTGCTTATCCTACACAGATCATGCATACTCGCTCCAGGAGGGGTGGGTTCTTGCTGCCTACAAATCTGTGCAGCTCTGCTTATACCTGTATGATTCATTTCCACCATCTGTATTTGTGCCAACGTATAGACAGATACACATGCAGGTGCAGCCCTAGATGGAGACACCAACAGACACAGACAGGTGGGGAGGCCTTCTTTTTCTGTTCTGCCTTCTGGAGATATTGGCATACTTCCTCCTTCGTTTATTTGATACTTTTTTTTTGACTGTACAACTGAAAAAATCTGGAAGAGAAAAACCAAAACACTGGAAAAAAAACCACACAAGAACAGAAGTGAATCAATGGAATGAGAGGAAGAAAATGAAAGCTTTCTTTCCCTTCCAGTTAATTCTCATTGCTTTTGATGAAAGTGCTGGCAAAGTATAATCCTGCCTCTCCTATCTACTTGCAGAACTGTCTATCTCAGCTTCTCTTCCCAAAGTGACCATTCTGATCTTAAAGGAGATAAGCACAGGAGAATACATGAGGGAAGCAAATAACAAAGCTGTTTTGCTCAGCTTTCTCAGTGCTTTTCATCCAGTAATAAGACTGAGGCATTGAGACAGCTGTCTTCTGGTCCCGTGGACTTGGGATCCAAACATGGAAGCCTTGAAGAAAGTAACTCTCCTTAGGAAGAGAGCAGTGATGCCTTGCAATAGGCTGCCCAGACACGTGGTGGAGTCACCATCACTGGAGGCTTTTAAGGAGAGGGTAGATGTAGTACTGACATGGTTTAGTGGGTGGTGTTGATGGTAGGTGGGCAGTTGGACTAGATGATCCTTTCCAACCTTAATGTTTCTACAAAAAACACACGAGCACATCTGATAAGAATTCTACTTAATTAGCTTCCCCAAGCAGCTCTGCCTGCAGTGCTTTCCAGGTATTTCCCTCACCCTACTGACAATGACACAGAAAGCTTGGACTTCAAGGAGTGAATGCTAGGGCTGTAAATCCTTACTTCTAGTCCAATTTCATCTGCCTCTGAACAGTTAAGGGAGGCTCTGAGCCTGATCCAAATTGTCCCTACCTTACACTGCCTGACTCTTCTTGTCATGTTTTATACACTTATTGACTTTTACAGAGCTCTCTGAGTAATTCTTCAAGGAAGATTGACTGATTTAAGGGGTAAGTCATCCTGCAGGTTAGTAAACATGACAGCTGGTTGAGGATTAGCAGGAAATCATGAATAAAGTAATTGATAAAGGATTCTCAAGCAATTAAAGTTTTCTAGCAGAGAGTCAAAAAAAAAAAAAAAGAAAAAAAAAAAGGAGAGAAAAACGGAGTGAAGGTCAAAGAAGGTGGTTAAGCTAAAAGTCTGACAACCACGAAGCCCCAGAATACAAGCTGTATTGGTAGATAGTGTGAGAAGGTTAACAAGGGGAAAAAGGGCTGCACAGAGATGCAGGCCACAGCGTAAGTGTCTGGGCACAGCTGTGCATAAGGTATAAGAATGGAATGCCAGCGTGACATGCGGAGGCATCAACAGTGTTGTGTAAAGATGCAAATCAGGGTTAAAGCGAGGGATTTTTTTGGTGGGACGCTGTCACCTGCCCTGCGATGGCAACGGTAGAGAAAGCTGCAGGGCAAGGCCAGGTAGCTGCAGAGCTACCCTCCAGTCCTTGGTCTGGGGAAGAGTTTGCTGATGTACTGTAGAGAGCAAACTGAGATGACTGCAGGTAACTGCCTTCCCCTTCCCAAACTCTTCATCTGTTTCATCACTGGGATCTGGGTTGGCTACGTGTTACCTACTTTCTAGTCACTTTCTCTGTGGGTTCCTTGCTACTGATTTCCTTCATCCATCTTTGCCCCTTTTTATTCTCTGTTTTCCTGCCCTGTGAATCCTTGCTGATTAATGTTCCAGGTGTGAGAGGTTCTGGCACTCTTTTTAATGGACTGGAAATGAATTGGAGCCTACTAGCTCTGGAGAATCCATACTAAGAGCCATCTGTTGTGAGCTGCAAACTCTGATCGGTATTCAAGGAGTTGAGCTCCAGTCTCACATATGCTACCTTGGTTCCTTGGTTGATTGGTGAGCTCCTGACAGCTTCTAATGTGTTATCACAGCCAGAAATGTCAGGACCTGTTGGGAAAGTGTGTTTAGGCAGGGTTAGTTTGAAGGGAGGGAGCCTGGGATCTGGGATGGTTTCATGTTTGTCCTGTGGGGCAGGGCACGAGCACAGTTGGTGAAGGGCTGTGCTGCAGAATGCTCATATGGAAGAATTCATATTTTATCATTTTATCACCAAGTTTTCTAATCTTCTTTGTGGAGTTCTGTATCCTAGAGCCATATGATTAAGCGAGCATCACATCTTTCCTTTCATATTTTTTTAATAAAACTAGCTTTCATTTTTGAAAGTATCTTTTGAGCTTTGTTGTAAAACCTTCAAAAATGATCTGAACATTCCCTTTAATTTTTTTTTTCAAAACCAGAAAGCAGCAGAAAAGAGCCCAAAATGCTGTTCATGTTGGTATTTTGTTAATTTTTATATACTGGGGGTTTCATTTTGTCTCATGATGTTAGGAGACAGGCTATGATTTTCCAGAATAATTTGATTCATGGCTTTCATTATAGAGGTATAAGTGAGAATGTATTTAGAAGTTAACAGTTGACAGGATTGTGCAGCTACAAGGTTTGTGTGTTTGTTGATCTCAGCAAGGTGTTCTGTCAGGACTAAAATACAGACACTCTATGTGAAGAGCGTGTGACCTGCTGTCAGCTAATCTTATTGCTTGGCTTTTCTCACTCCTCAGGAGTTTCTTTAGTTTCAGGGACACTTACAGTGCTGTGATCTGGATTAGGTTTATTAGCACTTGGAAGGAGATAAGGGCTGTGTGCCTACCCCAGCTTTGATTTGCTTAAAGAAAGCCTTCATTCTTTTAGTCTGACCGTTTCCCCTTAGATGTGAGACATTTTTTTGTAATTCCAAGAACATAACTCATATTTAACAAATAATGTCTTAAACTGCAACAGCAACAAAAGATTTAGCTTTGTCCATGAGGTGAGGAAGAGGTGTTAAAGTCTGAGTTTATAAGCACTGCGTAGCCATGTGGCTGTCAAATAGAATGAGCAGCTGAAAGAGTTTAATTCATCCTTTTCTCTTTCCTTTCAGAATCTAACAGCCGACAAGCAGTGAACAGAGGGTATCTGAGTGGATTGCTGAGACTCTATCAAGACTGGCATCACAATGATGTCTCCAACAACTACATTTATATTCGTAGAGGTCTCCTGCTCTGCCTAAAGCACATCACCAACATCCAGCTGGGCAGGGAGACTTTCCTTGGTTCTCGAGGTATGGAGATTCTCTTCACAAGTGTGCAGGTAAATGGTGCTTCTGTGCTTAGTGAAATGGATTGATAGTTAGCTATCTCTCAGTGGTAGTTAGCACTGCATCCTATCTCTCAGTGTAAATATGTCTTGAAATCTAGACATTACATCCTGCAAGAAGTTCTGTCATGAGTGAAAAATGATAACGTCAAAATAAAAATTATTGACCATTTTCAGTCTGATGAAAATGTTCCCATTTAAAACTAATATTAATCCCCACTGAGCCTCACAGGAGTTATAGTCCAGGATTTTTAATGTTTATTTTTTCTCCTCCATCATATTGCACTCTGTGCTTGGATATTCTCTCCCAAAGTGCAGTGCAGAGTTTCCACAGAAGAGTTAAGGTGTTTCATGACGTGTTTTCTTTCAGGTATCCTAGGTTTGTATCAGATGGATAATTCCACTAAATCACTTTTCTACCAAAAAGTGTTGATTTAGCCAGGCTTTTGTTAAGACAAACATCAATTAGTTGCTTTTCAGTAGGCCCAACTTTAACCTTGTGAAACATTAATGTAGTTCTGTCAAAAAAAAGATCCTGAAGATGGGACCCCTGTAAGATGTAGAAAGGGCTGATATAGAACAGTAATGTGCTCCTCCCTGTCTTTTGCCAGCATGCTTCCTTTAGAGAAATATTGTATAGAAGCCTTCAGTTCTTGACATGGGCAATTCCACAAGGGTTATTTCTACTGCAATTCTCAGTGGTCGATGCATTAACTCATTCCATCATATACAGGATGAAAACCTGTCCGCTTTTCCTCTATCAAATATATTGCCTTACAGTCCATCTGCTCCTTCATTGTTTCCGTTGCTATCATGAGTAATTCTCTTGTTACAGAGATATTTCTAACCAGCAGTAGGAAATAGAATGACAAAAGTTTGTTTTCGTTTTGTTTTTTTCCTCCTCCCCCCATGCCTTCCCTTCAGGTGGGATGAGGTGGCCAAGCCAGCAGAGCTTTCAGGGAGTATCAGCTCTTTATTGCCAACACCTTGATATGCAGAAAATTGAGTAGGGAGTGTGGTAACAGCTGCTTGGGGGTAGATGTCAGCTTATTCTCTCTCAGGTGCCTTCTACAGCCCATGTTTTTTTCTGAGCTAACATCTCCTGATAGCTCAGCCTAGGAGCAACACCATGAAAAGTGCAAACCTGGGGTCACCTTGGGTGAATAAAAAGGAAATGACACACTAAGTATGCAGTGAGCACTGAGGCTAATCTGTCCAAAGGTTAGAAGTGGAGCGGAAATGACAGCTTCAGGGGCCTCTCGTTTATTCTCTTCTGCTCTTTGCTACTTAGGTTGATTTTGGAAGGGGAATTACCAGAGTTAATAGGCTCAAAGCTCAGCATTTGCTCTGTTCTTCTTTGTTGTACTGTCAGTCCCTTCACAAGATGTGGAGCAGTAGGTGTCTGGCACCTGTAAGATCTCACTCTTCTGGGATCTGACCGAATGTGGAGACTACTGCTGCCACTGAAAGTTTATCAGCATCTTCACAGATGATGAAATAAAAAGAGATACTAGAGAGAAAATGGGAAATTCATCTTCTAAGAGGAACTGCAGGCTTCGGAGAGAAAAAGACCTAGACAATTCCTGCTTGGGAAGGCAGTGGTTCTTTATGCAGACAACATTGTAATGCCTTTAGGAATGTGCTGGCTGTGGCGTTTAGTTTTGAGCAAATTGACCAACTAATGTGATTTTGAAGGTGGTACAGGCTGGCTAGAAAAGTGCTGCTGAGACACTTTTTTCCCCTTGATCTATTGAAGTCAAAAGAGCTCTGCTGGGATGGATTTGTTATGACAAACCCCAGTGAAGCCCCCATCCACAGGGCAGGTTTTCAACTGAACCCTCTCCAACCGCTCGTGGTATGGACTGTCAGACAGCTGAAGTGCCTGGGCTTGTGTGGGTGTCCAGAATACCTGAGCTTACACCTTTACAGACTTCAAGCTTACCGTGTGCCCACCCCACACTGTCGGGGCAAATCCAGACCCAGTTCCCCATTGCTTGGGGCTGGGGGTACGTGGGGAGTCGGGAGCAGCCGCTGCCCCCCCTTCCCCTCCTCTTTATCTATGAGGATGTAACAAACTGTAGCCCAATATGTAGTATGAATACAGGAAAGAACCTGTTGTTCTAAGACTATTTCCTTGCACTGACTGGGACAAAGTGCAACTTGGTTTGTGGAGAACTTGGAGAAAAAAATTGTGTTCCACTCCTACCTGAAATGAAAAATAATTTTAGACAATAAAATAATTTGTGAAAATGAAACACTTCCTACTTCCATTTCTTCTTCCAAGCCTTGCTTAGATTGCAGTGGCAGTTAAATAGTTTCCTCACATCAGCAACTGTCAGGCTTTGTGCATGCAGTGACTGACAGCTGCCTACTCTGAGACAAGAAGACTGGTTTGTGACTGCTTTAGGAAAGACCATAGTATAGACCATTCTTTTGCTATTGTATCATCTGCCCGTGTGATTTCTTAAGCTCATCTGATATGTAGAGTCTATTCTACGTTAAGGTTATTCTGTATTCCTTTCTATGTTTCCTATTAGTATAATTATCTTTTACCTTGATGTAATTTCTAAGCCTTTCTATAATATCTTGGTAAGACTACTACAGATTCTAAGGAAAAAAGCTTGACTACAGAAACTCAAAGCAGATTCCCTGAATTCAGGTTAGCTGTTCATGGGGTTTCTGGGCTAAGGAATCATTCTGTTCCCTCATTCACTACAAAATAAATAGGATAGTTCACATGCAAACAAAGAAATCAGTCACCTGTAAACCATGTGATGTTGGAGCCTCAAAGCAATTTGTGAACAGTAATGAAAGTAGTCCAAAATATTCAATTTTCTATCTGAAGGCTTGTTAACATCTGTAAATTAATTTTCTGTAAAGAAAAGCACTACTTTCAAACAGTGTTCTTGAATAATTCCTCTTGTGGAAATTGTCAGTATGAAAATGCCCTGCTCTTGACTTCCTCAATTCACGTTGAAATGAATTAAGATGGCTGTAGCCAACACTCACTGTGTTCTAGTAAAAACAGAACAGTTTTCCTTAGTAAATGCTAGCATGTAAACTATATAGTATAGTAAATTATAGTCAAGACTCTTCTGTCCCCACATGCAAACTTTCCTTTATCTTTTCTTCAATAACAAGTGAACTTAAGACACCCAAATACCATATGAATGGGTGAACTTGAAATAGAAACCAGTTTCCTTGGCTTTTGCTCTAACTGCTGTAGAATTTCCTTGGAGATGCTTTCAAAATTGTTTTTTCTCACTCTTGTTTGTAACAGCCCGAGATCCAGAAATACATATTAAGATTCTTGTAGCGAGTCCTGTAAGCATGTCAGCTTTAGATGATTTTTCTAGTCTCCCTACAGGAATCCTAGTTAATCCCACTGAATCTTATAATGCTGTTCAATCATACATGAGAAAACAGACTAAAATCCTGTACAACAACAACAAAAAAATAAAGAAAAAAAAAAATCAACCCAGCTGTTTTTCTGTTCTTGCTTATTAAAAAGGGCTTTATGTTCTTCTGACTCTTACTGCATCTGCTGAATTCTTGTCCAGCCAGCATCCTATCTATGGACTGTGAGACAGTAGCACTGCGTATTCTTGCCCTCTGCTCTGTACTATTTTATCTGTACTGAAGTGAGGCCAAAATTTTTAGATGATATTAGAACTTATTTTAACACCCCTCTTTAGACATACAGCACATTCATGCTGTTTGAATTGCATTCCTGTTCTGATGGGCTAAGCCTTAGTCCCAAGTTACTACATATATCAGCTTGCTGGTAAGCATGGTACAACTTGTAAACTTAGGAAGGATGCTGCATAGATTAGTCAGTCTGGTGAAGGCTGTGGTGTGGGTACAATATATACATGGTATTTGGGGAAATGTAAAGATTTTGGAAAATAAGGTGGTTTGGTTTTGTGAACATTGCATGTGTTTAGGCAATGTGCCTTGGGGCAGCAGCATTACTAAGTTATCTAAACTGCCTGTCTGTTATATTAAAGGTGCACATGTGCCCCTCTGGTAGGTTCTTGTTACAATAAAAATAAGATGTCCAGCTAGGAAATTCATGCGTGATTCACAAACAGTAAGGAAAGACAAAAAATAGAGACCAAGTAGTTAACTTGTCTACGGTGAAGTAATAAATACAGAAAAAAAAAAAAATCCAGATTTTTAAAGTATATCCGGGCTCTTATGGCTCCTTATGTTTCTGTTTTCTACATTGGATTGTAAGAGTAGATTTCAGATTCTGAAGGAATTCAGTATTTTGTGACTAGGTGATATATGGTGTTCTTTCAAGCTGTTTGGTCCAGTGTTTAACCATATAGAAGAGAGTACAGCAAGTGTTCTCATTCAGAGAGTGCACTCAGGAAAGTGATAAGATGGTGATGCTGTCCTGGCTTACCTGTGTTAGTTCTGCCATAGTAGCTCTGGAGATAGCAATAACAAGGATACAGAAACACAGATTTTGTCATGAATTGACAGTCAAAATTCAGTATCTCTGCAAGACTTCATATCTGCATGAAGGAATTTATCTCTTCAGTGCTACTGTTTATACCTTTAATGGATCTCTCTTAAGTATGCTCTGACTTGAATGTCTAAGAGCAGAGAGGGTCTTTTAAATGAGGATAGAAATCACCTGGGAACATGTATTTCTGTAGGAAATAGACTCCAGAACTTGATTTTTTTTTTTTTTTTTTTTGTAAATGGAGAAAAAAACCCTACATGATAGTAATGCTTTGATGTTCCAATCAGAAGAACATTTCTAGGAGATCACATGCAGTAGGCAGGGCGATTGTAAGAGACACCATCTTTCTTAATATTGTTGTTCTTTTGTTCTTAGGACTGTTTATCTTGCAAGAATCTGGATCCAATTGTAACCACTGTGACTCAGATTCTACGAAAGTGCTATCCCAAGGAGCCTCTGCCTCTGGTGACAGTGAGAAGCTCCTATTCCTTCCCTCTTCCTGGGAATGTCAAGACTGAGCGTCCGTGTATGGGATCTGAAGATAAACTGTTAAAGGGTGAGTTTGGTAGGAGGAAACGGAGCATGATATGAGAATTAAGTGTAGTGTCTGGGGAAGGGAGTCTTATCTGCCTTATCCTGAGGTTTGTAGTTAAAATTAGTCTGGATTACAGTGATACTCATTAGGGATAGAACCACCCCCACATCTTCTTGATGCTTGGAGGTTCTGTTTGGAGAATAAATGAGAAAAGATTAAAATAAATGGTGGAAATAGTATAAGTAAATAAATCCATCTGTGATTCCAAGAGTAATGGAACAGAATGAGCGTGGCAGAGGCTGGGAGCGCCACAATTCCATGACAGCAAGAGAGATGGAGGCAACTGCCTGTGCATGGCTGTGGGGATAACACTGCCTTCTGGTCTTCTCAGTAAATAATTTTGGGACGTATTATCCTTTCTCCTTTCTAAAATAAAAGCAGATAGCAGGCAAATTACTTGAGTAAATGATGTGTCTCGGCACTTGCTGGAAATAAGAACTCAGGCACAGGCAGAACAGCCACTCCACAGAAACAAAGAAACAGTAAACTCTGTGATATGCACAAGCAATTTCTCTGTTGCTTTCAGTTGCACATGGAAGATACTCAGATACTGTAATGATGATAGCAGTAAAATACACTAATCTAGATAATATAGATTAAGAGCATCCTGTAATGTCGTTGCAGCCAAGGAGAAAATCTCTATGGCTTTGTAATAAGAGTTGGATCCGTATCATGGTGATATTTGTCATGGTTTTGAAAAGCAGTGCTTGATTCCAAGCAAGTAGAGCTTTAAAAACTGTGAGATTTAGTGCCAAATGCATTTATGCCAGATTAAGAAATGGGATCTGCTTTAATCAGGATTGTGTTGGTTGGAAGGCATGTGTGCCACACATGAGATGGCACGTATTGCTGTGGAGGGCCTGAGAGGGATATTAGATTGAATGCATTTGCCTGTATCTCTCTTCTGCAGATGATAATGAAAGTGATACTGAGGAAGACATGGAAAAAGACCTGAATAAAGATGATGTGGAGGGTAAAGAGGAAGTAAGTATGTAAATGACAGTTGATTTATTATCCGTACACTGGAAAATAAACCGTTGTCCATTTTGATATCCTGATAAATCGTCTAAACAAAGAATGTAGATATATGTGCTCCACATGGGTATGCTATATGAATAATAGAATAATAAAAGGCTAATTGGAAGATGGAAAAAGAGAAAGGACTGTCTTTCAGCGAAGAGTCCCCTGTATTTATCCTTCTAATTAACAAGCTTATCACCTAATCAAGTCTAGCCCTCCTTTTCTTCCCGTATCAGAGCATACTTGGGCTATACGCCTATTGTAAGAGAAAGATTAATTCATTTAAGCTATAGGTGAGGCATTTGAACCTAGATACCTTCATCATCTGCTGCTGCACACAAATAATAAGGTGCAATATTCAATACCTCTGGTTTCTCCCTTTGCACTCTCTCTGCCATGACCTCACTGATAAAACAAATGAAAGAAGAATAGCCAGCAGCCGAAGATGAGTGCAGAAACTTTTGTTCTGAGGACACATCTAAGCTTATACACAAGTGTGAAGTATTATATTCCAGGGAAAGTGTTTTGGTTTGGGAAGAAACAAAGTTGCAAACATAGACTACTTAGATATGATTGAGACTTCTGTGGAAGGGCCATTTCATTTGTTGCCCTGTTTTTCTCCAAGTATTAATTTGATTTGTCACATGATGAAAAAAAGGAAGTATAAAAACTAACAAAACAACAATGAAAACCCTACCAGTAGCTCGGCATCCTAACTTGTCCCTGTCTGTATTTTTTGTCTGTATTTTAGAGCTCATCAAGATGCTCATTAGGAATAAGGCTCACTGAGAATTTATCTCCTCCTTTAATTAGTTATTCGTTCAGAAGCAGATCCTATGTGCTTCAGTTCTGTTTCATTATTCATATGTATGTACCAAGCCGAAGTGAGCATTTTTTTTGGTGTTTTTTGCCTAAGAGTTTGCTCTGAATATGAGTTTTAACTACTATCTGTTTGGTATGTTGGTTGTATATCTCCCATGATGAAGCAGGGAATAAGTAATGAACTTTCAGTGTACCTTTCTCTATGAGATAACTTTTGAACCAAAACTTCATTTTGGTTCTGAAATCTGATACAGAGAGTTGCACATAGATGCATGGTTGCTTTTAAACATGAAAGATTCAGATATAATTCTTATCCTTATTTCAATGATAACTATCTAAAAGTTTGTTTTGCTGGTTGTTTTTTTGTTTGTTTTGTTTGTTTGGGTTTTTTTTTGTTAGGGATAAAGTACAGAATATTGATTGGGCAAGAGTTTTAAAGCTGTGTATCAACAACGTTGAGGGAGAAATGTAAAATATGAGCAATTGATTCCTGCAAACTCTGATGCTGAGTTGGGCCATTCTGTTTAATTAGAGATGTCATTTGGTTGACTAAATCAAAGGTAGAACTGTCAAGCTTTCCAATTTTGCCAGTAGCTTATGAGGCCATTTTTCTTTGATGTATTATTGGGATTTTCTTGGTAAATACACTTTTTAAAATAATATTGTTTCTTTGAATCAAAATGTTACCAGCTGTGTCTGGAGAACATACACCTATTGGTTTGCACAACATAAGGGAAATTGTTGATGTGCTCTGAAACAACCAGTAGCTGTTGATGTCCCTTGTTATGGATCCTCTCAAGCTGACATGCTTATAAATAGGTGCAAGTATAAGTAAGAGGGTCTTAGATACTTTTTTAACTGAGTTTTTTCACAGTATTTCCAGGTATGTTCCTATACAGCAAAATTCCAATTTTCCCTTTTTCACAATCTAGTCTCTCTTTTTGTGCCTCCATCTTCCATTATGTTAATTGAGTTTACAGCCCTCATGAATTTGGGGGGAGCAGTTGTAGGATCCAGTATGGTAACGGAAACAAAGAATGTTATGCAGAATATTACTTTTACACTCATGTATAAGTACATATGGGTCATGTTAAATATGCACATATTTTTCTATCTCTGTTTTTGTAGGATTATGACTTGGAGACAGATGTAAACAAATTGAGGTCAAGGCCAGGGCTTGACCGGCCAGAGGAAGAGCTTGGGCAATATGAAGCTATGTGTCCAGAACTTTCCCATAGTTTTCAGGTACAGTCATGGCATGACTTCCTTCATTTGTGAATATTCATGAAGTTAAGAATTACTTGAGAAGGAATGCTGACAATAGATAACCAGGCAAGACTATTGCAAAAGCAAATCCAGGTGTCTTATAGGGCTGGAAAAACAAAGATTAAGACCTTTTGCTGTAGTCTATTGGCCTGAATCAAGAATAATAGAAAGAGAATGATGATGTTTGATGCACATTTGGCTGGCTATGGATTAACTAAGTGCTACTGAATCAATTGCCACATGAGAAATATGTCAGATAATAATTTGTATCCTTGCTGGCAATTTCAACATCAATATCAAGATTGGAATGAGATGTGGAAAATAAATACTATCAACTAGTGGTTTGAAAGAAGTGATGGAGAAGATTGCACTGCCACTGAAATGCACCATTCAAATTGCTCTATGGTAATTTGGGGCAAGAAAATGAGGAGTATTGCGCTCATTACAAGTTTCAGAGTGAATTTAGGAAAGCTGAAAGCTGTGATTCAAATATGAAAATGGAAAAAGGACCATTGGATGATTGTATCTCCTATCCGTAAAGTGCTGTCAGGTTTATTGTGTCCATAAGTAATTAAATGGGATTAAATTATAGTTTTGCATGAAGACAGGGGTGGAGTTTCTCTGGAGGAAGGCATGATGTGTCCTTAAGTTTCTTTTAATTTCTTCTGCTTTTTAAATTTAAAGGAGCTTGATTCAGAGTCTGAAGAAGACAAGAAGTCAGAAGACAGGACTGAGAATCTTCCCTCCACTTCATCTCATTTCATTCCAAGTGGTAATTCTGTGAAAGATCCAAACCATAGATGGAGGACCCAAAGTGGCACGGAGGCAGGATCAGATCCACGGGAGAAGGATTTCAAAGCTTCACTGCAGAGTTCAATAATGAAGGAGAAATGCTCAAGGAGTCTGATCAGTGAACAGAGAGAGATTGTAGAAGCAGTCCAAAATGCAAACTCCTATGAAGAAGACTCAGCCAAGAGTCATACATTTTCTCCATGTCTCCTCCCAAAAGAGGCTGCTTGGTACAAAAAAATATTTAACCCTGAGTGTGAGGCTTCAGTTGAGCCTAATTCTGGAGTCAGATCAGAGACCACAGAAATAATGACAGACCTTCTGGAGGAACACCAAGGGAGTATTCCATTTCACAGCCCTCACTTCTACATAGCCAGGGCCAAATGTACCAAGTCCATACCAGCCTACAGAGACTTGGCATTCCCTGATTTCTGGGGCCACCAGCCTCCTCCTTACGGCACGCCCATGTTGGATCGGCAGTATGGAGTTCAAAGGTGATCGTGCTTTAATATGATCAGGTTTTGACTGTCACATCTCTGAGTTACCTAGGAAGTTATAGAGCAAATGTTGGACTGTTTGCCACAAGAAGATAGGCCACAGATCAGGATATTTTTATTTAGGTTTTACATCTGATTGGATTGGGAATGGGATTAGAAACCAACAGGTCTGTTTCTGATATTGACGTCCTGGCTGTCAGTGGATGAATGGTGAATTTACCTATGCATTGCTTTCTTTGTCTGGCTGATAAAGGTGGCAGAGGCCATGCCGGAGTGAGACTTTTATGGCTTCTGTGAGTCCATAAACACTCACCTATCTCATATTCTAAGCTGCTATTGATTCATCTAGCTATCAATAAATATACCAGTATCAGTGTAGCTGTGTGTGTGATGAGGCCCAAAGCTGCTCAGAGCACTCAGAAACATCTGTGAGTGCCTTTTCTTTAAAGCAGACAGACGAAGACCCAGAATTATGGCATGCAACATGATGGAAGAATGAAAATGCATCTTCCCTTTGGCACGTTGCTAGAGGTTTCTGTTCTCTTGTCATTTCAGGTGTACAGTGCAAAGGAAAGCTGTACTTTAATGCTGTTTTGGGAGAGGAAATTTTCTTTGTAACCACACTTGTTACTTTTCCATCTGTGACTGTGTGCAATGAGTTTGCATTTCATTTTAGTGACAGAGGGGTTTATAACCAAACAACAAAGAGGTTGAATGTACAGGACTCTGAGCTAAACTTTAAAGGTGATGAACACTAACCAAATGGAGTTTGTGAATTGGCACTATTTTCTGACATCTGGAGGGAATTCTTTCTGTAGCAAATACAAAAGCTAAAAGTCTTATTTAGAGGCAAATTCATGAACCCATCTTCTTGCAGTGTTGCTCTAAGAGCTTTGCTTTTGTGATTGTAATAATGTGTAACTGTACAGCTAAAATGGGAATAATCATATTTTGCTTCAGGGCATAACATGATTGCTGCAAAGGTCAGGAAGTAAATCTGGCATTCCACATTTGATCTTCTTTTGGGATCAGAGAACCTCAGTTTAATAATGAGTAGAAATTAGGCTGATTTGGAGTGAAGATTCACTGGGAGACAGATGAGTGGGTTTGAAAGTTATGACAGATATTTTCCTACAGGGGCAAGTCTAGCCAGTTGGAGGATTGAGATTGACTGGAAAGAAACCAGGGATAAAACAGACTGGATAGAGTACTGCAAAGAGTAAAAATTTGTGTAGAATAAGTTGTTTCATTCAAAAGGCAACTTGTGGTAATGGAAATGGAATGTGAGCTTTCTCATGGTTAAGTAAATAGGTAAATACAGGTGAAGTTCATGTGGAATTAGCTGAACTCATTTTTCTTACCAGTCCTTCAAAAGAATTTTTAAAGCTTTTTCACATTTCTTCTAAATTACCTTTACTGAGTCTTCTCACAGTGTCATGACAATTTGTGTTGTTTTTTTTTTTCCTCCTTCTTTTTGTTAGGGACAAAGTTCTCGATGATGTTCGTCGCTTAATCCAGCCTGGTGATTTGATAGGAAGAACTGTTTTTGATTTAGATGAGCCCAGGTGGGTAAACTAAATACAGAGTATTGTGACTATTGTAACTGTCAGTGCTGCTAGTGAGCTCTATTTACTTGGTTAACCTCAGATAAAGATATGCAAGAAGTGATGTAGGAGGCAAGGCCCAACAGGAAAAGTTTACTGCAGGACTAGATTCCTGGCACATGGCCCTGAGGAAAGGATTTGCTTTGAAACTGACTGCAGTTTTGTCTGATCTGTGGACTTCTTGTCTGCCCAGTACTATGTCTTATAATGGAAAGCTTGTATAGAGCTGGCTTGTATCATTAATGAACTAGTGGGAATAAGTCAGGGGTGAAAGTAACTAGAATGAAGAGAGCAAAAAGAACTGGGACAAAAGTGATTGCTGGGAAAGAAAAAGAAGATGAAATTTAGAATTGTTAAGCAAGAGTCAAGAAGGATGCTGGAAGGAAGATTATGGATTTGCTTATCTCTTGCTTCTTCTCAGGGTCTTGCTTATGAAGAGCTTATGAAAAACTGTATTAATATACAAAAGGTGGTGGGATGGACTTGTCTTTGAAGCAACCTGCTTATTTGGTATCTTTGCTTTGATTTACTGCAGTCTCTCAAGCCCAGATGCTCCATGCTGTCTGACATTCTTCTCCAAGTTTGAATCGGGTAACCTTCGCAAAGCCATCCAAGTGCGTGAGTAAGTATTCCTGAGTGGCTGTGTCCCAGCCAGACTTTCTACTCTGTTCACTATATGACATGCTGGGGTTCTACTGGGTTCTGAAAGCATCAGCCAGGGCAGCAAGTTTTATGATGCAGAGCTTACGATGCCTGCCAATATTTAGATGTCCTGAAAGAATCAGGAGTGAGAAATCAAAGCTCGTGAAGTTTTACATGGCTAAAATGTTGTGAATATTTGAAGGTGTGTTTGGATGCCATTGGTTTGATGGAGCTCTTTGACAGGGTATTAATGAGTTTGGTTACATTCAGCAGATTCAGTGGTGGATTGGTAGGATGTTCATGGGCACCATTTCTTTGTCTTCCTTAACAGGTTTGAGTATGATTTAATTATGAATGCAGATGTGAACACCAACCAGCATCACCAGTGGTTCTACTTTGAAGTTCGTGGCATGAAATTAGCAGTTCCCTATCGCTTCAACATTATCAACTGTGAGAAGCTCAATAGCCAGTTTAATTACGGTATGAGTCTTTGGGAAATTGGGATAGCATTCTGTTCACATGGATATACTTTTCATGCCATAAGGGTTTTGAAATTTCCACGTCTATGAAGAAGACAGTAAGCTTCATTTTATTTGCACTTAAATCCACCAAAAGAGTTATTTTAGACCTTTCCATATCCTCAAGACAACTGAGGAGTGAACTGTGTGTTGAGATAGGATTTGTGGAAAAAATGATCATTGTTCTTTGAGTAAAAACCAGAACTGAGGAAGAATGGCACTGGGGTTGGAAGAAGAAAGAAAGGGGATCTTCTGGGATTGAATGAATAGCATAGGATTGAAGAGCTCTAATAAGATTTAGATAAATACAGATAATGCTCAAACAAATATTAATGATTTTTTGGGTTTATTGAAAGACATTTCTCTGCCTTTAGACCTGATGAGATTTCTGTTGATACAAAAAATTCTGTAACAAGCTGTCTTTGAGCTCTTGTTGCAGTCTGTATTCAGGAGGAAGGCTTCATTGCTTAGAAATAGACAGGGCAAATCCTAGCTTTCAGTGCTCATTTTAGCAGAGAAATTATTTAATCTGCATGAAGATTGTGGGTTGAATTCTTAGCTGGCAAAAAGAGTTTTTCATTTGTTTCCATGGAGCTGTGCTAATTTACACCAGTTCAAGACAAGATTCAGAATGTTTAATATGTCCTTAATATCAGTCTTTACATTCCTCTGAAGTCCTGTGGATACAACCTCCAACATCACAAGGGAAACACTCTCAGGATCAATGTACCTAAAACAAATAGTGCTAGGAGCTAGAATGACATGTCACTTGTATTTGTGAGACAAGCTGGATGAGTGGCATAATGAATTATAAGGCATTTGCTCTTTAGCCCTAAGGGCTGGAGTTCAAGTACTCATATATAGATCCCAAATGAATGCGAATTTTGTGTTTGTCATCTTATTCTGCTTTTTGAATAAACAAGCCATTAAAAATGGTGTGTCTGGTGGCAGCTTGAAAATGAAGTATATTGGGGTCCTTCTTATTGCAAACCCCACTGCTACCTTTGATACAGCCACTGGTGTCTTCATAGTTTGAGATTCTGAGTATTTTTGGTGGAAGATTGCTTATTATCTGCTATTTTGTCTGTTGCAAACTTTTTGCAAACTGAAATTGGACCTGACTTGCATGTTCAAGTGTGTAATGAAAAATACATATTTGAAAGAAAAACGTTTAAAAAAGCATCCAGTGTAATGAGGGTAAGCCATGGCATGCTTTAGTACGGCTTGTAGGAGGGACTGGTTGCTAAAACAGCTCTTCTGTGGGTTGCTTCTGCTGCACTGAGAGAGTACACATGCTCCAGCTTATTAGCTTGGGTGAGTGAGGCTCAGTGCCCCTGCCAGCACATGCTTGATATTCACAGACTGTGGGTAAGAGGTGTTGCCTACTTGCTAGATTTCCTTTGCGCTTCCCTGGGCTAACACCCATGTTATAATACTTGGACTTTAGTGCCGTGAGTGGCAATAATTTACAGCTCTTGATTATTAGCCTGTTTTGAGTCTTCTCTTCCCTTTTGCTCTCAGCTGGATGGCACTGCCTAATTTTCACATCAGCAGAAAAGGCATCTTGTGAAACAGTTGTGATAAGGAGCAGGGCAGGCTGGGAAATGCAGCTTCCACCTCTCTCCTTCCTTTTTTCCACCTATGAATTCCACCCTGGAAAATACTGAGATTTGTCTCAGAAACCTGGTTTGTGTTTGTTTTCTAAGTGGAATGTTTCTGTGGGGAAAATGGAAAGGAAAAGCTAATTTTTTTGAACTGAAATAAGATGGCAGACCGGTATCGATCATTACTGTGAGGCAGTTTGGTTATGTATGGAGCTTTGCACTCACAGGGAAAGGAGGGAGACGGAATTTGGGATGCTGAGAGCAGTGTAGATCTTAAGCTCACACCTCACTAGGAACACCCAGTGCCTCTCTGTGAAGGCAGGATCCTTGCTGTACCACTAACAGGGCAAGCAGGTGGAAGAGTGAAAGAATTTGCTAGAAAAACGGCCTGCAAATGGGCTGCCTTCATGGAGCTGTGAATAAACGTGTGCACAGTTCAGATGGAGCTGCATAGCTCAGGGCTTGAAATGGTAATGTTCTGGAGGTCAGGAAGAAGTCATTTTCCAGTATAATGCAGTAGAAAGACAGATGCTGCTGTTATCAGCATTTAGATCTTCACTGTAGTCAGTATCAATCATAATAATCAGTGTTATTTAGGTCTAATTGAAAGTTTAAAAACTTACTCTAGGACAGTTTTTCTTGCTGCTTTCTAAAAGTATAATTCTAGATGCACCGCAGGCCTCTAATGTTGTGGCAGGATTAAGGATTCAATAACAGTGCAGCCAAGCATGAAATACTGTACTAAACAAATTACTGATCTGTTTGATATGTTGATTCCTATTCTTCTCTTCTTTCCTTTCCTCTATGTGTTTGTAAACAGAGAAGCTGAAGTCCTCCTTTCCAAAGGCCAGCAGGCTTATTTATTTTCTAACAAACCTTAATTCAGCTCTCTTCTGGCAGTGTTTTTCAGGACTGACATGGCTACAGTAGAACCAAGCATGGAAATATATTTACTTTGCATTAACTGTCTGCCAAGAGAGCACAGAGAAAATAATAATCCTTCTTGTTTTTCCTTTTCCTCTCCATCTTCGTCTTTTCCAGCCAGGGATGTCATGTCACTTGAAACTCTTGTTTTCTGCAGGCATGCAGCTGGTTATGTATTCGGTGAAGGAAGCTCTCCAGGGCAGGCCTCACTGGCTTCGAGCAGGACATGATATCAGCTACTACAAGTAAGTAGTGGTGAATAATCTGTAGCTCCTCAATTCCCCTCCTGTTAGCTGAATAGATGTTGTTAACCTCCAACCACAGTGCCGTGTGTTTTAAATGCCTCTAAATTGATGCTAGTTCTATATTTTGTGTGCTCCCAACTTCAGGAGACAGCTAAAAGTGAGATCTCGAAATCTGCTTTAGGAGAACAGGGCATGTGCAGAATTCTCTCCCCTAGAAGAGAGACACTTCCCTAGAATGGAAACTCTTAACTAATCTTTATTCACTTCACCTTTTCTACTTCTGAAGCTGCTCTCTTGAGAGCTAGCATACTGTGGTGCGATGGATTCCTTTTGCATGCCTGCAACCTCTGGTTTCTTTCAGTATGGGCTTCTGGATTCAAGATAAAATGAGCATCCCCAGCAGATGCAAGCTGGGCAAGCTTCATGTGCTAATTACCATATAGCAATGGCTTATCCTGTCATTAACAAGACAGTTACTGTAAAGTGATTAAACAGCAGCTGACTTTCAAGATTAAACTATGATTGTACAATTAATCAAGTAATCAGATTCTTGTTTAGAATATGAGAGAATGGAGTTGTATTGATTTGGTGTTTTCTAATTTTGTATTGAATTATGTGTATGTCAACATGTTCATCTAGGATGACTACTCATTTTCTGTCTCATTTCCTGTTTGCACATGTTGTGTATACACAAGAATTCTTATAGATACATATAAACTCTCACCTCTGCTGAATGTCAAATCCCTTTTGTTTTAGTGATTATCAAATTGATTCCCAGTAATGAGAAATTGTGCTATGGTAGGTAGTATGGACAAAGTACGTCTGTGGTTGCTCAGATGATGGCTTCAGAATAGGAGGAGATGGGATCAGTGCAGTGCAGAGACTGCTTGTATTTCTGGGAGAGCATCTCATTTCATTTGTGTTCACTCTGGTCACATATCTTGGGGGCAGACTTGTAGATTTTGCAGGGGACCTCATCTATTTACTTTTACTAGGTGAAATTACCAAATTCATAAATTTGGAATGCCCTTAATTGTTTCTGCTGCACAGCTCTCACTGAGGACAACCTCTGAGCTGAAGAACAGTGGGAGGAAAGACAAATTCACAAAATGTCCAAGTGATGCTCATCTCTGCTGACGTTCATCTTGGCTGAGGATGGGATAGTTCACTCATCAAGATGAATGTTGTGGCACAGCTCTGTCACTGCGTACCTTTCCCATATGTCTTACAAGAGAGCTTTTATGTTGCAGAGAATATTAGCAGAGCTCTTGTCAAAAGGAAGCTGAGTGACGCTTCTGCTCTATTTTATTGCCTCTCCAAGATGTAACAGGATACACCCATGATAAACAGAGTTGCAGTTACTATAAGATCATCTAATTCACTTGCTGTCTTGGCAGCTTTTATGCACTGAATAATATTCCTTTCCAGCAAATTATTTGAGGAACAATGGCAGCATGCTGAATTGGTGACAACGTGCTTGTGCCTTCTGGTTTCATGGCTCATTCTAGGCATATTAGAAGACCTCCAGCTTTTCCAGACAATAGTCAGTTCACAGATAATAATGAGGCAAATGGAGTGTTTTGTTCTCACATCACCACTAAAGACTTCGCTATTTGGTGGCCATAGCAGTGTCAGAACTAGGTCTTTTTTTCTCTTTAGCATCTTTAGAATCACATTATAAGGAATCGTCATTAGCAGGCTACGTCTTGGTTCCGATGATATCTATGAGAGAGTGCTGTGACACTGGTAGCACCTGATGTTCATAGCATGACTGTAAGCCTTAGTAGCAAGATGCTCATGGGAACGTTCTAAATTGAATAGGATTCTGCCTACAACCTGGAGAATAAAAGTGCCTTAACTTGGGTATGGCTCTTGAAGGGGAAGTGGTGTGTTTTCCAGTTTCCAGCATGGCAGGCCCCAAAGTAACAGCTGAATTTAGGCATGAACCATAAATTGTTCAATGCTACTGCTTTGTTATAAACCAAAGCACTACTAAAGCACAGTGCGTGTACCACATCAGGACATGTTGTAAAATGAGCATAACAAACTCCAAGTGGTAGATGGATTTTGGGCAAAGGGATACAGGTGATAAACAGTTAATTTTTCAATTAGGCTCTTTTTCAAACACTCTAGTAATCCAAGACAGATATTTTCTTCTGCTGTTTTAGGCTAAGCTGGTACAGTGCTGTGTAATTCCATCACCTGCCAGTGCTTCTGACTATATTAAGTCCTTCAGGCAGGAAGTTAGAAGATAAGATGAGCAAGACTTGTATTTCTTGAGGTAGAATCCAGCTCCTTTACCAGCTTGTGTCTATCTTTGGCCAAGAGCTTCACTGTATATGTTTCACTTTCCCAATCTATATGACATGGATAATTAGTCACTCACCTACTACCCAGATAAATGGGAGGCAAGTTTTAATTAGATACCTTGCAAAGGTAATTTAAGCTCAAAAAATTACTGCACAGTGTAAGTGATAAGTATTATTATAATTGTTATTAACTTGTCATCATAGCTGTATTAAAAATATATTACCTGTATGTTATTTCTGAAGGAGAGCAGCAAGCAAAGTGATTTCATTGTTATTAAGTGACTGAAAGGCATGGTAGATACAACTTGTAAGATGATCTTAAAAAGGAAAAGAAGCACCCTTTGGTCTCTTATTTCCTTTCTAATAACAAGTGCATTATCTTCTAGTGTGAGACTTTGGGAACATTTTTGGAAAGAGAACATAAATAGTGAGGAACAGATGTTGCTATGGTCGTTTTTTTAATTCCATCAAGACCATACAGATGAAAGGTGAAAATACATTTGCACTCTCCAGACAGAAGATGAGATCTTGCTGAATGGTGTTTCAGTTCATTAGGAAAACTGTGTTATAACTGTCAGTAATACTGTAGAATTCTGGACAGGTTGGGGCCCTCATCAAGCATGGTCCTGTAGAAATGCATCAGGAAAGACGATCTCAGCTCCCATATAAGTAGGCAAGGATAAGTTAGGGCATGTAAGTGGAGGATAGTACTGATGCTCACCTACTGAGAATCTCATGTTACAACAAATGCTACGTGGACTGCAGCACCAGCAAAACCCAGAATAATAACCTCTTCCCTGCTTCTTAATTTGGGTTTCCTGCTGGTAGGGTAGTGTTGAAAAAGGGATGTGGAAGAAAAAGTATGAGCCTGGTGTGGTAACAAGGAAGCAGAAGAACCATCTCAGGGTGTCAGCAGCTGCAGGAAAGAGGGAGGGAAGGAAGAAAAATGCTGCTTTTAAAGTTTCCTTCAGAGTTACTGCATCATATGATGGATTGTAAGGTGAACAGATTATATGCTGTAGGAATACATGATCGTTTACGTTGTGCACACACAGGTGGCTTTTCTGGTATATGAGTGAAGAACAGTGAAGCCTCATGAAACCACTTCTAAACTTCCTGCTGCTCCCAGATAGCTTACTGGAGATTGAAATAGGTAGCAAGAAGTGATTCAAAGTCTAGAAGCATCTGGGTAGTTTTCTGGAATTGCAGAGAGGCTCAAAAGAAGAATGAAATGGACTGCTAAGCACTTTGAGAGCTGTGCATCTATACTCTCAGGATCATCAGATCTGAGCACTACAGCAGCAAAGAAGCATGGTCTTCTATGGTAGTATCAAGGTCAGAGGTGACTGATGGTGCAGAGCTTTTGGGTTAGGTGGGCATTTTAGACAGGAGAGACTTTTGACTGCAGAATTACTGATGATAGAAGGATAAGATTTTACTAGACCATAAGGGACAGGCAGGAAGACTTGCCAAATGTGTATGGAAAACATAGAGGCAGTGTCTTCCTGCAAAGTCCTGCTTCCTCCAGTATCTTTGACCACAAATACAAATTTGGATGGGAGAACTCGGATGATCTCAGCACTCGGTGAAAGTTATCCATGAATAAGGTTATCTAACCTTCCAAGTAATGCTGACTATAGCTAGAAGCTGGGGAGATGAGTCCTCTCCTTCCCCACAATACAAGAATGGTTCTTAATCATTCTTCACCATTAAAACTAATGGGATCTAGATCAAAAGGTACTGTCCTGACCTTTAAAAAATTGCTAGGTAGATATTCCTAATTTGTTGATTCACTGCATTTTTTTAATCTGAGTCTCTTTATCCAATACTACAGTAGTTTATTTGTGAGAAAAGTGTTGGGGTGAGGGGTTCATCTGAGGAGAGAATCGTAGGTTTTCAGTTTGCCTGTGGGACTCAGTGTTCCTGTACTGTCTATTGATCCACTCAGTATCATTTACATGTTTCTAACTATTACATTCAGGTACAAAAAAAAAAAAAAAAAAAAAAATCCACAAAAAAAAAAACAACCAACAACCCAACAGCATTGTATTGTGTCCTCTGTATGAAAAAGAGTTGATTGTTTTGGAGAGTTTGACAAGAATAATTACCTTTTCTCTCCACCCCTTTGAATAAGAATGAACAGCAGCAAAATAAACTAGTATTGTAAATTTCAGGAGCTGAAATTGCATCTTTTGGTTGCCTTCTCTATTTTGCATTTTAATGCAACGTTGATGATAACATTTGTCAAAGAAACCTCCCAGTCCTTCAGAATCAGAAGGTTCCACAACAGCATAATTGGTGCTGTGTGGGAAAAATATTGTTTGAAATGTACTTGTGGATGCAATTTGCTGTGAAGCTTCTCCCTAAAGCGCATGAATTGTTTCTTCGCCTGTGCTGAAAGAAAACTTTCTTACTCAGTCTCAAGTCATCTCTTTATCAGAGTATCTCTCTTGCAAGAGACTACGCTGGGAATAGATTGAGAAGCTCTCTTCAAAATTTTGTAGTTTTAATGCAGGGATCTCCAAGGGCTTGAGTACATTAATAGGCATCGATGTCCCTGACCAACCTCCTTTGTGTCTTCCACCCAACACCCTTTGCCCATGGATTGAGAAGCCCTAATTAAACTCTGTCCTGGCCACTTGGTCCTTGCCTGTCTGTGCTGTAGAGAGGACTTGTTACCACAAACTTATGAATCATGGTTGAACATGCTTGCCATCCCTGGGCATGCCCTGCTCAGGTGCCGTGGGAGAGGACCCTGGCTGGTGATGCTCATGACCTCCTGGCTTTGATGTCAAGCCCAGTCCCTGCCTCCTAGGGAGAAACTGACCCTCATGTTCCTTTACAGGGAGAGACTGGAGGACTTGAAAAGGGGAGTTCCAAAAGAGGATTTTTGCTTAGCTTTTAACTTGCAAGTATACGTGAAGTCAAGTCTCTGTTGGCAGTCTCCATAAAAACCCATTTCCCTCCTCTTCCTACTCAGGAACGATGACATTTGGAAGGTTTTTATAAATGTCCTGTGTTTTGCCTGGAATATCCTTTGTCTTCCTGAATGACTGGTTTCATATTCTAGTGAGTTATTTGTCTTTTTGAAGTCTTCAAGCTTTCACAGAATATTTTCATACGGCATTGTTCAGGCATGTCAATAAGAAGTTTTATCTTGAATCTTGGGAGCAACAGCAATGTTGGCTGAACGCATTAGTTTAAATATCTAGACTGCACTATGTGAACTAGCATTAGTTGTTTTTTATTTTCACCTTCACAAAATGAAATAACTTCTTACCTCCTGTGAGAGTTCCCATCCTGGAGCAGCTGGGACTGGCTGTGTTCAGCACTGCTACATGCTGTTCTGTTGCTTACCTGCCTGTGAGGACAGTGAATCCCAACAGAGCCCTGAAACTAGGTTTGCTCAGTGGTGCTTAAAATCATGATGCTTCTTACGTTTTTGTGTCTAGCAGGACCACAGTTTATCAGACCTTCCTACTTTTCATATAGCTGATAGGTGCTGCACTGTTATACTACAGAATGTTGTTTAGCACTGTTCTATTTTTTGCCTTTTTGGGGTTAGATTGATCGTACTTGCATGTGGCCTTCCCAGACTTTGCACAACAGTGGATTGAGTCTGGAGCTCATCTGCAATGCGAGGTGAAAATTCATTTAGGATAGATAGTTCTCTGAATGCTTAGTTCTTTCATTTGCATCTGGAAGTGATAACTCTCTGCTTCCCCCTTTTTCTCTTCCTTCAGAAACCACTACCGCTGCAGTGCAGCTGCAGGAGGAGGCTCAAGAGGAAAATGCTATTACACTCTCACCTTCAGCATCAAGTTCCCTCACGAAGATGATGTCTGCTATCTGGCCTACCATTACCCCTACACGTACTCTGCAATGATGGTAATGCTGATAAGTCCATCTAGATAAGACAGTAGGCCTGACAGATTGGAGCTGCTCGAGTATGAGAAAATGTTGTGGTAGCATAGAGGTCTGTTCTCACAAGCAGTTGTTTAATTATCATGATGCTCTCATTGTCTTACTTGAAGCTGCAGGCTTTGTTAGCTTCCGAGTCCAGAATGTTGTAGGAAAAATGATTTCTTTTATGGAATAAGCTGGAGTGCAAACATTACAATAGTAAGATAATGCAAACCAAAGATGTCTCTGTTTGCTTGGAGATGTGGTATCCCCCTGGTAGGAGAAGGAGGATTCTAAAGCTAATGACAAGTCAGAAGTGAAGGCTGCTTACTGCTGCTTCTGACAGAAGACAGCAGCTCAGCTTTCAGAGCTACACCCACAAGTGGAGTGATACCACAGTGCTGGGTTTCATTCAAATCCTCCTTGTCAGCTGTTTCATCTGTTCCAGTTGGAGTGTTAGGAGGTGTTTGTGACACCACAAATGAGTGCTGTCAGTTCAGAAACTAAGAAAATATAATTCCAAAGCATCAAGTGTATTATTAAGTTGTACCAAGTTTACTTTCTGGGGAAAGATTTGTTTCCTATAGCCTTTTCTGGTCAAAAGTGGATGTTAAGGGAATTTTCTGGTAAACACATCCAATATATTTTCTCAGATTAATGTGGGAGAACTAAAGATCTCAATGGAAAGTAGAATAAAAGAAGGAAAATGAGTGGTTCTGGGATTTGCTTTGCTTCATTGCTGAGGGTGGAAAAGATATTACTGCAAATGAAGAGTGATCCTGTAGGTCAGTCTTTTACCCACTATTTCTGCCCTCTAGAAAAAAAAAAATTAAAAAAAAAATATATATATATATATATGCATTTATATATGTGTGTGTGTATACATATATATATATATATAAAATTTTCTGCTGTTAGCCTTTTTAGTTTTGAAACCAAACCAGTGTGGTTTGCTTAAAAAAAAAAAAAAAAGACTTATTCTAATTTTTACATGGGTATTAATTTGCCATTATTAGGTATGAAAGCATACACAGATTTTTGAGGGAGACAGAGTAGAAAGTACTCTCTCACTTCGTAGCCTTGCAGCTCTGTATGCTGCCAGCATGGTTTAATTAGATTAATTCCCTCTTGAAAACCAGTCTCTTGTCAAGTGCTTTGCATCCCATTATGGACGTTTAAAGAAACTGCTTTTCAATATGTGGGAGAAGACCACTCAGGCCTTCACAGTCCAAACTGTGCCTACCAGCACTCTTCTCATCAGGCTTATGGCTACCAACTATTCCTCTGCATCAGTGAGGAAAAGGCTCTGTCCCAGGAGTGGGTTTTGACCTATAGCCTTAAGGGCACGTATATACTACAGTCTGCTGGGGAGAAGACAAATGTAATACTGAAGAAGTAAGTGGGCTTATTCACCACCATACTTTATTATGGAGATGCAATGCCTCATCATTATTTTACTCTTATTGATTTCTACCTTCCGCTGGCAAAAAAGCAGGAGACTCTTGGAGAGTTTCTATGCTCTGGGAATCACTGAATATCTCACCTACTCTTGAATGAATAGAATAGAAATGAAAAAGATATTATTCCTGGACTTGCAGGGCCAAGTCTTGAAGTATTTCACCGCCTCTTCAAATAAAATGCTCATTGAAGTTGAAGGAAATTTTGCCTCTGGAAAAGTTTAAGTGAACTTAAGCTCAGTTAGGACCATAAAAATTGGTAAATGAGAATTGTGGATGGAAAAGATCGATAGATTGTTCTGTCCAGCTATTTAGCCAAAGCAAAATTGTTGCATCTAATAATTCTAAAAGGCTTATTTGCTTGGAATGGTTTAGAATATCCTGAGTGATGCAATTTACACATTTCCATGCTACTTTAATTTCCACAGTGAATAAACTAAATCAGGTCTGTGCACCAGCAGATTTTAGTTGAAAGCGTTTGACCACTGGTGGAGTACGTTGATTTTACATATCAGTAGTAAATTAAAAGTGATTAGGAACCCAAGGGCTCAATTAAATATATGGTGCTTTGGGGAAGAAGATAAACTTGTTTTTGGAGTTAGTCATTTGGAAATGTTTTAAAATATCATATATATTTAATAGCTACAGGCATATTTACTATGCTGTGGAATCCTATTTGATCTGGGTGCACTCTGCAGTTCATTACTTTTTGTCCATTAGTAATTATATTTATTTTATGAACAGTAATTTATCTGTTTTTATATTATAGTGTTAATTGTTTCGATATCTAGCTGAAATCTCTGTGGCTACTATACCCAATTAAGTTTTACTGGGATTAGGAACATAAGTAAATCATGATATTGAGTTATCTGTATCTATGTAAGCTCTTTAAATGGGTCTAATAATTGAATTTACTTTATAGAGCAGTATGTTAATTGTTTTGCAGCACAGATGACTGTAAATTTCAGCTCTGTGTTTACATTCAAGTGGTCACTGAGAAAGCAGTTTGAAAGATGAAGTTTGAGGTTTTAGGAACATAAATGTCTTGTCCCTTAAACACTGGCTAAGATTTAGCCCTGACTCATTAGCACAAACACGTGGAATGTAAAGGTTGTTCTGTGTCCTCATGCACTGTAGTTAAGGTTCTGTTAGTATCATGCATACTGCAATATGTCTATTTCTACCAGTCTAGAGACAGCTAGTCAACTTGTATTCCACAGCAGTCAGCAGCACCCTGCAGTGGGGTTACTCAAAGTATCGTTGCCACTTTCACTTACAGTGTAAAGACAGAGAGCCACTGAGATCTGCACGTCATCTGCTGTGTGGGTGGTGAAGGGCTGTGTGTCTAATGAGGCGATCAGAACTAGTTCCAAAAAGATATTGTTTTTAGTTTGACTATTCATTTTCTCAAATTTCTCAAGGAGCTGTTGTGTGTAAGAATTATTTAAAAAAAAACTGGCAACCATGAAATCTGGTGGGGAAAAAAATAAAACCTCTCATTTTTAAGTACTTTCTTAGAAAGATACACTTGCTCGTGTTATCCATTAATGATGATACAAAATGTTTTCATGTGAACTTTTTGACTGCCTCTAATCTGGACTTGTTCCTGAGTATCATGCTCAACAGCTAACCAGCCAGTTCTATGAATGCTAAAAAGGACAACTTTTCACACCTACTACATGGTGCCTATACATAAAGAATATGTGATTTTCTTCTGGACTTCATGTATGCATAGAAATTCCTTTGCACTAATAAAAGTACCTAGGAACTGTTTGGGTAAAATGACATAGATAGTAGTCATGTGCAGCTTTGGTGAGCTAGGGTGCATTCTGAATGGCTCATGGATATTGATGGCATGTACAAAGAGATGATATTAGCTGGAAGGAGAAAGGAGCTGGTAAGTTAGCAAGAGTTGAAATGAGTGCCAAAAATGACGTACAGCTAGTGGAATAAAATCAGATTTTATTGACAGTGGACTCATTGATGAATCTGCTTATTTTCTTCTTTCTCAGTCCCATCTTGATGTCCTGGAACAAGGTAGGAACCCCAGGAAGGTCTATTGGAGGCAACAGACGCTCTGCCAGACACTAGGAGGAAATACGTGCCCATTGCTCACAATCACTGCTATGCCAGAATCTAAAAAAAGTGATGACGTGGAGCAATTCTGTGAGTAGACAAATGAAGTATTGAAAAAAAAAAAATGCTGGTAACTTGATTTGCTTGCCTTTCTTTGCCAAAGAAGTACGAGATTCTCCCAGATATGTACAATAATTGAAGTATACTGTTCAAATTCTAGCATGCTCAGAAGCTCCATCTGGATGTAATGTAGCTTCCTGCATTTTGCCCTAGGTCTGACTGAAGGTACGCTATCTACTGGTGATTAGCATTTCTGCCACACTAAGTCTAAAGGTGATTATTTCTAACTGTCAAAATAAAAAAAAATTAGATCTCCAATGGCTTTGATTAATGATGTTACTTTAGTTTGTGTAAACAAAAGCAAATGACAAGAAGATTCTGGTTAGCATCACATTGGATTAGCCTTGACTTTCAAGCTGAAACGTCAGACTACCTTTATGTAGGTTGAATTAAGAGAGCAACCATTTTTTATTTTTATTTTTTTCCCTGAGTCTGGAACAAGGCACAAAAAGTTCTTTCCTCTGCTCTTAAAAATAACTGTAACATAGGTGGAGAACTTCTAGATTTAGATCTACATTGCTTTAGGATCTTATGGGTTGATATGCAAATATGTAATGTTATCTCTAGGATAACATTAGGTTAGCTGTTTCCAAAGAGATTCTGTGATATATTTTATGATGGAATTCTTCTTTCAGAAGTATTTGGTGATAATTGAGTTGAACCTCTCATAATGTCCATGCCAAATACATAAACTAAAAGGAATATCAAATGTCAGGGTTGGGGAAGCTATTGCTGTCTCTCCTGATTCAAGGTTAGAGTGATGGCTGTTATGATGACATTAGTATAATCATCCTGAGCTCAGATTTGTTATAATAATCACAGAATCACAGAGTTGCAGGGGTTGGAAGGTATCTCAAGAGATCATCATGTGATCACATGCTAAAGCGGGTTCTCTACAATAGGTCACACAGGTAGGTGTCCAGATGAGTCCTGAACACCTCCATAGAAGGAGACTGACTCAGCAACCTCTTTGAGCAACCTGTACCATTGCATTTACTCTAGAATTAGCAAGTTTCTGAGCATAAATGTACTTTTTAAGACTGAAATTTTAAAGCAAACTTGAAAAAAATTGCCAACCAGAGCCTACATGGGAGTTCATCAGGTGCTTGCCTGTAAACAGCCTTAATGATGGCAACTGGAGGCAGTGTCAGAGAGAAAATTATATTGTTGGTTTTGCTATTATTAGCATTATTTACATTACAATATCGCATACAGTACATGATTATGGAGTTTGGCTGTGTCAGGCATGAACAGCACCTGCCATGAAGAGAGAATTCCTGCCCTTAAGAACTTTTGTTCTGTAATAGATAATAATATAGAACAGAAAACCAGTGGGTGGGAGTTGTGGTGGGGGAAGCTGGTTATGGAAAATTTTCGGCGCTCTGCAGATGGTCACCTGTTTTGATGTTAGCTGTTGACAGCAACCTTCAAACCTCTTGGCGCACGGTCTTAGTAGGGCAACTGAAATTGGAATTGGAGATTGGAGGCACTCAGCTGAGATATGCAGTGGACAAGGTTTTCTGCCCCAGTAAATATATGTATGTTACCAACAAGGGTACAAAATAAAAAGGTGAGCTAATGGTTTGATTTAACAAAGCAAGAACTTGATGTGGGTCAGCACGTGATAAGTGAGCGTGCTGAACATTGGATTCAGCACGTTTGGCTCTGAAAGGACTTTCTGCAATGGCTTGCTTTTCGATTTCAAAATATCCATCAGTTTTCCCAGACAAAAAGTGCCGGTCTTGCTGACTGACCCAACAGTGTGCCACAGTCTGCAGACATGCAGAAACAGTGATCAGGATAAAAAGAAGAAAATCATAGGCCTGTACCAATGGAAGTCAAGCAGGAGTGGTTAAGGATGTTTTTACCTTTGGTTCCAGCCACAAGAGGGAACTGTAACTGCATGTGGTAATCATGTGTTAGACTGTGTCATCTACAGCCCTTAGAGACAGCAGGGAACTGAAACCTTGTGCCAGATGTGCTACAGCAGAGAGTAGATGACCTCTGTGTATGCAGAGCTTACAGCTGTACTTGAAACAACTGAGAAGTACAGATACACAGAAATAAGGAAATGACAACAGTGCTGACCAGAGCAATCGTAACCCAAGAGGCTGCTTTTAGGGAGTATCATGAAGTAAAAGTGACAGTATTAGAAGGCATTGCCTTTTTCTGAAGCACTCTGTCCTCTGAGAATGCATCTTGCAGCGTTGAAGTAGAGTCTGACAGGCTTTGAAAGGTCATTAACCTGTCTGTGGTGGCAAGGTTTTTTCCACACTCTCAGTATGCTGTAGGCTTGGACTATGCATTAAGCACGGATTTGCTGAAAGATTCATCAGTCTGTGAACATTTCAAACAGGTACTTATTTCAAAAGCTTTGGGTTATTGTAAAATCTGGGTTCAAATCTTAGTTATTTGTCTCAAATCCTCTTTATTTTCAAGATCGAAAAATCTCTTCTTTTGTGATCTTACACGAATCCATTTGAAACTCTTAGTTCTGACCCAAATCCTGTAATATGGTGTGCCAATAAATTCTTCTACTGAAGCTTTGCTAAGCAGTAATATTGACTTCTTAAATCTATCCATGAACCAATTGAGCTCAATCAAACCAGCAGATGAACAAAACCCAACTGCCTGAGCTAAAACAGAAATTGGTTAGGGGGGAGAGACAGTGTCAAGGCAAGGCAACAGAGTTTCTCTCAGGTTTCCAAGACTATAAATGTAAACATCGATACTCTTAGGTGATGAAAATATTTGTTGCTTTATCAAGTGGAAGAAGAGCAAGCACACCATGTGTTTTATGCTGTGAGGATGCCTCCAGGCAAATGTGAATAACCACGTGTATGCTTATTTTGTTTAAGCTTGGATAATTATGGCTTTTGGAGACGCATTTAGTCTAATTTGTGCTGCTGCTTTCTGCGGCTGTGATCAACAGTTGCTTCTTAGTTTCCTCATCTTGTGTGAAGTGCCTTTCTCTCTGTGAAGTGGGTTGGCTGATGGAGGGGTCTGTTTGTCAATATTTTGCAGGCTAAAAACATAACTCAGAAGCAGTAACTATGAGGGAGCCAAAGAGGGGAGACTTTCCCAGTAGTAACTCCCATTCTTTTGAAGAGTATCCATGCGTATACATTTCAGACGTACAGTGATTCTGTAGCACTGGTGGACTTGGCACATGGGTATTGAATAAAAATTAATGGCCCTTGTTCTTTCCTACTGTTTCTAGAGCCTGTAGACAGAACTTCGTAGTTCTCAGGAGCGATAGCCATTTTACTTTTCTATCAAATTCATTATTTCTGCTTTGTACATCTGTTAATCTGTACCTGGAGATATTCCTTTCAATACCAGTGGCTCAGGTAAAATACAAAACTCTTCAGGGCTTCACCTGTTGCACATGATTGTACTTTAATGATTGAAATCCTCCTGCTGTGCAGATGCACGAGGAGTGGGAAACATCACTGATGAAGAGACATTGGGTGAAGAGTTCTGGAAGGAGAGCATGATACTCCCAGTAGGAGTGCAGTGGGAAGGAATTATTGCAGTACTGGGGAAGCTGATACAGTGGGAGCAGCCCAGGGATGATGAAGGCATGGCATCTTCTGTGTCAGCTGTGCTTTATTTTCCTTACTCAGATCTTTCAGTTTGGTCTTGTCAGGCTTTTGATTAATGTGGTCCTTGGATGGTTAAATTTGTCTGAGTTAAATTTATTAATGTGCACCTTGTTAATAGGAAGCACAAGCCGTGCACGTTTGCAGGAACTGCACATTCACTGCATACTAAGGGGAAGAAAAATGGGCTGCTGTTTTTCTTCATTATGCCTAGTTTACATGAGGCTTGATGTTCACTTAGGCTCCTTTCTCCTTCCTCTCTTTCTATCTTGTGTTTATGTGATGGCGGTGTACTGAATTATTTTTATTAAATTCTCAATTCTGAAACTGAAATGAGGAAAGAAAGAAATGAGCCAGGAACTCCGTGCATCCCTGCTTTTTGTATTTCTGTCATTCAACAGCTCAATTGTAAACAACACAACATTTGCTCAAACTTTATCAGCTTCTGTTGATCTCAGAGGACTGGAAGTGAAACTCTGAGGAAAGACAGTGGTTTGTGCTGAGCTTTACAGCTTCACAGATGTGTACAAATTAAAACTGGGAGGCTCTACTTTGTTGTCTTGGTGGAACTTGCCCTTCCTGCAGTCTGTGAAGACTGAGCATCCAGCAAGAAAGGGTGTCTTCGCTTCTCAGTCCAAGTAGTATCTCACATAGACTTGTGATGAAGATAAAGCTCTTATTTTCTCAATCTGACCATACGAATAAGCACAAATGATGAGATGAAGGGATTGTTTTTCTTTCCTGTCATCTATCTATTCCACATCCCTCTTTCCCTCTTTACTCCTTCACTCCTTCTCATAGAGTTACACCATCTCCACGATGAGAGGGACTTTGCAAGAAGGAGCAGTTCTCAACATCACATTTGAAATGTTCTCTAATCAGTGCAGAAGCAGTGAGAATGACAAAGCTTCAAATTTGGGTGCTTAGTGAATTTAAGAGGAGCTTGCAGAGGGTTTGTTGCATATATCCCAATGAAGGCAGTGTTAACATTGTGTGTGTGCACTTAGTAGTAGTTTGCAAACTCTTAATTCACAGTGCATTCAAATATGCAGTATGTGACTGCATTCTTCTAAGCCTCTCTGACAGTTTATCACTGCAATTAACCTCTGCTCATTAGAATAATCCTTATTATTCCTGGTTGTTGACTTGCATGCTCCAGTTTTTAACAGATACAGACAATTGCAAATTTGCAGATAGTGCCTAATCTCATCAATATTTCCTCTTTATATTATCATATATATTTCTTCTGTAGGTGCCATTTTTTAGTAATGAGATGTGCATGAGCCTACAATGTAATAAAATGGTAGCCATAGCTAAAACTAATCTCCAATGGTACAAAAATCTGTCACATCTAGTTGTTCTTTCACGTCAAAACTGAGTTCATCAGTTTGGTAGGAAGAATAAATATATATATATATTCTAGGAAGATTAAATGAACTCAACCTGTAATCTCCGGGAGATGATGAACATGGTAATGCACAGTGATTCCCTTTTAAACAAGAACTGAACTTTAATGAAAGATTTTCTTTAGCTGATCTGTACCTGTAGCATTGTACTGCTGGGGCATTAAAATGTTTAAAACATGAAGACTTGACTTCATGCCTACAAGATGCCCATAGGGATGACGGAATGACTCTTTGTCTCTTTCTGTTCACTCATGTGGAAAGTGATGTTTAATTATGATGGGAAGAGAAGTAATAACTTGTAGCATTCACGATAAATATGAAAATAAATCAGAAATAAAGAGGGTACAGCAGCAGTTTCTCCAATCTATCATCCTGAGTTTCTGAGCCAAAATAAATGACTGGGAAGGCAGAGGTGAAAACTGGTTCTTTGGGTGCACTGCAGCAAGCAGGAGCCAATAAGGCTGCGAATGATAGCTGACTGGTCCCTGCAGGCTGTAGGTTACTGCTGTAAATGGCAAAGCAACTGGGCAGATCAGCTCTTCAAAGGAGAGGTGTAACACATCTAACGAGTCATACATGGGTAATGATAAAATTCTACTCTAGAAGAGGAAGTAGAGCACATCAGTACGTTCCTGATGTTACGAGTGACTAAATTGAAAACGCTGAGTACAAAAGGAGTGTTCAGAGAAAGACTGTTTACTCTGTACTACTGTTTTGAGTTTACTATATAAGCATTCCTCAGGAGGTGTTTCCTTGGCTGCACACTGAGGTGGGGTGGGCTACCTGTCCAGTTAGAGAGGGAAAAGAGAGGGCATTTCTAAAGTAATGTAAAGCATCATCAACTGGAATGGTGCCTACTACAAGAGGGTAACTGAAACACAGACAAAGGAATTCACTAAGGATTAGAGATGTCCATTATTCTGTAGTTATAGAACTGCCTGCCACTGGCTAATGACCATCAGCATTACTGCATTCTCATCTCAAAGACAGGACTTATATTACCATAGGGGTCAATTCTGCATCCACTGAGAATACATGGACATTGTTGCTTCTGCAGAGTGGAACGGGGCAGTCATCATTTATGGTATCACAAAGGAAGTAATTGGAAAGCACTCTTCATGGCTGATTGTACTGTGGTGACTCCTGTTAATAGTACTGATTATGTGCTGTATTATGAGCAGTTCCCCGAGCCCACATACCTGATGAGTGCCCTTACAGCAGTTTCTACAGCTTTACAGAGATGAATGCTGGGGTTTAAAGTTAAACCTGAATGTCCTAGATAATTAGCAGCAGTGGAAATGAAAATTAAGCAAAATATGGCACTGGCAAATGGATTTACATCTGTAACAGCTGTCACTTGGACTTAACTCTTTAGTCATCACTTGTCCTCTATATGTAAGGCTGCAGAAGCCATTATGGAAATTATTGTAGAGAGACAATGACACCTCCTGAAGTTAAATGTAATCTTTTTGGGAGTTAAAATGCATTTTCTGAGCATGTTTCTAATGATGGAAAGAGTGATATTTTTGGAATAGGGAAGGGAAGGATGCTTGAGCCCTTTGGATTTCTGATGCTCCTAGAACTAAAATGAGGAGTTAAGTGAGACTAATGAGGTGTACTTAACTTGGTCTCAGCATACAGAATGAAAGAGACACTGTTGTTGGGGAAAACATTCTAACATTTTTCAATTTGCTTAAGTTAGTTTGATGGTTGCTTTGCAGCTTTCATCTTAGAAAGAAGCGAGCCTCTTTGCTTTTAAATGCAATTTACAGCAAAGAACAAGTGCTCAGCAAAGAACAGCAGAGAATTGCAAAGGCCACTTGTGCAGGGTACTGGGAAATAATGATCATGTGGAAAATGTACACAGTTTAATTAAGCACATTGATTACATCAATATGATTCAAACAGTTTAGTGCTCCAATCAGCGTAATCTCATTAAATGTAATTCAGGTCTTGATAATTGATTAATAATGCATTATAGTTTATGAATTATTGACTCGGAGTTATTATAACTGTGCCTGCTCCCCGTGTGGCAACTAGTGTTGCATATTAATTATGAAAGGTTCATGCTCTCTTCTCTTGAATAACTTTTTCAAAGCTGGAGATGACGTATCTCCTAATGAAACAAGGATCAAATTAGATCAATGCCTTATTGGAGTTGGCCCACCCAAAAGGAAAATGCACTCTTTAAAGGAAGCTGTCATCTAACAGTATTGAAACAGGGAGGTAGGATGACCTGCTTTGATTAGTAATGATCTTTCCAGCAGCCAGAAGAACTGCCCGTAGCAATTGAGCTGGAGTGCTAACCTAGGATTGTGCTGGTTGGACACAGTTCACAGCAGCAACCACATCTGTCATTCTCTTAATGTCATCTCATGCTATACCTCTTCCAACACAGACACATGCCCACCTCCATAGCCATTGCTGCTGAACCCGTAAGTCTCACCCATATGCCAACTGTTCATAGAGCAATACAGTTCTCCCTATTGCTGCCTGGGTGTTGAGTGGTTTCTGTGAAGAGGATGGAAGCTTTTATAATGGCATTTATACATCACAAGACTCATACAAGAAAAAACACCGTTACTATCATTGATGAAAGTCTTGAGAAGAAACCAAGAAGTTAAGAAAACATCTGCTCCTCAAATAGAAGCCCCTGGTTAGATGATGTTTCCATGAATTTAAACAGTAGATGTTGTTTCTGATTGTCCTTCTGCCTGCCCAAGTGATCCAAACGTGATCCAAATTGCATCTTATTCAGAGTCCACCAGCACTGTATTTCCTTAATATTCCATTTACAGAATCTGTGCTGTCTTTTCTTTTCCTTCCTTCTTTTTCTGTATCTATCCCTTACATGTGATTGTGTTTTAAAATGAACAGATTTCAGTGCGTATAGAAATTGAATGAGATGATGATTATAGCACACTGAGGAGAAAAAAAGCTAACATAGTTTTTGCTTGATAAGTCTGCAACAGTGAATTTATATATTCTGTTCAGCTGAAGACTTGTTCCTAATTTGCAGAGGTGCTGGTTTGTCTTTTGCTTCGTACCAAACGCTTTGTTTTTGGTGACAGTAAGTCAGCTGTTGTGAAAACTGTGATCTGTTTGAATGCAGCGGAGAAGAACGGCTGAATAAAATTGTCATGTATTCTGCAGTGCTAAACAGAGAGCTGAGGAGATGAACTTTTTCTGCTCAAATAGGCAGTTTGTCAAGCATCGGAAGCCAAAGGGAAGATCTCCAGATGTCTAACGCTGACAATGCGTGCCCTACATTTCTCCAGATAATCTTTCAATTTGAAACACATTTTCTCTCCTTTGTTTTGAAATCATAACAAGGTGGCAGCCCCCGTGTCCCAAGCAGTGCTCAATTTCCAGACAAATTCCTGCAAAGCCTCTTTGGGTATTTAGTCTGCTGCCATAAAGGTGGAAGCTAGCTGAGTTGAACAGGGAATATCTGAGATAAAATGAGACTGTCCTGCAGTCTTCTTTGGGGACTGTTCTGTGCAAGTTTCTGCCTTTTCTTCAACATTTACTGTGCTGCCTTTCAGGCAGGCAGTCTCCTCTTTGTTCCAAGAGATTCATAAACTTTCCATATCCTTATCGTGTCCTTTCCAGAGAGGAAATATTTTGATTATCAGAAGCATTTTCTGGAATGTATTAGCTGTGTCTTTTTGGTTAGTATGGACTTGGGCTAGAATAATGCTTAGCATTAGCTATTCTTCATTTTTTTTCAGTATATCAGAGCCTTTTCTGAAACATTAATGAAGTAAACATCCTGAAAGCCTAAGTCAGTATGCAACTTGGTGTAATTATTTTTTGAAACAATTGGTGTTAAATGTCTCAGAGGTGCCTTCTCACAACGCATGGCGCTATCTTTGTTTTTATTACAAAATTGTGAATGGAACTGGACAAGGTTTGGGGGAGTTCATGTGGATTTCATATATTTCCAAAGCAATATAGAGACAGCTGCTTGCAACACACCTGTGTCATAAAACCCAGTGCTCTTTGCAAGCTTCTGTAGGAGTAATAAGCTGTCCAAATTCTCACCTTTGCAGAAAGGGGGAAAATAATTCATCTTCTCTTCCCTTAAGGGGAAAGGCTTCGGGCAAAACCCACAGATGTTGTGCTTCCAGTTGTCAGCCTGTGTATCTGGTAGAAGTATTGAAATACGACCCAGCAGAGCCCCCAGACAGCTTTTTCTTCCTGAAATGGTGTATGAACATTGAACTTCTACCAGGTTGCTGTTATCCACTTCGAATCATGGCATGGAGGAAAAAAAATACCTGAACGTATTTCATGGAGCTGCACATCCCTGCTGCCTGGCCATAAATTCCAGTCACACACAGTGCTGTGGGGCATACACTAAAAGGTCAACGTGCTACTGGATAAATTAGCCAGGGAGGCATTTGAATTGAGTTACATCTTTTCTCAGTGTGACACAGAGAGGTTCCGTGAGGGAGGGCATAATTTTAGGGTCAGATTGACTGCAGGGAATATTGTTATAAACAATATGCTTGCAAAAAGGGTGAAGAGTTAAGGCTTGTGACTCAAGGTAACAGCAGAGGTCAGGAAGGGGTTTCTTCCAGCTGGTCACAATGTTGCCCAATTAGTCACCTGACCAAGCGCGGGTGATTGCACTAATTAAGGCCTGCAGAGTGCAGGGGGTTGGCCTGGAGTTTGCTGGGTTTGCTCCCGCACACCTGCAACAAATCAGTTGCTTCCAGGCTTCAGATTCCAGCTGCAGGTGTGAGTCGTGTGCTGGTAGGCCTGGATTGCACCATTTTGTCCTTGAGAAGTCAGTAAGAAGTTGGCTGCTGGGCTGGAGAATTGCTGTAAGGTAAGAGGTTACAGTTTTGTAGTGGTAGATGTGCTGCTGGTCTGCAGTGCTCTTTTCTGTCTCATCTGCTGTCTGTAAGACAATTAAGAAGTATTTTTCGAAGAAAAGGAGATGAACTGCTGGGCTGTCACAGTGACCAATTGTTTTCCTTTGTTTGGTTGTATCTCCTCATTGCTAACTACTGGGCAAGCTGTGCTCCGGGAGCAAGAAGCAGGAGAGCTGGCAGGTTGCCTTGTGAAACAGAATAATACGTGGCTGGAGAGCTCACCAAGTGTAGCATGCATATTAGCTGATGTCAGAGCTAAACAAGTGTACTTGCTATCATAAAGAACAGCTTTTGTCTCCAGTTATGTATTTTTTCTTCTCTGGACCAGTTGTTGATCTTAATCCAGATTCACACAGCTTTCTGATGTGTTTTGATCTCATAAGAATAAACTGGCCTTTGGCCTTTGCTCTGAGTGCAAAAAGTGGGCTCTAGTGCTACTCTTTTAGTGAACCATTGCTTTTAGTTTGGAAACTCAGCTTACGGATAGTTTAGGAGAAGATGATCAAGTCTTGTACAAACTGTTACCTCGTGGCCCTGTGGATCTTGCATATTCTGTTCTGTAACAGTGGGCTTCTGCTGTGTTAAAGTGTTATCAATACACTAAGCAAATAAACTATTGGGAAGTGCTGTAGGGAGCACTTTCTAATGAAGGTTGACCAAACTAGTCATAAGTTATAAGTCGTTGATGTTGCTTGGGTTGCATGGAGCAGCTTTACTGCCTGTTTGGCAGAGCTGCAGGTGGACTGTTCAGCTGCTTTGCCCACTTTCATGCAAGCAGCTCTTCATTCACATGAAACACAGCAAATGGTATTTCTCTCAGCTAATCCTAATATTAATATACCTGGGAACCCCAGTGGGTGAGGAGGCATTTTTGCAATATGTGGCGTGCATTTGGTTTTCCCCTGGTTTTGTATCTGTAATACCAAACACCTGCTGTTAATAATTCCCACCTGTCAGTTGATTTTTCTGGGATGTTCTCCGCACATTTCTATGAGATCTGTTTAACTGAGTTTCTTTTCTCTAATTCTAGAATAGGATCATTGCTATGTGAGTGATACAGTCAATCTTATCCCAGTGAAGTAAGAACAGCAATATATTGAAACTAGTAGTTTGCAGACACCACTGACTGATGCTTCTTGTTGCTTATGATTCCAGAAATAAGAATTTGCAATTAATGGGCTGCAATTATATATAAAATGAAATAAGACTGAAAATACCCTGTAATGATTTTTTAAAATGCTATGCTGTTAATGAGAGGATTTGTCCATGTCTACATCAAAGAGAGACTTGTTAGCTCTCTGAGCTTGCCCACCTGTTTCTAATGCAGAAATAGAAATTGCCAATAAACAAGTGGAGACAGCTGCTATGTTCAGACTGTAAATGTGCTGATAAGATCAACTAGTTGACAAGTGACATGGCAGATACTGTAAAGAGCACCAGTTTTTGCAGAGAGCTAAACTTGGACTTCTGTATCTCTTCAGAATGCTTTTTATGTGGCTGATGGATGTCAGTTTCTAGGTGACAAAACTACATGCACTGGGACTTTTGCTTTCATTTTAGGCCACTTTTGTTTCTCTGCAATTTCTTCTACTTCATTTTGTTATTTTGCAAAAATAGGAAAACAACATAGTGTCTCTCTCCTGATTTCCTCATCTATCCTAGAAGAGCAGAGGGGAAAAAGCCAACAACAACAAAAAAAGAAGAAATGTACAAGGGAAAGAGTTGGATTTTGAAGTCACCAGCTTTCCATTATACGTGTGAGCAGGCCTCCCAAGTACTTGCTTTGCTATTCTTGTGAGGACTGTTTTCCTTAAGGCATCTTAGAGATGTTCTATGCCTTTTCTCTCCACTCTACCTTACATTTATGTTAATGAACTTTGCATAATTAAATCAGGTCCCAGAAACAACAGGACTTATTCTAGATTTTGACTCTTTCCCAAAGAAGCCATTTTCTCTGTATCATTTATCAGAAAATGGTATCTATCAAGTCATCAGTGAGTTTAGAATTTAATTTCCTCTCAATTGCAATTGTCGTGCTACTTAGTTGTGGGGAAAAAGATGTAATCTCCCTGCCACTCTGTAATTTTTGTTACAAGCTTTTTCTCTTCTTTCTTCATTGAATTTGTTTAAGAAACTGGTGTGAAGATTTGCTCGCTCAGCTCTGGTGCTGTTTTTGTCTCTTAGAAATAGGCTGTGCTTTGTGTATAAATGCCTGTTGAGTAAATGTGAGTGAGTGACAGAATCAGGATGGGTTGCAGGTATGTGCTGACCTGCAGGTAGCTGAAGTATCCTTGATGACTCAGGAAGTACATGAAAATGCATTATGAAGTTTTTTGATTTTTTTCTTTCTGAATTTCTAGACTTTTCTTTTTCTCCTTGAGTGAAGACCTACTGCAACATCCCATTTCCTCTCCTCATTCTTCCCTTAATCTGTATTTATCGATTTCATATTACTTTTTACTGTTCTGCAAACATTACTTTTCTCCCATAGTTTGAGTGCAAGACACAGCAGCAGTGGATGCAGGAGAATTGTGGCACTCCGTGAAGGTTTGCATGTGCCAATTTTAGGAGGAGAAAATGGGTTTTGGAGTGGAAGTGACAGTCGTGCTGTAGCACTGTGGTATAGGACAGTTAACATAACTGAGGGGGGACTGTATAAATGATATTTAGTTGCCAGATTTAATTCATTTTAATGGCTAACGGAAATAATATGAAGTAAAAAAAGTAGAGGGACTGCTTTGAAGTTGTTGTTCGTGGTTGAAATTCATTCCTTAAAGGAATGTGGATAGTACAGAATAGTTCACGACTGGGGTTTTGGAAGCTGATGTTGAGCTTGAACTCAGTGACTGATGTGTATGCTATTCTTTGGCAACTTATTCAGTTGTTCTTCAAATCTCTGCTTTATTAACTTGGAATATGCCTGAAACATGTAATTATCAGTTTGTGAAGCGTTTCAGGAGATGAGTGAGATGGAGATTATTGTTGTTAGCATCAAACTCTGACAGATTTCCCAGAGGGCCTTTTGGTACCATGGCAATCACCTACCAGAAGACTGTAACTAGTGATTGAAGTGAAAATGAAGAAAAAAAAGGTTTATGGATGGGATGGCAGAAAGTCCTTAAATACACTGTTGGTCAGGCTGCACCTTCAGGAAATAAAAATGCAGTGAGGCTTTTATTGTAAAAGTGAGGCTGTAGGAATAATACAGCAGAAACTATCAGTGCCTTCATTTGCTTCCTTTGTGCTTGCTGCGCTGGAGTCATTCCTGAAAAAATGATGCCTTTATTTTTAAAGCATTCCCTACCCTTGTAGCTTGGTGTAAAAGGTGCAGCCAAGGTCATCCCTTCCCCTTCCTGACCAGCAGGAGACAGGGTAGACTGTAACAAGATTAGTGTCTCAGCTGCTCTGTCATTTTGCAGCGTTGCAGGTCACCCCAGCAGAGCCAGGGAATTTGTATTGCAGCAGAGTAGGAGTGCATTCTGTAGAGCAGGCGTTGAAGGCCGTTCTTGAAACGCAGTCCTGTAAATCCTGGCCTCTGGCAGCCCAAGCTGTTTAGTTATGTTTTATGAATCAGGTCATATCGTGTCTGTCACAGCTTCCAGATGCCAAACTCCTTCTGTGACAGCTTTGTCAAGTGTTTTGAAAGGGCAAAAAAACAGCTTGAGGGTCACTGTGGAGTGTAATGCAACGTGCAGGAATTGTTTTTCACGAAGAGTGACTGGCCAGGGGCAAAAGAAAAAGCATGAGAAGTATGAAGGATGTGGGGATCTTGGTGGCTCTGGTGCCCCCTATCCATCTTCCCCCTGCGTTTAGCACTTGCAAACTGTGAATGAGCAATCAGTGTAGTGACACAGAGTCTGTACTAACATAGGTGGTGGGCCTGCAAGCTATGCGGAATGTGGATGGACTTGAAACAGCATCCCTGCACTTAAGTGGTGACTTGCTGCTTAATTTCCTTTACATCTTCCCCTTGTAATCAGAACACTCTCTGGGCCCACCTTCAAGCTTGTCAATTGTCTTTCCCACCAGTTGGGATATTACTTTCAATGCAGATACTGTGACCTTATTTGTTAGCTTGTCAGGATGCGACTTGAAATTGGGCTCAGCTCAGATACAATAATTGCTGTTTGCACGCAGGGCGATGCTGGTGAGATGCTCCCCATGAGGCCATCTGCTAACCTGTCTCAAATGTAATTTAATAGAAGTCAAATAAAATAAATCAAATTAAAGCATGCAGCTAATGCATGCAAGCTCTGAAATGAATTTGGATTACGAGCAGGCAGTAAGACTAAATAGTTGGTTTCTTCATCCGTGAAGAAAGCATGCTGAATAAGACAGAAAACAAAAATAATTGAAGGAGACCCTCTGATTTTGAGGTTGATGGGATGTTAGATGACAGGGGAAGCTTATTGATATAAGAAGTTTTTTGTTACTAGTGTATTCTTGTAGTTAGAAAACACGAGTTAGAAGTCTTTACAAACAATGTTGGTATAAGAAGCTTTGTTAGATGTAGCAGGAAGATAAATCATGTTTGCAGTGCTTGCTGTTAGCTCGTCACGACTACGATTTACAGGGATTTTCTTTTATTTAAATAAGTGTTTCCTTTAAAAGCATTCTGATAGTTTACAGAGCTGAAGATAAAGTGGCAGTGAATGCTCTGAAATAGAACCGTTTCATTGCAAGTGCTTCATTTCAGGTAAGGATTCGTTCAGACTGTGAAGAATGGCTGAGCTGCAGTGGAAGGATTCCTTGGCAACATAAATTGGAAAAGCTCTGCTAGGGAAATGTTGGGTTGAATATGCACCAGAATTGGAGAAACATGTCAGGCAGTATCAGCTTCACAAACCCATAGCGTAGTCTGCATAGTTTGTAGTAGATGTCAGAAATTCAAACTGATCAGCAGCCATCATTCATGCTGTTAAATTATTTGACAAAAAGAGCCTTCTGGAGTTCGTATTTGAAATAGAATATCACTTAATAAGATATGAATTAAAGAACAAAATGATCTCTTGTGTGAAAACTCCCACTTTAATGGTACACAGCATGGTATTAAGGAAAAGCAAGTGGATACTGGACATTGTGTTTGCTTGTATTAGTTTTCCTTCTGGAACTGATAAGACTATTTTGCAGCCTGACTCCTTTATTCAGGAATACCTTTATTCTAAGCTTTGTAGCAACTTCTAGGGGGGAAAAAATCTTTTGTTTTTTATTTTTCCTTTGCCCAACCTTCCTACCATCTTACACTTAAGAAGAAACAATTTTCCTCTGACTGGTAGTCTGTCTAGCTTGACATTCCACTCCTGTAGCGATTGATGTAGAAAGGCACGATTCATCAGAAATCACTTTGCTGGCATCCGAATGGAAGAACTTCCTCCTGATCTTATGGTGACTGCACAGTGTCTTGGCATACACATACCAGTTAAAATTTCCTCATGCTATCTATGTTACTGCAGTGGCAAGTCTTGCTCTACCTATCTTTCTGTCAAGTATGCTGAAGTTCTGATTATGCCATAGGATCTCATATGCCTGATCATCTTTAGGATATGCCAGTATTGCTTGGTTCTGAACCAAGGTTCATCTGTGTTCTCTTCCTTGGAAAATTAATGTTCTGTTCATTACCTAAACAGCTACTGAGAGCCTTTGATTTGAGAGTTTGAACACAAGTTGTTAAAAACTGCAGTATTTCCAGGTTGCTCTTTAGCCAGGAGAATACAGATTAAGACCAGCCACTGACATTAAACTGACATGTGTTCTCCTAAATGCTTTTTTTGGTGTGTGTGTGAGTGATGAAGTTGCATTAATCATGTTTTAGGTGCAAATATTAGCTTGTCCCATTTAATTCTTTATCAAGACAACACTACATATCTAGAAGTAGACTTGTCTAGGCTGAAGGATACATGAATCTGCACCACTGGAGGGTGGACAGTAGGACAGTCTGCCTAAAGATATTTCTGCATTGCTGTAGTGTTAAACCCTCCCAGTTCACCAGCCCAGTCAACCCCTTTTTGTATGTATATTGCAAGTATCACATTTCCTACAAGATGGAAAATGGCACAGCCTATGCCTTGACGCAAGATCTTTGGGCTGTTACCAGTTGTGCTCTCATGATGATCTCCCTGAAGGGCCTTCTGTGTTGTTCCCCTACTTTCATTGTGTTACTCAGCTCTATGAGTTCATCCAAGCTCTTGCTATTGAGATAAGATTAATTGTTAAGAATTGGAAGACAATTCTTGCTTATCAGTCTCCTTATATGAAAAGTGAGAATTCCTTTTGGGATATTCTAAAATATGGGATAGATTTGGACAGGTGTGTTTCCACAGATGAGGTCCCTTACTGAGAAGCTGTTGACACAGTGAAATGCTATAAGGTGTATTTTCTAGACTTTGTTTTCTTTCCTTTTTCTTTTCCTGTGAGATTTTTCAGGTGCAATAAGACACATAGGTTAATACTTTCCTAGCTTGCTAACTGCAGGAGAAATGCAAGATAATATTTTAAGAACCATTCCCTGCCAGAATATTTCTAGAGCAGTGGAGTGATAAATATCAAATCAAGTGAAGACCAAGAATTTAATTTTTCCCATCAGAGCCAATCTACGATGCTTTTTATCTTGACAAAAATTGATATTTTATCCCTTTGATAATGGGAGGCTCTGATTGCACTTCCTTTTAATATATTTTATTTCTTACAAGTCATTCCCTTAGGAAGACCTCAAGTCAAAGGCAGAGATGGATCTGTACCTCTTAAAGACACAACCCATGTTTAAAAATGAGCGCTGCTTTATGCTGCTGGTGGTATTAGGTGGGTTTTAAATCTTCTCATTACTACAGAATGTGTCTCACGTAAAGCAGAAGAGCTTGGAGGACTACACAACACAACTTGTTTCCCTGTTCAATTTGGATGATAGTCCCAGTGGTGAAAGAAATGCTGACAAATGCTCTGTTTTCCACACCCATCGTAGGGCCAACAGATATCATTGCAGGTCCCACACTGATCTTAGCTTCCTGTAGTAACAAAAACATTGGGCAAAACATTGAAGCATTCACACACTGTTCCTCTCCTGCCCAGATTCCCACAAGGAGCTTTTCCAGAAAAAATAAGGGCTTCAGAGGCGGATCCATAGGAATGAGTAAGAAAACAAATGCCTATCGGGTTATCTCTGTCCCCAGCTACTGTAAGGTTGTTATGTACAGAATGGCTTCTAGTGCTCTGGGCAACGTATATTTAATGCTAGCTTCTACTTCTCCACAGGGGAAACTCTTCATTATAATTCACTGATACTCAACTTCTGCAAAGTTTCTTCCAATTAACCCTGGCTTCACCGTAGTTTAGTACTCTCAGCAACTACTTTTGGTACGGTGCCTATTCTCATAGTGATGGCAGTGAAGGGCAAGGGGATATTGCACTGGGGTGAAGGCTGTCTCTCATAAGGAGAAGAAATGGGTTGAGGTGTTAGCGTGAGAGACATTTACTACTGGAGTGTGCCTTGGGGACATCCCATTGCGAGTGATCTCTGCTGCAGACTGTCCATCTGCTGCCCTTGATTTCTACAGAGAAGCTATTAATGACATCCACAGAGCTGGGGATGTGGCCCATGGGCAGCTTATGGCTCAGAATTCAAAGCTCTGATGCTCTGCCCTGTAGATGCAAAGTCAGCTTGATCCCTTTAGGGATCAGATATGCAGAGGTTTCTCTAGCTGAGAATGTCACAGAAAACGCAGAATTGTTGTTGTTCTCACAATATTGAAATATGCCCTGCACGTGAGATAGATGGGCTGCGAGCGAGTAGTGTATGTGTAGGATAAAATGCAAGAGTAAAGGGTGAAAATATTGCTGTTTTGAAGCTGAAACCTTATTAAAGTCCTGTCTGTCTGATTTGGGCAAATTCTTTCTAAAGTATCATGTGTCACCAAAATCCCATTAAACTGTCACATAAATTATCAGAGTTTCCTTTTCCCATCAGCATGGATTACCCAGGGAGATATTTTTATGACAATGGAGACTTTCTCAGCCTGCTCCTCCTGCCTGATTTCATTTCAGATGAAATCCTTCTCTCTGAAAATAGCCAGTGGATTTCATAGCTCTGTGGATTTCTTTGCTTTGCTGTGCAGCACTTATGTCCTGCCTATACCTTCTTTTACGTATGGGACAGTTTAGGGCAATGGTTCCATTGCTTTGCTCATGCTAAATGAGCTTTAGTGTTGTAGTCTATTTTATGGATCTCTTCTCCACTGTCTTCTGCATCTGCTGACTGCATCTTCTCTCAGCCCAGTGTTGTCATCCTATGAAAAACCCAGGAAGTGAAAGCCATAAATGCACCTAACTTGAAAATATTTCTCTTTTCTACTTGGCATGTCTCAAAGGTGTTTTGTTTCTGCAAGGCAATCTACGTTTTTCCCACTGGCTGAAAAACATATGGACTGATGGTTAGTAGTAGAAAATACATGCTAGTAGAAAATACTTGAGTACCTGCTGCTGTAGAAAAAGTTAAGGCTGTAATGCATGTGTTATGGAAACAGGAGATGATAGAGCCTTGCCTCCTTTTGACAGATCATCTAGAGCTCCCTGCATTGGCTATCTAGATGGAAGGACTCTTGGAGCTGTTATAGTTTTGCTTCTTGTTGTTTTCAAAGGGCAGGCTAAGATGTGCACAGGAGCTGGAAGCCTGTAGACTTAAGAATAATAGAGGGGCTTTGGGAGATAATTATTAATGAAGGAAATCCCAGTAGTAGTATTACCCCCAGTAGTTGTGCTACTCCATTCTTACAGTAGGAAGGCTGTTAGTAACAGAGCACACAATAGAGAAGTTTCCATAACTGTTTTCGATTTGTCTTTGGAAGAAGCCCAGATGTCAAAATATCATGATGAAATATTTCTGAGTAGTCACTAATTAGTGGCTAATGCTTAACGTGCATTTTAAGTGGCTGACATTAGGTAGTAAGCATTCACCTTGCATTGGAGAGATTAGAGGAGGTGGTTGAGGTTCTGTGTGAATTTGAGTAATGTATCCAGCCAATCTCAGGACACAAGAGTTGGTTTCAGAGGTATAGAGGGCATTCTTGGACCTAGTTTCTAACTGTATAGCTAGGATGACGTATGGGATAATAGACCTAGCACTGATGCTATTCTGAGCTCTGGGGTGGAGCATCTTGATAGAGAACTTTCATAAATGAGGGCTTGAAGGTAGTGTAAATATGAAGGCACACATGTGAATGCAGTCAAGTTACTATAGATTGGTTTAACAAATGGACAATAACTCCTTTTTTTTTTAACCTAGTCCTAGTGGGCAACTGATTTTCTCTTTTTATAGCATCCTTTTGCAATGTAAAGTTTATTTGCTTCTTCTCTGTTCATCTTTCTTTTTCTAGTTGAAAATCCATTTTCTCCAATTTTCTTCAAAGTTGTGACTCCCAAACATTTTATCATTCTTTAATGGCTTTTTCTTCAGTTTCCATTTTTGAACTTTGGTGGCCAGAGTAGACACAGTATTTCAGCACATTGTTTTTGTTCACTGAGTTGAGCAAAGTGGGAATTAAAATACCAGCGTTCCTTGTGTTAGCTGGGACATTGCCTGTTAGTGTGTCCCAGAAGGAGAGCTGTCATTTTTGGAACTTCTTTGCATCATCAACTCATCTGATATAATCCCCCAATTCTTTTTGGCAGTATTCCTTGCTAACCAGCTGTCCTCCATCTTAATTTTATTCCCTTGGAATCTGTCTCTGGATGTTGCTGCCAGGCTAGACTGAGAATGTGCAGCATACAATCATGGATGGGAATGTTCTTACCCTACAATAAATGCAAGGCAGTTTGTTTGTGATGAGTGCTTGTGAAGCTAATAGGGTAGCTGCACTTAATTTTGCAGCCTTAATTTTGAAGTTCAGTAGTATCTAGGTAGCTCAGAGGATTGGCAGAGTGAGATAGGATATGCCAATGAATGTTGAGTTGGCATATCTGGCTCGAAATGCAATGGCTGGAAGTTTCTGCTAGACTAATGCAGATGCACCTGCTTTAGATGGAGGTTTAGTTGAAAACTTAAACAATTTTCAGGGTTATAGTAGGCTTTCCACAGGTACAAGTATTGAAAACAAGACTTGTTTCCCTATCCTTTGCTAGAGATAAGCTTTTGTTTGAATAGGAATTAGTTCATGTGGGTGGTCTTTTGTTCCATCATATGGGAGGTCAGTCAAATGATGGTAGAATCTCCATCTGCCTTCAGAATTTGGGGTTTTGGAACGTGCCCAAAAATGGATTAAAGAACCTGGCATACCAATTTCCTGGAGTTAAGGGGGGAAAAAAACAACCCACAAAAACAAACAAGAATAACCAGCAGTAATAGGATGTCAAACTGCACCAAGGCTGGATGCTCTGTACCCGTATTCACCTCTGCAGTCATCTCTGATCATTCTGATTCAGAGGTGAGCGAATTCATAAAGCACATGCACAAAGGGAGGTTGCCAAGCAACTTGGAGCCTGGAACACCTCCACCAAGCTACGAAGGTAGAAAACAGCTAGCCAAGGCAATTTGTAACATTCACTTCTTTGCCATACATAACAGTGATAACGCGTGTGATATAAGTGTATTTAAGGGAGGGATGGCTCATTGATAATTCTGGAAAACAACAGTGGGCCCTGCTAGACTATGTAAGCTGCCTCTGCATTAAGATGTGTCTGTTTCAGCAGCATTAAGCCAAAAGCAGGGTCAGGAAGTAATGCTGTGGTAGGGAAAATGGGGAAGGAATGAATTACATCTTGCAGTAACTGAAAGAGTGGCAACTTGAGGAAAAGTTTTAGGAGAGGAAAGTGACTGACACAGATTCTGCCTCAGAGCAGTCTCATGTTTTCTGTGATCTCAGTTTTTGAAGTTGTTGTTTTTTGTTTTTTTGTTACCAATATACTTTAATATATTCGTTGTACATCACACCATATCCTGTCTTTGTCTGACTTTGCATAACTAGGCAGCCTTGGGCAGATCAGATGTATCCAGGGCAGGATGCAGACGTGACACACGCGGCAGAGCTACGTTTGGTGCTCTTTTTTACACATCATTTGACTCTCAGAATATGCTGTAGTGGTCACAGATAATTAAGTTTGGAGGCAGCGTTGGCTTTCTTGGTTTATCTCCTATGTCCTGGGGGTAAACCTGAACCTTTGATCTGTGCGGGGCTCATGATAAAGTCACGTTGTATTTAGGAATAAGGGGGGGAGGAAGCCTACGTTTTGTGGACCCTGGTTTGGTGGTAATAGGAAGATAGATATGCAGAGGCACAGCCAGAACAATTCCAGTCAAGACCTGGATCTAGGTTGAATTTGTCACATGCTATGTATATGATTCCCTTTGACTGCTAATAAAATCCTAGACTTGTATCATTTCAAAACCTTGTTCCCTTACAAATGCCATGTTCCCTTACAAATGTCCCAAATATCAGCTTGATGTTATTTAGAATTTTAACCTAGGTCAGGGCATCTGGAAGTGCATTTCATTTCCCTTCTGTGCCCCTCTTTAGAGGGGGGCACTGATTTGTTAATGGGGTTTCATTCTTTTATTTCAGATTGATCTTTTCCCCAACTGATGTCATGATTAGTAACTTCAAAGTCAGATAAAATAGAGAGGCAGATTCCTGCAACAGACAGGAGATTAAGCAACAAGTTAGCAGTACTGGAAGAACAAAGCTCTTATTTTCATGCATATATCCACAGTTAAAATGAATAAAGAGAAGGGAAGGTGGGAAGTAGATGATATGTTAGATTTATTACTCAAAGGGTTTTTGCTCAAAGTTTTCCAAGAGGCGTCGGTGATGCTTTAATCTCTCATCTCTGGTTTTGTTAGTGCCACGTTATATCCTGGCCATGTCAGAATGTAACACGGAGTAATGAGACAAGATCTGTTGGATGAGGCTTTATGTAGCATGAAAAGGTTCTTCTGCTCTCTCTTTTTATTATTTACATTCCCGGAGAAGGTTACGTGTCATGTGGGCTTTGCAGAGATAAATGGGTAACCTGAGCTTTCTGGCAGCTTCCCCAGAACTTGGGGAGGAGGATTCTGCTTAAGAATTGGCTTGGGGATTTTGAAGCATTGAGCTCAGTCCTGGGCCCTGAAGGAAGTATATAAGAACGTGCGTCTCAGTGTCCTGAGCAGGTGCAGTGTGGCACAAGGTGGTACCAAGGGGCTCAGGACTGAAATGGCACATCGGAACAGTAGGTGAGGCCCAGTGGAAATCAGCAGCACTGCAGTCGTGGGGCATAGTGAGTCAGGAATGAAGTGCAGAAATCTTGACTGATGCCTGCCAGTTGGTGTCCTGAGTGGGGCTGGCCTGCACTGCTGCCCGCTGCTGTCCCAAGTTCTAACGTTTATCATGGTTATTTAAAACCACTTCATGGCAGATGAATTACTGGATATGGTTAGAGATATAGGATCGAGTGACTCCTGCCTGTTAAAGAATCACATTTCTATTTCTCAGGTGTGTGAAGAGTAACAAGTGTTGTGACCGTATCACCATCTCTCTGTTAAGTGCTTGGTTAGTCTTCATGCTGGAGAGCACAGAGTTTGTCTGTGATGGTTTCTGCGGGGGGAGGGCAGATGCATAACAAGATCTGCAGTTTACCTGCTGGTATGTACCTTTGTTGCATCTCTCCTTTGGGTGAGGTGTTGGCATTGCAGATGTATCTGTCAGGGAGGGGCGCTTATAAAGGGAACTTTAAGTAGAATGGAGAGATTTTCCCACTTGGACCCTATGGGTCCACCATTTCCTGGAGTTTAAGATCAGGAAACTTTAGAAGCTTTTGTCACATTGAGTGTTAGGGGTGTATCAGTCTTGAGAAGAACAACTCACATCTCTGCTGGTCTCACAGTATCTTCAGTTAGCAGAATCATGGCAAACCTTACGTTTCTGAGATGAGAAAACCCTTTCTTATGGTTTCTTTTTCTCTTACATTAACTGAAGAAAGAATCTCTCAATTAACATGCTGCATGCTTTCCCAATGTATAGAAGAGACAAGAGTTGTTAAAGCTGTTTTCATCAATTGCAAGAGAACGTGTTTTATTTTGCTTTGTGCTATTTACAGCTGTTGTCCATTAGGAGTCCTCAAGAGCCTCATTCTCAGCTACGACAACATAGTCCCATAAGTTTAGCTCAGCAATGAGCCTGCAAAACAGCACTAAATCATGATGATGGGAGAAAGAAGAAAATGTTTGGACATAGCAAAATGCAACTGATGCCTTTGTGAAAAATAGTTTTTGCTTGTTGCTGCTTTAAAGCATTACTAAGGTAGATTGTAATGCACAGCATCTAGCTGGGGCAGAATGAGATTTTCTAATATATATATATATTTTTTTTAAAAAAAAGCAGAACAACTAGTATTTCTCTGGCTGAAGGGATCTTTTACAGTCCGTTGGGCACTTAAATATATACACCTCAATGAAAATATACTAATCTCAGGGTAAGGTGCAAGAATAATTAAAAAAAAAAATTAATATATGGATATTAAGTAGCAGAAGTTCCAGTTGCTTTACTGGAACGCAGTATGATTGCTTTATATGAATTTGAGTGGAGACTGGATATGCCCACTAAATGCTTAAGAATGGGGAGGGGTACAGGTGGAATTGTTTCCAAATCTGTCTACATCCCTGCAGAGGAGTTGGACCAGATGACCTTTAAGGGTCCCTTTCAACTCAAGAGATTCTGTGATTCTACCTCTGTTTTTCATGTTAATTGAGTAATGATTTGTAAAGCAGTTAGAAAACTGAAGGACAGCTTTGGGAGCTGAGCACACAGGAGCATAACTTGCTAAATCAGCGTTTGTTTACAAGGATACTCAGATGATGCCTTTGATTGTTTTCTGTCCCTTTACTAGAGAGCCTCTGCTCTGACAGAGCTGGAAAAAACATCATGGCATCCTTGTGATTCCGTGACAGATACTGGCTTCCACTACAGCAAATCTGTCAGGTTGACTTCTGACAGCGGCCTGAGATTGTGAACACTCACAAAAGGATAATTTTAAGACACATCATTGCTTTGTCCTTTTCTTTTATTCTCTGTGCCTGGCAGGTGTCTGCCTCTGTCTTCTTCCATTGCTTTGGCCCATCTGTGGATTTTGCTCAACACAGATGGGATCTTCAAAGAATCTGCTGTCAAATTTGGTCTTTTCTAAGCATATGTATACAGAGAGTTTTTGGAGATGTATAACTAGGCTGAATGCGGGTGCTTTTTCACAGGACTGGCAAATAACGTATCTGATAACAAGATAATTTTCTCTGCCAAATTGCAAGTCTACTTTGAAACAGGGGTTCATGAGAATTTATGAACTGGTTAGTAAGATTTTGTCTCTGAAACAAAAAGACGCCATCATATCTCTGCAGCTTCTGTGCATAACATCTTCATGCCTTTGCTTTGTTTTACAGACAATCGTCCTTATGTCTTTCTGATGGCTCGGGTTCACCCTGGTGAAAGCAATGCCAGCTGGGTAATGAAGGGAACCCTGGAGTTCCTTGTGAGCAGTGATCCCATTGCTGATCTCCTGAGGAAATGTTTCATTTTCAAGATTGTCCCCATGCTCAACCCTGATGGAGTCATCAATGGCAAGTGCGTTGTAGTAGCATGTTTATTGTGAGTTTTCACTGGGTTTGCCTGCAGGCTGTACTGCTGTACACCTAGCAGGTCTTGTCTTCAGTGTTTTGGGCCAGAATTCCCGTTGTCTTGTGTTTTATTCATCTTTTGATCAGTCCTATAAGGAGAATGTAAATCTTGGATATAGCTCAGTGTGCTGTCTCATACGTGTCAGATATTCATGGTTCTGTACCTGTGTGGGGCCCTACAGTGTCCCATCTGCCTGGGTGGAGTATTAGTGATAGCAGACAAATTGAATTTTACTTGCTGAATGGAGAACTATCTATTTTGCCAAATCAGCAGGGCAAACTTTATCTGCAAGCTGATATACCTGGGAATAACTGGCTTTAATTAATGCTTTATATAGCTTGAATGGGTGAAAGATATGTAAGGATCTATTAAATGCTCATATCTTTGTGGAAATGTTTCTATATAATGAAACTCCCTCCTTCTCCTACCTCCTTTTCCCTCTTCCCTCCCACATGCTTCTGAAGAGGTACCAAGTCTTTCTGGGCTTATGAATATACCAATTCCTTTTTGCATTTTTCAGAATTGCCTTTATGTTGCTCCTGCCCATCTGTACTAACGTGTTTTCCCAGGAATGGAAGAAGTCTTGCTATGTTGAAATGAAACAAAATAAGGATTGCCGTGCAGCTAGTGAGAGAGGAATTCCTCTGAGGGGTTGGCAAGTGCACTAAGATACGGTTTGCATGCACTTTGCTGGGAAAAAAAAAAAATCTACTGTCCCCAGGGACAGTGGAATTTGCTCATTTCATTGGGTATTTGTACAGTGATTGTGAGTTGTGGGCTGGTTATAAGACTTAATTGTCTCTGATGTAGAGGCAGGATGTTATGATCACGTAACAAGGGGGAGATTTGCTTCTTAACCTGCTAACGAGGGCTTGTAGGTTTCAGTAAGAACTGTTGCAAATCTTGTTGGAATGGGTTCTTAAACCTGGAGGCTGGTTTTAGACAAGCACCAAAACACATAGCACAATATGGAGGAACAATTTTTCTTAAACTACAATCATTCATCTGGTTTCAGATCAGGTTGTGCTGATCAAGTGCTGAAGAAACAGGAAAAAGACCCTAAGCAAAAACTTGAACTTATTTGGTCCTAATCTAATCCTTTTTGGTTTTGGGTGAGGACCTCAGCAGCGGGCAGCTTGGAGTGTTCTTAGCCTCTAATCTGTGACTATGAGCATAGTTTTTGTGTTGCTGTGTTCCCCAGGACATGAGTGTGTGTAGTTTGGGAGGGCTGTTCAGAGACGCTGGATGCTGCCCCTGAGTTTTGGAAGCTTCTGCTGGCACCAAATGCTTCCTTGATTCCTCCAGACAGCAGAAGCAAAAAATGAAAGACTGTGGCTTTCTGTTTTTCCTTTCACTCTGCTTAATTAAAGCTTCCAGCAGATGGAGGACTGGAGGGAACGTCTGACCTTTTTTCTCCAGCTGTCAGGAGAGAACGTAGTAGAGGAGAGGCCCCCAGGAGGGACATTATGGCTCTTGGTGACACTTGGGTGAGGGGTACTGTCTGAGCTCACATCATGTGGGAAGGTGTGGAGCTTCAACTGTAGTTAAACCTGGTGATGAGTGGAAAAGTTTGGTGTGGGATAGGAGCAGGGGAACAAGGGCTTGGCCATGGCTCTGTAGCTGAGCATGAAGCCTGGGGAAGGGAGAGAACCATTCCATTGTGCTCCAGTTTAAATGCTATGTTGTCAAGCCTCCTGTGGCTCTGTTGCTCTTACTTCTTCCCATGTGCTTTTCAGTGGATTGAAGTGCTCCTGCACTGAAGGAAAAGCTTTTTTTTCTTGGCCTAGAGATATTAACAGCTTTTTGGAGATAACTTTCAGTCCCTTACTGTCTGTGAGTGCATATGCAGCTTTCTTTGTCCTTTAATGTTCTACTTCATCCAGGTTTGAGTGCTGTATTAAATTCTGTTGTCTTTCAAATCACTGCCAATATTATGAGAGAAACTGTTTTCTGGGGAGAAGGGGGTCTGTCGGCCATTATTGACTAAGCAGTTGTAAGCAGGTCCACACTACTTATTTTTTACATCTCTACAAAACATTTCATGAAGCCACTTATTTGCCTTGAGATTTACAATCTCAATGAATATGTCAAATCCACTATCAAGGCTCTGTGCTGGACTCCGGAATACCTGTGTGTGGTGAGCAGTTGTTTTCATAAAATCATAGAGTCATTGTGTTGGAAAAGACCTCTGAGAACATGTAGTCCAACTGTCCATCTGCCACCCGCAGTGCCCAGTAAGCAACATCCCTTAGTGCCGCATCTCTACGTTTCTTGAGCACCTCCAGGGACAGTGACTCCAACTCCTGTCTGGGCAGCCTGTGCCACTGCATCACCACTCTTTTGGAGAAGTTGTTCCTGGTGTCCAACCTGAAGCTCCCCTAATGGCAACTTGAGGCCATTACCTGTCATTTTGTCCTGTCCTGTTTTATCTCTTGTTTTGAATTATCACTGATATCGAATCTTCGTGCTTTGGAAGTGCATCTTCTCTACTATCCATCCTTCTGTCATTTGGTATTAATCCTGCTCTAGTCTCATTACCTCAGTATCTTTATTTAAGAAAGGATTGGATTTTTTTCTGTTAGCAGTTCTTTTGAAGCTCCTCACTCTCTCCCTCCTCCCCAGTCCTGTGTGCTGGGGTATGCATAATGCTTCCCTGCCCGTCACAAAGATGAATGCCAGTGCACGGTTACAAAAGATTTCTTCCAGTAGCCCAGCTGTGCCCCTTCCCCATCTGGCTCCCTGCTGCAGGCACAGCTCAGTGGAAGAGTGCTCATCCCAGCAGGACACCGTGCAATCACACTTCGAGAGCCTTGTGCAGCAACAGGATGATCAGGGGCTTGGTATTTGCTTTGGTTAATGTGATCTGAAAGTTGCATGCAGAGAATGTTCCTCTGTCACAGATATGACGGCAGTAATGCGATTATGCTCTGACTGTGTGTGGCTGAGCTGGGAAACAGCCTTCCCTTTCACATCAGTCAGTGCTCTGAGAATCTATTCCTGTCTGTCAGCGATGGAGAGAGTTGAGTCCTGTTGCTGATGCTAAATGAAGGTTGTGGTGATGCAAGCATGTCTGTATGAGTAAGGTTGTCATCACATAAAAATATAAATCACTACCTAAAATCACATCTAATTTGAGTTTGTTCAATCCAGAGAGAACTGATGAGCAGTTGTGTTGCTGTGTGACTGTTCTCATAGAATCATTAAAGTTGAAAAAGAATTCTGTCATCTAATCCAACTGTCTCCCTACCACCAGTATTGCCCACTAAACCATGTCCCTAAGTACCACATCTCCATCTTTCTTGAACACCTTCTTAGATGGTGACTCCACTGCCTTCCTGGGCAGCCTTTGTTCCGTCCTGAACAACAGTCAGATGTAGGGTTTGTTAAATAATACTCAGCTGATCTGTTAATGGTTGTATATTTTAATATTAGACACTGCTTTTTATTAATTGGATCTTGTGAGTTGTCACACAGTGGCGTTTGACCACTGCTGGAGATGGGATGCTACCTCTGATAGACCTGTGTTCTGACCTGATATGTTATTTGTATATTTTTCTTCTTTACAAGGAAAAGTAGTCTTAATGTCCAAGAATGGTAGTATAAGATGGTCCAAAGCGACAGACATTAAACTACTAAAGAGAAAGTGTCCTTGTAGGTTGATTATTTTGCAAAGGCTGTTCTGTGAGAACCCAAGATAAGTATTGTTTGGTGTTAGGCTGACTGCTTTCTCTCATTCCTCTATCGCCTTTTTAAATTAAATCATGGTTAAACAGGCAAGCTATAGAAGAAATTCCACTCTACGCAGCGGTGGAGAATTCTTGAAGAAATGCAGCACTTTGATTAGGAAACTGCTATAAACTATACTGGGTGAGTGAGAGGCCTGTGCTTTGTTCCTGGCTCTGCTATTGATGAAGTATGTGACCTTGGGCATTTCCCCCTCCTTTTTTTTTTCCTGAGTTTTCTTCCTGGGAGAAGAACCTTCACACAGCTTGAAATGGAGTGAAATATATGGACTAGGAGCATTTTCTCTTCAATCTAGTTCTTCTGATTCATCCATTAAAACCAGGGTCAGGAAGGGAACTTGTAAAAGCTAAATTATGGCAGCACAAACAGTTTTTAACAAAGAAACACCAAACACTGTTGGCTGTCCACGCTGTTCCACATAAGCTCGTTACCACACAGTTGAGCAACAGGTTGCCTGTGCACCAACACTTGCCTATGCAATTGCATACCATCTTGTGATGTGCTCTTAGGCTGTCTTCTCTGTGCACCTGCTGCATACCCTCCTGTTAACAGCTTGTGTATACAGCCATTCCTCAGTGTCTGCTCACACCTGCATACCTTCTGCACACACGTACCTGGTGCTCCCACGCGTATGTTAATAGTCACAACGTGGTAGTCAGCATTTTGTGGGGATTTTTTTTTGGCTGGACTTCTTCAGAGACTGCAGTTTTATATCAATATTGCTATTTATTACCCCTAAATTTAGGGTTATTAATTATATCAGTATAACCTAATTTATATCACCATAAACAGCAATAATAAATAGTGCCAAATGCTAACGCGCAGCGCTTGCCAACTGTGCCGATGTTTAATGAGTGCTTCCCCCCCAACTTCCCAGAAGCATTAAATTAAAAATGATTCAGCCTTGCAAGATGATTGATCAAACAAGAGTTGGGAACTCCTAGATAAGTGCTTCTGATTTAAAAAAATATTTCATGCGTAGACTTCTCGTGCACTATCTGTCTATTTTGAGTCTCCAAAAGCCCTGAACTGCTCAATATCCAAGTTCTGGGTTCGTGTCTCTCTCCTACATTGCCACCTTCCTCCTTTTCCTTCACTCCCTTTCATGTTTCCTCTTCTCTTCTATCTACCCTTTTCTCACTCTTCTTTCTCTACTATTGAATCAAAGAAGCTTTTCAATGAGAGGAACTTGATGCGTTTTTATAAATGAATTAAACCGATCAATGGAGATGGGGGCCGGTGAGACTATTTTGGTAAAGGAAGATTAATTTTTTTTTGGAAGCTGCGTGATTTCTTCAAAGACATGGGGTAACCATAGTAGCAGTTAGAAAGAGGAAATCCTGATTTGCATTTTGGATTATAGCCATGGACTATTCTTTATCTGGTTTTAAAACACCCTGTTCCCTCCTGCACCTGCCCTCCTACATAGGCTGAGTAAGTTTTGCTGCTGCTTAAAGGTAAGGCAGATGAGCTGGGTTTTGTGTTTGTTTGTCTCTATTGATATCCACTCTCACTTTAGTAGGGCTGTTTGTTCCATCTTGTTTTACTTACAGGGCTTTGTTTATTGCCTCCTGGAATCCAGCAGAGAAAAGCTTTAACTCTTGACACTTAGTGAAATGGAGAGATAGAAATGTCCTCTGAAAACCCTTCCAGAACACATTTCCTTTGCGTGCTCTCAAAAGTTACAAAAAGGAAACTAGTAGTGTTCCCCACTTACTTTTTGCAACATGGGCCTTTTTGGTTTTTTTTTTTTTTTTTTTTGAAGGCTACTCTTAGGAAGAACAGAAGCAAGCTTGTCCCAATACCTAGAAGCGTTATTTATGCGTATAACTTTTATTTCCTCCTTTTTTCAATTTATTTTTTTTATTTATTATTGCACGCTCTCCTGCACTAAGGCATTTTGTTCTCCAGACAGTCAGAGGCAGAGCTGGACATGGACAACAAAAAAGCTAAGGGCTGCACTTGAGGAGTCACTTTATGACCCAGAACTTCATCCTTGAGAATGAAATCTTGAGGTGGTGGCACACAAAGCCGTGCAGCTGTAGATATTCCTCCCATCCTCCCCGTTCTTCTCTTGTCTGCTTCTCTCTGGTCAGAGGGTTGAAGAGGAGTTGAATTCTCAGAATCTAGTCTTGCATAACTAAATGGATGCTATGCACTTTGCAAACGCAATTTAAAGGCTCTCTCCGGACTACCAAATCTGTAATGTGTGTGTTTCTCTAAGACAGTGCAATGATGTAAGGAGGCTGGGAAAGGAATGTTTTCAAACTGTCATTAATGCATGGTGAGAGTGTATCTCTAGGAGTGAGGTACTCCAGGATTAGTGTGCTGCTCTTCTTGAGCAGACATGGGCCGTTTTGTATTTAGAAGCCCCCGTCTCTAAATTAGTACCACTATGCCAACAGTGGTTGTGTAGATGCGCGTGGAAAGCAAAGTGTACTTGCAAATTTTTGCAAAAGATTCATTCCTTACTCATTTAGAATGGCTGTGCTCTGAGCTGTGTGTTATAAGATGGTATATTTGCAAGCACTGACTCAGGACCTCAGAACAGATGAAAATGTCATGTCTGGGGAATGTTTGTGCTGCCTCTGGAATGTGGCTCTAGGAAGTGCTGTGAACTGTGGGTGAACTTTCTTTGAGTGGAATAGATGGTTCTTATCTAAGTGCTGCTCTGTTGCTTCAGGCGTTGCCTCGGCTGCCCCCATTAAAAGGGCAGTGATCCTGCACCAGTGGTGAGGTTGACTGGTGAACGTGCACTTCTTGTTGGGCAGCAGGGTCTTCTCAGCGGGCCATCCTGATCATTTTGGGTGCTTGTCTGCCACCTTTAGTTCTTCTAGTGAAATAGGGCTGAGACCACTTAAACTACTTCAAGGCAAGCAGCCTATTTGTTCCTGACAGGCTCAGCAGATTCCCTATAGCAGAGACCCATGATGTGGGAGATTAGGTCTATAGGACGAGATAATTGCGTCAAGTTACACAAGAGGAGGTTCAGGTTGGATATAAGGAAAAAAATTCTTTTTAGGAAGAGCGGTGATGCAGGTGGCACAGGCTGCCCAGGGATGTGCTGAAGTCACTGTCCCTGGATGTGTGCAGGAAATGTGGGGATGTGGCACTGAGGGATGTGTTCAGTGGGCATGGTGGGGATGGGTTGATAGTTTGGCTAGATGGTCTTTCCAACCTTAATGAGCCTGTGATTCTCTGAAATCTGGTTAGTACGTGAAGAGCATAAGACAAAATATGGGTGTATTATTCCTTACCTCTTTGCAAGCTCTCTGTTGGTGGACCCAGAACTGGAATCTGAACATCCACCAAACTCTTCTGAGTACGTCAGTGTGCTGTGGGAGGTGACCCAATTTCAGACAAAGCCCTTTGCCCTGTGCTAACGTGGCAGTCCATCCTTGGCTCTCTGTCGGCATCCAGCTATGCCCCAGGACTCCCTCTGACAGCACTTCTAATGCAGCATTGTTTATTCCTTCCTTTATCAGCTGGAGCTGTTGGGCCCCCTGAGTTATTAGATCTATTCGCTCATTGTCAGTGTTTCCTCCGTTGTAAATATGTCCCCATATGTCTCTGCTCCTGAGGAATATGCTTTCTCTTCTATTTACTGCTTTTCCCAAGCACCCACCTCCTCATTGCTCTATCCACCCAGTGGCCCAATAACAGCCATGGAGATAAATAAGCAACATAACTCTTCCTAGCTATTGTTATTGTTGTTGCCCTGCATAGTAATATATATAATAACAAGGAAACAAATCTTATTACTAAAGTAATTACAATAAATAAAAAGCTGAGAAGGGAGATGAAGGAAGGGTCTGTCAGGGGAGTGATTGCAGTAGGGGTTTTTAAAATTTAATTTACTCGAGATGTTCTTTGCCACTTTATTGATACCCTGCTGAGGGGGCTGCGACTAATTAGCAACCAGCTGTTGTTCTAACACACCCTCACCTAATTTATTGTTTTGTTGAGTCTCTAAAATAGGAGCCTGTCTGCTATCATTGTCTGTGGGACTCAGCACCAGTCTCATGTCAGCAGTTGGTTTTATTGCTTGGTGCTTCTGTTTTCTGAAAGCTGAGTAGCTGAAATTGTGGGTGCTTTGCTGCCCTTCCTTTTATTTTCCAGCACATTCCATGCACTTCCAGGAGGTAGGGCAGAAGAATACACTCAATCTATCGAATAATAAGAGCCTGTCCCAGAGTCCAGTGTAATAGCAAGGCCAACACAATGCTAGCTTTTGGTAAATTGCCCACAGGGCTGTGCCACTGTTTGTATGCTTTGGTAGAGACCCAAAAAAAAAAAAAAGACCTTATGGAGGAGGTCTGGCATAGACAGGGCCTAGGGTTTCTTAGTATCTAAAGTCTGTGACCTTGTTCTCTTGTCAGTATCCTATGAAAGTGCTGTACTTCTGTTGGCCCCGTATCAGCTGTCTTCTAAACATCCACAAAAACAAAGTAGTTAACGGTCATTTTAAGAACTGGAGGGACCAAATGCATTTTCTTGTTTCTTCAGGCTTCCGGTCACAAAAGCACACACAGTGTTTGCTCTGAAACAGTAAAAATACCCCCCATGAGCTGCGTGCAGCTCCCTTGATGCTTTCATACCCAGTCTGTTCTGATTATTCAAGGTTGCTTGGGAATTTCACTGCGAAGATCACTTGATATGGGCTCAATGATATTGATGTCCTGGACTACTAAACAATTCAGCTTTGAGCCTCAGAAATTATTCCATTTTAGATGACTACTACCTTGTATTTTCAAGTTAGTGTGAATATTAGATATGAACACAATGTTCCATGGGCTCTGAAAGGAATTATTTTTGTTCAGCATTCATGTCTAGACTCCTGATTGACAATGGGAGTTCATAATCAGATGTCTGCGCTCCTTTGACAGTTCTAGGAGCCAGGAGGCTGGTGTACAAAGCTAGCTTTTAGTAAAGTTAATGAGTTGATTGAATTATGTTCTTATTTGCATTAGTTTGAGTGTGTATGATTCTCTTTTGTTTGTTATTATGTTCATTTAAGTCCACTTTGTAATATATTATTCCCATAGCAATTGTGCCTGTGCTAGGATCTGTGCAGACAGGCAAGGAGCAGCTGGGCTAATGGATCTTTTCTGGAGGCTAATCCATTTTCTAATGATGCACTTTATGGAAGTTTTGTAGTCACTGCTTTCCTTCACTGTCGCTTCTTAGGATGGAGGAGGAATCTCACTGCTGTGACTTCTACAGCCAACTAATAAAGATTTGTGAGGTTCAGTATCATCAGTGCAGGGACTGGAGAACTCTGTAAGATGAGGAATTCCTTTATGCTTTCTTGAAATTTTCAGGATGCGTCTGCAAACCCTGATCCAGTTGGCCTCATAGGTAAACCTACAATGAGGTCTCACAAGATACTAACAAACGTGGATTTTTGCATCTGATTCCTGGTTGTAGTAGGCACGGAGTACTGATATAAATGTTGAACATATTGGGCAGAAGTTCATGTCACGAGGGGAAGGGCTAGTTTTGGTCACTCATCTCAAGATCAACTTGTCTTACCCAAGTTAATGCCTTTTGGAAGCTACAGATTCAGAGTTGGAGTTGTTATTCATGGGATGGGGAAAAAAGTCCACAAAATGAAATTGTAAAAACTTCACTTTTATAGATGCAATGAAGAATGTCCAATACTTTACTGCAATATCCACACTACCTGGAAAGCTGAAATTGCCTGGGAATGAAGGTTATTGTCTCTCATAATATACCTTCATATATTACTGTGTAATAAATCGAGCAGTATTTCTTTCACCCTGCAAACTGGACATCCCTGGAGTTCCAAGTGACATTTCAAATTTTATATGACCATTCAGCCCCTTTTAAGTATTAAAACACATCATTTTTTGTGATATATGCACAGAAGTTCTTTCTAAAAGCAAATGAATAAAACAATCTAGAGCTTAGTTATGCAAGGGCAGAGTTGCCTTACTGTGTGTTGGCTTCTAAATGTCTGTGTTTAGTTAGCTCTGTATTTTAGCTACTATTGTTCTTTAACATCTTTTTCTGTGTTTCTTTTCTGCTCCTCTTTGCCCTCTGTTTCATTTGAAAAACAGATTCAATTGAATAACAGCTGGCAAAGTACTGTAGTAGGAGAGCAGATATGTAACTGCCTTGGGTTGGAGAAATGGGCTGGCAATTGAAAAATGGTGTTTTTAAAAGTGGGACAAAGAGGCATATCGACAAAAATAAGCTTCATCTGGAAGCCTGTTTTTTTCAAAACTGCTTGTGCAAAAATGTGCCTAGAGAGGACAGGCTGAGGTTGAATAGTTCACTTATGTACATGGTTCATATGATTGCACGTGCAATTAGGGTAATTACATGGGCAAATTTTACTCCAGTAGTTTGAGCAAATTGCCACCTTAATTTATGAAACCAGCTGCGTGTCCCAGGGAAGCAGCAAGAAAATGAAAAACAGAAAATTAAGTTGATGCTGGAATGACATAGAGTGGGAAACCAAAAGCTCTCCTGCAACCTGAAAGACAGCACTGCTGGGAGTCACCACAAAGTCAACCACGCTTCTAATGCTGTAAAGCATTAGAGTCTTAAAGGGATAGAAATGAAGAGCTTTTGAAGTCATCTAGCCCAGATTTGAGCTGGAGGGAACAATACAAAACAAAAAGAAGAGGGTGAGATGGGCAGGGAAGAGGGCTTCAGTAATGATGCACATTGGGTCTGTACGTACTGTAGAACTATGAAGTTGGTATTTGAATGCACTCCGACTCAGTGATGTTGTAATCCTGATAGGAACCTTCAGATAAGTATGGTGGTATTTCATTGTGTGGGAATAATGCATTTAGATGCTGTAGAAACCATGCTGTGTTCAGAGCTCAGCCGCTCTTCCCTGGACTGTAAGAACTGCAACACCAATGTTCATAAATCCATGGGACCCGATGGGGTGCATCCACGGGTGCTGAGGGAGCTGGCAGAGGTGATTGCTGAACCGCTCTCTATCATCTTTGAGAGGTCTTGGAGAATGGGGGAGGTGCCTGAAGACTGGAGGATAGCCAATGTCACTGCGGTCTTCAAAAAGGGCAAGAAGGAAGATCCAGGTAATTACAGGCCAGTCAGCCTCACCTCTGTCCCTGGAAAGGTGATGGAACAGATTGTGCTGGATGCCATCTCCAGACAACTGGAAGAAAAGGAGGTTATCAGGAGTAGTCAGCACGGGTTCACCAGGGGGAGGTCGTGCTTGACCAACCTGGTAGCCTTCTATGATGTTGTCACTGGCTGGGTGGATGGGGGGAGAGCAGTGGATGTAGTCTACCTTGATTTCAGCAAGGCATTTGACACTGTCTCCCACAACATCCTTATAACGAAGCTGAGGAAGTGCGGGATAGATGAGTGGACAGTGAGGTGGGTTGAGAACTGGCTGACTGGCAGAGCACAGAGGGTTGTCATTGGCGGTGCAGAGTCTGGTTGGAGACCTGTAACCAGCGGTGTTCCCCAGGGGTCGGTGCTGGGACCGGTCCATCTTCATCAATGACCTTGATGAGGGGGTAGTGGCCACCCTCAGCAAGTTTGCTGATGATACGAAGTTGGGAGGATTGGCTGACACGCCTGAAGGCTGTGCTGCCATTCAGCGAGACCTGGACAAGCTGGAGAGCTGGGCAGTAAGGAACCAGATGAGGTTTAACAAAAGCAAGTGTAGAGTCTTGCACCTAGGGAGGAATAATTGCATGCACCGGTACAGGTTGGGGGATGACCTGCTGGAGAGGAGCTCTGCGGAGAGGGACCTGGGTGTCCTGGTGGACGACAGGTTGGCCATGAGCCAGCAGTGTGCCCTTGTGGCCAAAAAGGCCAATGGCATTCTGGGGTGCATTAAAAGGAGCGTGGCCAGCAGGTCGAGGGAGGTGATCCTCCCCCTCTACTCTGCCCTGGTAAGGCCTCATCTGGAGTACTGTGTCCAGTTCTGGGCTCCCCAGTACAAAAAAGACAGGGATCTCTTGGAAAGAGTCCAGCGGAGAGCCACAAAGATGGTGAAGGGCCTGGAGCATCTCCCCTATGAGGAAAGGCTAAGTGATCTGGGTCTGTTTAGCCTTGAGAAGAGAAGACTGAGAGGGGACCTGATCCAGGTCTATAAATATCTAAGGTGTGGGGGGCAAAGTGGCGAGGCCAGACTCTTTTCAGCAGTGTGCGGAGACAGGACAAGGGGAAATGGCCAGAAGCTGGAGCATAGGAAGTTCCGCACCAGTGTGCGCAAGAACTTCTTTACGGTGAGGGTGACGGAGCACTGGAACAGGCTGCCCAGGGAGGTTGTGGAGTCTCCTTCTCTGGAGATATTCAAGACCCGCCTGGACGCCTACCTGTGCGACCTGGTGTAGGGATCCTGCTTTGGCAGGGGGGTTTGACTCGATGATCTCTGGAGGTCCCTTCCAACCCCTACGATTCTGTGATTCTGTGAACTGGCATGTGAAATCCCACGAGTGGATGTATCCCTGTATAAGGTGGTTAAATATTCCATTGCGTTCAGTAGAGCTCTTCTACCTCCTTTGCTGAGGGAACAGAACACAGGAGGAAGTGATAGTGGACAATACAGTCTAGATCCTAAACCATCTTTTGGATTGCTTTTATGTGTCTGCAACAAATGATAAGTACTTAAGGTGTAGTTGTTATGATAGTTGAAGGAGTCATATTACTCCACTGCATATGTATTATGGGCTCTAAATAGGCAAAGTGTTTTATTTCTAAGTACATACACGTAACAATCTGTTATAAGGTCGGTAGTTTAGCATAATGCTGGTTTTGATTATTTTTTTTTCCTATGAGCTTTCTTATAAAGCTTTCCTCCTACTCCTGTAAAGTTACTATGCAGTAACACCATTCTAGGTGAATACAGGCGTTCTTTCTATGTACATCATATGGTATCTCTGGTAGTAAAGTTTCTTTATCTCCTATATTCTCTCATTTTTCTCCCCCATACTTTCAGAAGCTCAGCTTTTGATGAACAATGAGTACTTTTTCCATCTGGGAGTACCTGCTCCCACTGAGCACCATCTAAAGCAAAAACTTGCTTCCCAGTTCTATCTCTGGTCTATGATGTTTGTACCAGCAGATAATAATGATAACAGTAATGTAAACTTGAGGATCATTTCCCGTATTCATTGTCTGTTAATTTAAAATTAAAAAAAAAAAAAAAAGTAATTTATAAAAAAAAAAATAAGAGAAGAAGTGACTATTTTTCTGTCATCCCCCAAATGGTTATGACACATAAGAGGATGTAAAGTGCAGAGCAGCTGAACAATCATAAACTATTTTAATACCACTTAAAAGTGAGAAGAAGCAGGAAAAGAGCCTTGGGTATTAATGAAGTTTATTGCACTAGTCTGTCACTTCTGCAGAGCACGATCGTGGTTTTAAATCCTTGCTCCAGTGACATGAAAAAAATGTGGTGGTCTTTCGTCCAAGTCTCTAATAGCTGTTAGTCTGTCATGGAAATTTCTAGTACCACATTTGAGCTAGTGGTGAATTCTGTGCTCTGATGGATGTAATGTTAAGCAAAGCAGTTCTGGATTGTATTTGTGATAGCAGAGCTGTAAAGCAGGGCCTGGAAGTGATGTCAGAAAAGTTAAAGAAGATTATGGCTGTTACATTTTATTTGAACTTTTTTAGGTGATTCAAAGTAAACTCCTTGGATTTAGGCTGAGATATCTGAGGAGTCAAGGCTGGAAAGGTTGGCCGTGTTCTGTGGGTTAAACCATCTGCCAGGAGCACCCACACCTCTTTCTGGTTGACCTGTTTAGTGTCTCACTATAAACGTGTATTAATGTTCAATGTAGAAAGCTCACTGCTGAAGGCAGTGGAGGGCTAACTGTTCCCCACCCACTGCAAAACACGAATGTCAGGTGAAGAAAGCTTGTCTTGGAACATCTTCATGCCTGGGGAATGTGTTTTTGTGCATATGCTAGTCTTCAAGTGAAGAGCACTAAAGAGCTGTACCTTAAATTGCTGTAATCTGTCTCTTTCCCTGACGTGCAGGTGAGGGCACCCTTGAACTATTCTACTTCTCTGTCTATCTTTAGACTGATGTGAGCAGCATGGGATCTCATCAAGCACGTAGGCTGCTCACAGGCAGTGGCTTTGAGCCTCCCAGCTCATAATACTAATACAGCTGGGAATCTAAATAAAAAGGAGAATGTTAAGAAAAAGCCTCTGTTGCTGTAAGCAGAAGAAATAATTAGAATCAAGTCTATCTCTCCATTACGTGATTTCTTATGGAAGCAAAAGCCCAGCTCGGGGCTGTTACTTATAATGAACTGTTTTGACCAGTGTTCGTGCCTTTCCCTTTTCTTTGCTGCCTTGTGTCAGTTCTGATTGTGTGTATAGTGATGGCAGCAATTTATTTCTTATATCTTTTGTCCCAGAGGGTGTCAAAGAGACATAACAAAACTGTATGTACTTTAATGTCAGGCGTTGCTTAGTGTACTACCTTTGGGCTTGTACAAAGCAGTTCTTTATAACCTCTGAACCTGTTGCCTCTGAATGCTGGACGTTGCTGGATTTAAGCCATTGGGCAAAAGTCACAGCAACTGGGTGTGCAGCAGGTATTGTGAGCTGTGGAGTGACTAAAAGAAATCCCTTAAATGCAAACTGCTTCTGTATTCTATTTTTGTTTTCCCTCAGCATTTTATCCATCTTTGAGAAACACATGTGACAGCTCTGAAACCACAATTTTACTTGCATGATCTCAAGTGGGATGGCTGGTCCCTAAACAACACGTGTCTACCAAGCACCAGTTCCCCACAAACTAGCTGCAGGGCATGTGTTCGTGCTTAAGCCTGATGTGAGCCTAAATAAGGAGTTTGTTTTGAGGTTTGCCAAGAACAGTATTCTTTCTGTGTAAATGCATATACTGTCATAGAGTGATAGAGACCATTCTGGTACAGATTATAAGGATTGAAAGACTGCAGTTTTGCTTGAAAGTTGTGTACGTGTTTATATGTGCAATTAGGCAAGTTGGGGTTTAGGCATTTAAGCGGCCATTTGTGTTCTCACTTCTGACTATTGTGCTCATCCTTTGGGAATGAGCTTGTGCAAATTAGACACAAAAATAAGCAAGCATATGTTTTGTTGTGTGCTATGCTGAAAACATTTTGCTGTATTTGGAAATAAACTTGTATTGATTTATCAGTTTTTTTCCCCCCTTGATATTTCTGCTCTAATCTGAAGAATGTGAACTCGTGGCTACAAAGCAACAATTCAGCAGTGTGTTTTCCTTTTCCAGATGACTAACTCTTTTAATTGTTTCTGTAGCATAAGTTAATATTTCCATCTAACTGTTATTAAGATACTCTCTTGGCGAGTTGGAATTCAACCCCAGTTTGCCTTGTGGTTGAGTGGTGACCAAGACTTGCCCCTAGCTGAATTATCCTTCTTTCATCTTTTTTCCCTTCATACACACAAAGAAGTCTGTCTGTACACCAAACTGTGAAATACACGGGAATGCAGAATTGATATTGTTGGTTCAGAGCTCCATCCTGGATGCTTCAGAGAGAAAACTGCTAACAGAGGGATGAAGGCCTTTGAAGGGCTTATTAGTGACTTGGCCTATAGGCTTCCTGGAGGCTCACCAGACTCTGCTCTATCACGTCTTTAATATTTTCACATAAAGTTGTCTACTGTGAATACTTAATAGAGGGGATGAAGAGATAAGATCTGATCTGTAATGAGAAGACAGTTTGAGCTGATGCTAAGTTGCTGCACTGAAATCTTGAGGATACTGAAATTTGCAATGAAATTTGGAACCTTTGAGTCAGCTGACTTATGATCCATATATATGTTATAATGTAATAATATGCTGTTTAATATGTCTTCCATGATCCTACCTTCCTTTAGAAAGAATAGACATCAAGATAGGAGAGCAGGAATATGAATGCCACAAAGATGTGAGTTTTGTCAGTAAAGTTTTGTTGAGGAAGAAATTAATTTTTAGTTCCTCCACATTAATAATTCTATTAAGGGTTAGCTTAATGAAGTTTTACTGACTAATTTTCAAGCTGTAATTTGCCTGTGATTCTTCTGAAAATTTTTTAATGAAATGGAAATTTATATAGACTGCATAACAATAACCTAATGAAGTGGCAAATCATATTTTAAAATCACTTGTGATTCAAAATGGCATCTTAATTCTTGGAATTTAACACCATTCACACTGCGAGAGTCTGAATCATTGAAACTAAGATGGGACTTTTTGTAACCCAGGAAATGCTAACGAGTACAAAATGAGTCTGTGAACTCAGTTCATGTAAGCCTGGGCCAGTTTTGTGCATTGCTGAAAGAAAATGAAGTAGAAAAGATCTGAAAGCAAGCCCTCATCATCTTGAATGAATGCTGTGAACAGTCTGTGCTCAGGTAGCCAAAACATGATACCATCAATGGATGCAGCCAGTACCATGATGGGGCTACGTTCCTACAGGCTAATGGCAAAAGAGCCTGAATGGATCGTGGTTTGGTTGTCATCTCTAACACCTGAGAGACAGTGCAGAGAATGGTGAATTTGTGTATTACACAGAGCAGAGCTGAGGCCCCAGCAGTGGCTCCAGTCTCCTCTTATGTTTTCACGTGTCACTTAGGAACTGAACTGACTTGGTAAAAATTTTTGCATTAAAGAGCGATTTCTGATTACTTTAGGTAGCCCAAAACAGAGCCTACTGGATAATCTCTAGAGGCTTTCCTGGATGTTTTAACTTCATTCTGTACCCTTGAAAAGGTTGAAGAGCTGAGATATGCCTCCATTAAGCAGCCGAGTTCAGGAGCTTATCTGCATCGCTTTAAGCTTCCTAGTTTCACATCAGCCCATTAGAGAACCTCTTTCCCAGGCTGGGAAGGAGAAGGAACTCTTTAGATCTGCCAGTATTTTGCTGATACCTAATGCTCATAGGCTGTCTCTTTCTATGCTTCAAAATGTCACACTGGATTCCTGATGGAATTGGAGATTTTTATCTTCCTCATTTCTGCCAGACCTGACATTTTTCTGGTTTTCTTCTATGCTGAAGGCTTAATTTCTCACATGTGTGAGACAGAGTGAAAATTAAACAAACAAGCTGGCAGATAGAATGGTTCTTCATGTCTGGAAAGCTGCAATGAGCTGTGACTTAAGAATTACAGTGCTTCATATTCAAACTTTTCTTTTTGATGCATTGGGGTGGCACAAGAGCTGACAGTGACATATGGAGAGGGCCCTGTTAGGAGGATTGAGGCTGTTATGTGATAAATGACACAGTATGTCAAAGGACTTCTGTTATCCATCATGCTGGCTTCCTCTGAACATCATCTCATTGAACAGAGAAGAAGCTGCACGTACAGCTGGGGGATGCTGTAAATAGGGTCAGTGGTATGCTCAGAAAAAATAAGAAAGTTGAAAGTGCATTTTGCATGGGAGTTGATGACCCTGGCTTTTTGAGTTCAGAATTTTCAAGTCAAAGTAAATTTGAATATCTGAGGTATCCCCATTGTATATTTGTGTCAAGGATGAGCCCTACCTTCAAAAGAAGTTGTCTCGAAGCTTACTCACTTATTCAGAAGGCTTCAAAAACCCACAGCGTTTTCAGTGTTGAAAAGCTAAGCTTCTAAAAAAAAAAAAAAAAAAAAAAGGCTATTTGTGATCAAGTTCTAGATGGCATGGTTCTGTCTGCTAATAAATCCCTAGAGATCCCTTATTCCTTTCTTTCACTTCTGTTGACTGTGTTGACTCTGAAATGCAGTGGAGTAAAAGTCATGATCTGTGCTTTCCCATATGCAGGAGACACGTAGGTACTGTTGCCCTTATAAATACAAAGGATAAAAAGCACTTTTGAGGGAACAAGACTTTGACTCTTGTGACCTGATACAGCAGTACCCTCTGTAAGGCACTTTCCACCCTTGTTGACCATACAAGTTAAGAATCAGAGCAGGCTTTCACAGCTCTGTGCCTCACACTGATGGAAAGTCTGTCAACATTGTCTTAGTTTTCTTCTCTCTCATCACCCTTAACCCAACAGTGCCTCTTTGTATAATCTGTTTCAGAATGACGCAGGAACTGGGGGCTGTTCAAGAGAAGCGAGGAATGTATGGCACAGCACAGACACACATCCCCTTCAACCTCGTTTAGACCATCTCTTTTTGCAACACCCATAATAGCTATTTTTTTCCATACTTGATTAATGGACCCTCAATAGCTATGCAGTCTATAAACCCAGACAAGACAAGTAGCCTGTCTCTTTTGATCCCTGAACCCTAATAGCCTGATTCTGACTCTGCTTAAGTGGTGTTTATGTGCCCACATGCACGGTAGTAATTGGTGCAGAATATCAAATGTCACTATTTGACATTTCATTCGTAACAGTAGTATTTAAAGTAAAGGCTTTAACTTGATGATTCATCAGTAGCCAGTGTCAAATGATCTGGGTTGGTTGGTATTTTAAAAGTGTCAATCAACAGATGGATTGCTCTGGAGATAATTTAATCAAAGCCCATCAGTGAACTGGCCTTAAAAAAAAAAAAAAAAAAATCCTTCAGGATTATTATTGTAGCCGTATTGTTTAGAAGATGAGTCTGGTGCTTGCTTGGGAGCAGGCTTGGCAGAAGAGTGGCTCCTTCTGTAGCTCCTCTAACAAGCCTGTTTCCTGGGAGGATGGAGTTGCAACTCCCTCAGTTAAATCTGTCCTATAGTTAAATACAGGACTTCAGATTCTGTTACTGTTGAGCTGACAGCTCCTTTTCAGAACAAAATTTGCAAAACACAAACCAGCCTAAATATATAGATAACTTTTCCCCTTCCAACTCCTAGCACTGCTGTGCTCTGCTTTATTTGACAGTACAGCTTTTTCTTCACCAACTCTTCATGTGATGAGACACTTATTTCAGCTGTTGACCCCTATCAGTGACCCCTCACTGGGAGATCAGGTATAGAGAACCAAGCTATTATCTGCCTTCCACTCCCACACTTCTAATCAAAGCAGCCAATTTTGCTAATGCATACAGCTGAAGTCACAGTGAGGAAGACCTGGCTGAGTACAGAGAAAACAAGTGCTTGGAACAGTAGAGCAAGTGGTAAGAAATCCTAAGAGTAAGGCTATAAAACAGAAAAGTCAAGCTGGGAGAAAAGATGAACAAGCAAAGCAGGGAGAAATTATAAATTCAGTTTCCTATCGAATGTAAAGTCGTGGCAATCAGTTAGTGGAGTGAGGCTGAGCATCTCTTCACCCTCCACGCACCTCTCCATGTTCCTTTAGCTTTCGTACTCACTGAGATGTTGACAGCACAGTGGCATTGTATTAGGTTTTCAGCTTATATATTTAAGATAAAATAGGTTAAAGAAAATGAAATCTAAAGCAGTTCTGAGAGGGTGATATCTCTTTGTTTTTTTTTTTTAGAGGGTGATGTTTAGTCCAGATAGAATGTCTGTTGTGCCTTTCTGACCCAGGCATTGAATTATTTGACGTCTCAGATGCACAAAGTTCTGAGCCCCTATGCTTTGGGTTCACAGAAGAAACGATGGCAGGATTGTCACGTGGCATCTTCTGTTCTGGTCTTCAAAAGTTGTAGTCTGTGCTACAACTGGCTATCACTGCTTATAGTCATTACCCATAGCCAGGTAAACCTTGTTAAAGAGGGCAGTGATGCTTGATGATATACCAAACATTACTGCTGTTCCCTTCCTTGGAGCGTTCGCATTGCTGCTATCAGTTGAAACTCAATTCCTTTTCACCATGATGTAGAGCTATCGCTGTTTGTCATGTTTGAATGTTTTAACTGCGCTTCAGTAATAGGCGAGTGATACCAGTATCTTATAACCTGGCAGAGCAGGTTGTCAATGGTTTACAGCCACAAATGATTGGCTGGCATCCCAGGCTGGAAACTGACACTGCCTTTATCTGCCATGGTCTTTGATTTTCATTTTTTTATTTTCTGGTTTAAAGGTCCTGTAGTCTGTAATTGCTTTTTTTGGGCTGATAACATTGTATTGTTAGCCATGAATTTGAGACCAGCTGTTGTCTTCCGTTGCTGGATGTCTCACTGCCTGAGTTATAATTATAGTCCATAAATTGTGTTAGAATTCTTGGTAGCAAGGAGTATACTGAAAATGAGATTATTTTCAGTATTTGTGTCACTTTGCAGAAGACAGAGAAGGAGAAGAGAAGTATTGTCGAAGGACAAGTATGTGCTGTTTTTCTTATCTTTCTGGGGCTTTGAGGTGAGCGAGAGTTTGTCTAGCATTTTTTCTTGGATTGTAATCAGATATTCACATGGTGCTACTTGGATTTACAGCATAAACTTTAAGCCAGAACCACAATGCTGCAGAAGCTTCACAGCCATAGGAGAGCAATATGAGTATCTTTTCCATTGAAAGGCCTGATTCCTTGTTTGTAGCTCTGCAGTGGAAGAAGCTCTAAGCAAAGTGCTGGGGCTCTTTGTGTAAACAAAACAGCACTGAGAAATCCCCCGAGGACCAAGCTGTTGGTTTTTCTTATGATTTATACCTTTTCAGTTATGTGAATAGAAATGTAAATATTTACCCTATCTTTGATTGTTTTCTTCACTATCCCAGCATACAATGTTTTCTTTCCCTTCCCCTGAAGGGAGTGAAATCCCAATTTCTTTTCGGTTTAGAGTCTCTTTTATTTCTGTCTTTCATTTCTTAGTAAGAGTCTTTCTGTTTGCATTTCAGCTTCTTGTGTGCTGCTTTCCCACTCTGCCTTTTTTATTCATTTTTTGTTTTGATAATCCACTGATTTTATGTAGAATTCCCACTTAACGTGACATGGACCAAGAAATATGGAAGTTCTGAAGCATCACTTGTCGTTACTGGTAGACACTGTCCAGAACTCTTTTCAGCCCTTTTCATTGCTCTGCTAAACATACTTCAATTGGCCTGTGGTCACAGTTTTATCTCTAAGGAGTCCATCCATGCTGTCAACCAGGAAAGCTCTGGCCTCGTAGTTCTTTTGTATTTGTAAGATAATTCATCTTCATTCCTACTCAATACAATGGACTGTGTCGTATCTCTTAAGTAGCTTTGCTCCCCATTGGCCTATTCTATTACAATATTTTCCCTATTACTTATGTAGAACTGTTTTATATTAAATAATAGAGAGCGTTAAATGGTCTTGTTATTAGCATTCAGAAATCTTTAGTGTAGCTTATGCTCTCTTCAGACCTGAGTTTAGGAGATATAATCTGTAGTTTCATTGCTATGGCAGTTTCCCTTCGTCACCAAGGAAAAAACAAGTGGTGCTTGTAAATTCTCTGTCTAATAATTCAGTGATTACAATATTAGTAACATGTTGTGCAAAACAGGTGGCGGTGGGAGGAAGAATTAGAAGAGAAGAGAAACTGTCAGTCTTGAAAACGGCAGTAGATTTCTTTGTTTCTCCTCCTTGAAACTCATTTGGTTACGTGAAGTGGGATTGGGTTTGATCACTTGTTTGAAAAATCATGTTAGTAATAATCCATTTATCTGCGGGATGTGTGGAAAGGCCTCTGGATTCCACAACATACTGTAAACATCCGTGGGGTTTCACTCTCGGCAACTGCATTTGATGCCACTCATCCCAAATAGGTAAAATGTACCTCAGTGGGGTAGGAAAATGTCTTGAAATCATTTAAAAGCCACACTGTGAGTTTTATTTAGATAAAATTAACCAGTATATGCTGCTGCTTCTTCTTTTTTTTTTTTTTAAAGTTATGTGATATGAATAAAACATTTGTCTGTGTGGAGCTGATTGTAACACAGTGTTCCTGTTGCTTCCAGTGGGGATTTGAGAAGGAAGTTGCTTTTCATATACAGTCATATCTGGTGGTTAAAAAGATAGACGTCCAGTAGGGAAGACAGAAGTTGTTTTCACATATTTTTTATATTTTATATATATTTATATATTTATTTATATGTTAATATTCTGCCACAGGGCACATTAAAGAAAGAGGTGGTTGTATTTATGTAGAATGATGTGTGGCATATCCGTGGTACATCCAGGTGTTCGAAGGTCATTGGTGGATCAACCTCCTAAACATAAGGCTTCTCTTCTTTCAGCAATATTTTTCACAGTCCGCAAGCATTTCTTCACTGCAGTTCTGAAGTGTACTGAAGATGGTTATTGCTGTTGGAAAGAAGGCATCTTTTCTTTCGTACTATACAGTGTAATGGAAGTTAAAAGGAAGGTAGAAAAGCACAATGAAGAATTGACAGACAGCTATCATATGGCACTTCTACTCTAACAGGACAAAACTTGACATTTGCCACCATCACCTTCAGTAGGTGACACTGAATGTCAATATTGAGCTCTGAACAGTTATTATAATGGCTATGAGTGGTAAGGGAGGATGACATTTTTGATCTGTTTACTGAGATCATCTTACATCCAGGAACTGAAGAAATAAGAATTTCTATGACTTGGCTCTAAGTAATTTATTTTCATTTGCTCCTCTTAATAATACAAATTACTTCTTTTAACATACACCATAATGCACTGAAAATGACAACAGTGATATCTTTGGCAGGTTCTGAGCCAACAAATGTACTGGAAATGCATGTTCTGCTGGCTAATCAGACAAAATAGGAAAACACTGATTTGGTGAACTTTCTTGCTTGCGTTGTTACAGGAAGCGATTAAAACAAAAAATTGATGGCCTTTTGAGTAGCATTATGTGAAGCATCTCTAGTGCCATCAGCTTGATGGGGAAATTGATCAACATAGGGACCGTGGCTTATGGTTGCATTCTGCTTTTCTGCATTCTGCTGTAGATCCACAATTGCTCTGCTGAAGTAAGTGAAATTAGTTTTCAGGCTGATAGTGTTACTGGAAGTGTAACCCAATTGCAGAGTCTAAATTCTCCTGTTTTTTGTTGGCTTTTTAAAAATCTTTCTACCCTAAGAAACTGTAAACTTTACATGTCAAACAGTCAGAATCTCTCTGTGAAACATCTGACTGAAACACTTGCTAGCAGATTAAAAAAAAAAAAAATTGCATCACTGCTAAAAACAAGTAGCAAACATTGTATATACAAGGATAGTGATGATAAGGGACCATTTCCTTTGGGAACAACAAAAATGAGGGATGTGCAAATGCTTTCTTGCTATTGCAACTTTGGCTAGGACCTAACGTGTACACGAGTGCGCTCTGTTAGAGAATATTAGAGATATGTATTTGCTGGGCAGGAAACGTTCTCTGATCATCTGGTTTAGCCTAAGCCTGGGGTGAGTTTCCCTACTACAGATCTGCTCCGTTCTTTGTTTGTGCTGACGTTCTTTTGACTCTGGGTAAATGGCAGAAGGGCTGACCTTCCACTCCATGGGACTGTGGGATTGATTGTGGCAGAGTCATGGACTGGTATTCAGCACTTGATGGGATGTGACCTGAGTCCTTCTTACAATGAATGTTAGCACGTTTTTAGTCCAGGTTAAGTATCCATTAAAATGTAATCCACGATCTCATGCATAAATGCAAGGCGTAGCTTCTCCAAATGTAGCGTGGATATTTTCTGTGTGGACGTTCTGAGTTGAGTTTGAAACATAGATAAGTGATCAGTTTAATGGAGCAACGAAGGCATATTTGCAGTTGCAAGCAGAGAGCAAAGTAATAATAATAAATCAGTAAGTAAATAAAATTCAACCATCTCTCTTCTTTGAATGCCATTAAGGAATTGTGGCCATTCAATCAGTGGAGACGCTTTGCATTTGATGAAATCCTGGGATGTGCATGCAAATAATACTTTGAAAATGTAGTTGACTAAACTGTCCCTTTGCAATGATTGGAAACGTTTTGGAATGAACTTCAACTTAGGTCATGGAATCAGGGTACTCAGGGAAGCGTTTCTTTCCTTTGAAGGCTCTCAAGTCACATTATACATACGGGGGAGAATAAAATCCATCTGTCCTAAGCATTATTCCTGACACTACAGCTGTTTCAGGAGGATTTACTGACTTGCAAGGCACATGATTTGACTGTATTGATTTCTATTATTTCTTTGTTCAAATGGCATCTCCCATATTACTGCTACAGCAAAACTCTCTCTTCCTCTTAAGAGACCTTGTGAGTGATATGCTGGGATCTTTGCTGGAGCCTCCACTATTTTCAAATATTTACTGTCCTGGAGATTTCTCTGAGAAGAATGTATACTTTTTTTAGGAGAATTTGTGATAGATGCAAACTAATTTACCTTGGAACCTGCTCCAAGGCATTGCCTTTGCTTCATATAACATTCCTGCTGAGATGATAGTTGTGACTGAAAGTTGGCAAAGGGAAGAGCAAGAAGGAGAAGAGCACTTGAGGCACTTTAGTTAAACCAATGATGTAACTTGTTGTTGAATTTTGCAAGAAACCTACTATGGACCATGACAGATCATCCCTGGAGGACTCCATAGGATGAACAGAAGTAGCTGAGAAGGAATACTGTGAAAGCTTAAAGTTGTCACTGTCACTAAAGGCTGAGTGGCTTTATGCATGCATCTTACTGACCCCACTGGGTGAGTAAGACCTCATGATTATTTGCTCTCCAAAGTAAGGAAACAGCATAACGCTTTATTAGAGTAAACAAGGTCTTGGAATAAGATGACAGGAAATCAGTCCCTAACTTCAGACTCATCTAGTTGTGTTTGTAGGCCAGCAGCAGAGGTCTTCAAGTTATTTCCTAGTTGAATTCTTAATCTTGCAAGGAGAATATTTACAGTGTATCTGGAGATCACCCAGTGTGGAAACAATCACTGCTTCCTTTCCGTATCCATGTCGCCTGTTCTTTGTAACAGGCTGAAGTGCAGGCTGAGGAGAGTGGGGCTGAACTACTTCTTCTGGCACTTCAAGACAGCTGCTGAGTTAGGACAGGTCCATGGCATCCTATTATCTTCTCACTGCCAGGCCAAACATTGCTCTGGAAATACGGGGCCAATGTTACCCCATTCCAGCAATTCTTTGGCATCAGTGGTAAACAGACTATTCATATTGACAAGGCTTGGCATTCTTTTTTCCAACTGTTGCAGCAGTAGGCAAGGATCTTGTAATATGTATACACTAATAGTATACATATACTAATATGTATACACAATAGAAGACTTTAAAACTCTTTCCAAGAGAAATTCAGTGTTTTCTTGACAGAGATAGGTAAACCAAGAGACCTAAAAGAGGCAGGAAGGGGGAACCTGTGCTTCCTCATGTAATCTTGGCTTTATCCACAAAGGGATAAAGCCCTTCTTGGCTTAGCTAATGTCTTTAATTTACTTGGACAGCAGCTTATCAGCAGAGCAGGATGATCTTTTAACAATGTTTTATACTTGGAACAAGTTGAAAAAACTGAGTCAGAAGATGGTCACTTTTGATGTTGTGACAGCTTTCTTTGTCATGTTTTCTTTTCGAAGTTTGCTTATTCCTTAGGATAGTGGAGAGGTGGTCCTCTCTGCATAGATGGAATGAAATGTAAAATTCCTGAGCAGCACTGGAAGGCCAAAAGTAAGGAGTGCGTTAAGATATTCTGTGTGGGTTTGCAATTCCCCATGAGATCTATTGCACGTGTCAGTATTTGTTCTTCTGTATAGTGGACTATTTCTATAGTGTTTACAGTATTGTCTGTAAAAAAATAAATTGTAAAAGCCCTTGTTGATCAGAGATTTTGTTCTAATTCCCATTGAGTACAAAACTTACCTTATAAGGTAAGAATCGTAGAATCATAGAATTGCTGAGGTTGGAAAAGACCTTAAAGATCATCAAGTCCAACCACAGCTGAATGATACTACCTTAACAACCCTCTGCTAAGAAACAGGAGCTTGAATGATATAGATAATGTCCCTGAACTCACAGTGGCAATGCAACTAAACAACAAATGGATTTGATGAAGGGAAAGAATGGGAGAGTTGGGAAGGGCTCAGCCAGATGCCACAGTGATGCAAAGCTATCAAATATATGATCATTCAAAAGTATCTTAGCTTCAGATGGAATTATCTTAGGCTTATGCTAGATGAAGGAGGTGCGAGCTTTCCAAAGGGTGTATTCAGAAGTATTTCTCATCATATGTGATGTAACTTTAATATTGAAAAGACATGAGTCTGTACTTTTGCATGTAATTGTCGTGCTGTTAATTTATCCCTAGTACCTGTGAACATCCAATGCAGTTATTCTTTTAGACAGCAGTCAGTACTCAGTGCCACATAGACAAGAAAATCCTAACAGACAAACGTGAGAAAAAGGCACCCGCCTGTTCTTTAATCATTGGAAACTGGCTCACAACTGTAATCATGAGGATTTCTTCTATGATGTGTCTACTCTGAAATTTAGCTATTCTCTTTTTGTTTGAAACCATAATGCTTAGGAGGTCACCTCATCACCTCTTCCTTTCCAGTGGTGTAAAACCACGTTCTGTGATATCTTCCAAGCAAGTCCTATTCACCTGACTGAGCTGCGAAGTGCTGGGATGAAATAATGCGAAGCCGTTTTGAACCATTCCAACACCCACAAAATTTGTGTTTTCCTAACGTTTGCACACAATTGCAGTTACTGCCTTTCTGCGAGGCAGCAGCTGGGGGCTGAGAGCAGGCAGCTGCAGCCTGCCATAGCCACTGCTGGAGTGCCTGCACGTATAAAAATGATAGAACATCCAGCCCTGCAGTTCCTTAATTGCAGCTGGGATTTTGCAGCTGTGGAGTCATACCATGAGAAATACATTCAGTGCTGCAATTCAGTGAGCATAATTTTGGGGCCAACAAATTCGCCGTGTGAGCTGGAGAGAAATGAGCTCTGTAAGACCTAATTCTGCCTCTTGCTTTTTTCCTTGTTGCTGTCCCTGTTTGCTTTCTGTTACTGGTAGTTTGCAGCACTCAGGGCTAGAGATAAGCATCTGTCACACCATCCACCAATAAGGAACTGCTGTTCAGTCTGTGAGGAGGTTAAAAAATTGTCCAAGGGTGTGATTACGAATGTTTTGTTCTCTTGAAACATCACTTTTACCCACCTATGGGTAAAGTGATGGCAGTAATATCTTAAAGAAGCACTTTGGGCTTAGTTTAATCATAGAATGGCTTGGGTTGGAAGGGACCTCAAGGATCATCAAGCTGCAGTCCCCCCTGCTGCAGGCAGGGCTGCCAACTTTCATATCTAATACTAGACCAGGCTGCCCAGAGCTCCATCCAACCTGGCCTTGAACAAGGGATGGGGCATCAACAACCTCTCAGGGCAGCCTGTTCCAGCATCTCACCAATGATGATATAATTGTTTGAAATAGTGTTTATCTGAAGAAAAATGGCTTTGCTGAAGTGGAGAATTCACGTTAAAAGTGGGCTTTGCCACACTCTGAGGGAGGGTGGGGTAATTCATTAAAAAAAGAAGTCTAAATTTTTATTTCAGACTTTCAAAAATGACAAAAAATATTACTTGTTTGGTTTAGTGTTTTTATTTCCTAACTCACTGGAAAGTTTTGGTCATCAAGCTTGTCAGTTGGACAGAAAATCAGAACAAAAACATCATCCATTGCTGGAAATCCTGTATTCTTCTGTCTGGATTAGATGCCCTATTTTCAGAGAGGGGCTATAAGCATTGTTCTACCTTAAAAAGAATTAAAGATATTTAGCATTTTATGGCAGTATATAGCATTATTAATTATATACATATATATAATTATATATATAAATTGTTCAGGGAAGGTAGAAGACTGAAGGTTTTTTCTAGGCCCTCTGCTTTAGGCAATAGATGACTTTGCTTACAAATATACTGAAAAGATAAGAAGCTGAGAAAGCACTAATTTACCTAAATTCAAACAGCAACAGCTGAACTACATTGTTTGTATATAGGGGAAAGATAACTTAGATCTTAAGGTCTTTCCTATGCCGTTGTTTATTCCTCAGTGTTTTTACAGCCGTGGTCAAAATAATTTGCAACATTTATTCCAGTTGATCAGAATGGCCTACTTGAATTTGCACATTGATTTTTGTAGAGGATATTTCTGTGAGCTTATCTGTATTGATTAAATGTTATGCAGCTGAGTCTTTAATCTCTCCTGGGTCTGAGAGGGGCAGGATAGCTCAAAGAACAAGGAGTCCTGGAGAAATTCAAAACAGAAAAACACTATCAGATAGCATCAGAAATATTTCAGAGACTCGTTAGCCTTCCTGCCTCTTTTTATGATTCTAAGCACAATGCATGTTTCTGTTTCAAATCCATCTTCAAACAGAGAATTTTATTCCCCTGCACTTCCTTTCCACGTCATTCTATGGATAGAAATGCTATGGATACCTCCATTTTTTTCCTATTTTTTCCATATTTTCCTCTGAAAAATATGTCTGAGAGTTGCTTCTAAGGTTGTTTCTTAGCAGTGACAAAATATTGGTTTTCAGAAGGCAGTTTTGAAGCCCTTTTGGTCTAAAGTTGGAGCTTAGCACAATTTCTCCTCAGAGGCATAAGTTCTATTGCCCTGTATGATGCACTTAGCAATAAATCAGTCCTGTTATTCACCTGTTAGGTCTGGAATGTGCATTAAGAATTAAAACCTGCTTTACAAATGAGGAGCTGCAAACTGTTTCTCTAACTAGAGGGAGAAAAACCGTAGTGCTCAGTTGTTGACTTAAGTAAAGGTAGACAGTATGGTCCTATTCCTTGTTTAGTGACTGGGCATGCAGAGTTCGACCAGCCAGCAGGTATGGATTGTGTTTCAGTGGCACTGTATCAGCTTTTACCTGTGGACCTTTGAAGTAGAAGAGTTATAACTGAATTACCTGTCTCCATGGCTTACAGCAAGAGGTCCTATGAGTGTACTTTTCTTGCACCTTTTTCTCCACATCTAAATAAGAGATTCTGTCAGCCTACTGCATTGTCTTTTGCTGTGCCATGAAATATTTCATCTTTTGAACCTGATATTTTTACTCACTGGCACAGGACAGTGCTTCTAATCTGAAAGTTTTTTAAGCGCTTTGCTACCAGAATTGGATGCTGATCATCGATTTTCTTCATAAGTGTCTTCAAACCCCACTGATGCCCAAGTATTCATCATTCATTACCCTCTATGAGATTTTTCCTCTACTTCATTACATTAAAAACAAGTCGGAGGGCAGGGAAGGGGGAGAAGAGCTAAGCAGAAACTCACCCAAATATTTGGAAAAGTTCTGTATCCTCCATTCTGGAATATTGCTGATATCTTCTGATATGGGAAGCTTCCGGATTCAATTGAAGAACAGAGATAAAAATGAGTAGTAAGGACCATAAATGAGTTGCCCTGTTCCAATATGTTTTAGGAAGCTAGTTAAGAATTTCCTGAGTTTGGAAGATGCTGAGTGCTTGCAATTCTATTGAACTTCAATAGGCAGTGATGAGTAGCTCCATATTTTGAAAAATCAGGTCATTTATTTCAGTATTCAAGTAACTTCACTTTACAAATCTGTTTCAAGAGGGGTTTTTTTGATCGTACTAGCCCCCAATTAAAATTTGCCAATTGCTATGAAAAAAAAAAACAGCTTAGATTTCTGCTCACATAAGTGTATAAGAACCGCTTACATTTGCTCCTATCTACTGTCCTAGTTTTCATCTGACTTTTGTTTTTTACTAGAAACTTCCAGCAAAACTGCTGCACTTAATGTATTTGGCCTGGTTTCTAAGGCAAATCTTTTGGCTCCCCTCAAATTCAAATCCTGCCTCTTAGGAGTCTTCACTTTCTCTGTGCACCCTCAGTTTTCTGTGCCAGCTTTACTTTACCACTTGCGTGGACTCACTTCAACGTTTGGCCCAATCTTGCTGATGTGTGAGTTTGCTTGGAGAATTGGGTCTGTTATGTTTTGTTTTACAATGATTTTATCTGTTACTGGATTTTGTATGGATATTTTAATTATTTTTTTTTTCTGAACATTTTGCAGACCTCTACAAAGCCCATCAGGTTTCTCCAGTGAATACTTTATTTTAATAAGTGTGTATTGAATGCTTCGTTTAACTTTACTATTGTGAAATGCCCAGAGACACTGTGCTTGGATGAGCAGTTATGTAAGTGCAATTTGTTTTAGTGGTGGGGTTTTTTTTTGGTATCAGAATTAGCATTCAGCTGAGGTTTGAAGTCATGTAGTGCATATGCATAGGGGAAAGTAAATAAAACAACTTAGTGCATCTACAGATATAACCCCAAACTGCTTTGCTTATCTGTGCCTGCTCACTCAGTGCAGATCAGATCCTCAAATGCTTTTCTAGTGATGGTGGAACGGCTGTTGCCTGATCTCTGAGGGTACATGGAATGTGTGTGCAGTTAAATAGAAAACATGCATTTCCCTTCAAAGTCAGGTGGAATGTGTAACTCAAAAGTAAGTCTTTTGTTGTTTTTGTTTGTTTGTTTTGCTGTTTTTGTTTTTTTTCCATTTTGACGTGGAAGCTGTATTGCAAACAGACCTGATCCATAACTATTGTTTATCTCTACAGAAAAGAACACTTATTACAAAGAAATCAAATTGTTTCATAGGAACTCCTGACTATTCAGTAGACTTCACAGGCAGAGCTGGAAAGCCTGTGTTTGGAAAGGAGAAAAGCTTGCATTCATATATATGATTGTTGAGTAACCTGTGAGGCATTGTTACGTTATTGCAGAGAGGTTGTATTTGCCAGGCAAGTAGCCCGTGAAGTTAGCAGGCATCACCACATAACAGTGTATATAGCCTGTTACAGTGGGAATTTCCAATGTACTTATAGGCATCAGTAGCAATATGATCACAATCATACTGGTTTTACGGCATGGCTGTAAAAAGAAGAGGGGGAAAGTAGGAAGAAGAAGAGAAAACTCCTCCAATGTGAGCAACTAGCAGAATCTAGTGTTAATTTCTTTAACTGTGCCTGCTGTGGAGAGGGGAGTTGGCAAACTGGCTTCTTAGGTTTGTGGGGTTTTTTTTGTAAGCTACCACTCAGCGTATTTCAGATGATGGTGCTTTATCAGAACTCTAATTTACTAACGGAGGAAGTATAGTATGTCTTTGTATATGTCAACTGTGGTCAATTCCACCGTAAATCACATCACAGCCTCATGTACTGTGAGGTCTCTCCTTGTGCTGCCGTGCTGCTCTGAGCAACCTGGTGCTAAAATAAACCTGCTTCGTGCCAGTCCTGTTTGGTGAAGAAAAACGCCATCTATCCCAAGCAACAAGAACTCATCTTGAAGGGTGAATGTGTAAGCATAAACGGCGTTACAGAGGGACAGCCTAATCTAGAGCAGCCATTTTATTTTAAAAAAAAGAAAATGAATTTGTTATTAACCTGACTTCAGAAAATGACAGAACATATTTGGCAAGACAGCTTTCCAGCCCCCCCACAGGACTGAATAAAATGTGCTTATAAGTGTCTTATTTGGGAATTCTGCAACCTTATTCATCATACAGGTGTGATTTGCTGAGTCTCATCCCCACTGCCTGTTTTTAATTGAGAAAGACTGCTGAGGTGATGGAGAATGGGAATGTAAAGCATCTCATCTTGGGAAGTTGACTTCAGCCTTCCTCACCTCCATCTCTTCCTCCTTTTTAGCCATTTTGTCTTTTCCTTTTTTCCCATATTCAGTGCCAGCTGGCAAACCACTGCCTTGCTTTGCTGTGAGGTGTCAGTTTGCTGAAACAAGTCTGATACACGCAGAGCTTTGCAGGCCCCAAACTGGAAAGGGACTTCAGGTTTCCAAAAATGTTTGTCTTGTGAGATAGGTGCACAGTGCCCGAATCAATGCCTCGCCCATGGAAACGGTGTGTTACAATCTGGACAAAACCTTTTATATGACATTGGGCATGATTAGACCAGGATGACCTAGTGATGGTCCAGAAAGGAACTGTACCGTAATATCTTGCACTGTGGCCCTTGTGCAGTGTCTGTTTCATTACTCTCATTGTTAAAAAATAAGTACAAAGGTTCTTCGCCACTCACTGGCAGTGGTTTTGGATTAGTCCAATTATTCTGTAATTTATTAGCAGAATATTTCTGATTCATAGCATCTGCTCTGAGAGGTTTTTTTCTCTCGTTCTTATTAGCATCTTCAATTCCCTCTTGCCTGGAGGAATACGTGCTACCTACTGGACTTGAGAACTGCATAAGGATCCTAGGAAAATCTAACGAATCTGAAGATCTCTGCACGTTTTTGTTTTTTTTTTTTTAATTATTATTTTTTATTCTTGGCCTCTACACAATGTTCTGCTTGTAATTCTTATTATTAATCTGCAGTGCCACACTTTGCCCTTCTGTGTCACTTGTTTTGGTTTAAGTTTTAGAACAATCATCTAGAAAATGCATTTCTCAGTGCTCATTTGTATATAGAGATTGCACTGATTTAACTACCAGATTTTTTAATCAACTCAATTAATGCAATCCATATGTGAGCAACTAGCTTAAGTCAGTTAAGAACCCTTCTTCAGGTATATGACTGCAAACCACATTTAAATTAAGAAAATCGAGAACACAAGGCTTAGAAGCAGGCTAAAGGACATTACTTCAAAAGTAAAGTGTTAGTTATTCAATTTGTTGTCATGAAACCTTTGGTTCTGGTCTTAGTTTTTCACTGATTTGCTGCCTTGTTGCAGGAGTGTCTTCACTTTTTCAATATTTATGGCTGCAAAATTAGGATTAGCTAAAGTAGTTTGTAGGAGGGTGAGGCTGTCTTAAAAAATGTTTTCTCCTCGTGGAAAACTTAATCTTTTCAATGAATAATAGTCAAAATAGGAGCCAAATCTTCCCATTTAAAAACAGCATTTCCATGTGGCAGTGGTGTTTGGGAGTTGTTTGACTGTCCCATCGTCCTGGCTTCTCCTGCCTTCTGTGCTGCACCATAATTGTGCATCTTACTGAATTACTGTTGTCAGGGCTATAAGTTGTGTTGCAGAATGTGTGGCCCAGACGAAGAGACCCTCAGGCAGACAAGAATGAGTACCTGAGAATCCTTAAATGCATGTTTTCTGCCATATGCTGATGGCATCTCTTAAGCTGTTTGAAGTTCTGAATTGTCCAATTTGAAGTTTTGATGGAAAAGTCAAAGTTTTGAAGAGAATAGGGTGTTGAGGAAAAGCTGTTATTTCCTGCAGAAAGCAGGTATTTGTTAAAAGAAAAATCTTGAGTTGAAAATTTACTGTTCTAGTGAAAACTAATGTCTAAAAATTCTGTCTTAGGGCTGTATTATCAGTGACAAAGTATTCAGAGGTATTGCAAACAGAGCCTAGAGATGACCCAATCTCATGGTAGATGTCAAGAAACTGAGAACTCAGTTTTTAGCAGCTCTCTGAATCCTTGTTTACTCCTCCATAAAGTAGTACAAATCATCATAACTTGCATTTTCCTCATAAATGACAGTACAAATTGTCACCAACTGCAGGTGAAATTGTTCGCATGTTTGATAGTTACTGTTGTTGCAGCTAAAAGAGTAGAAATCTGATGAGCGTCCTTTCATGTGGAACTGAGGAGGTAGTTTAGCTCATCTGTGATAATGCTGTTAACTCACCTTTTCAGTAGGTTATGTGAACTTCTTGTCTCATTTGATTATGACATTGACAGTGTTAGCTGGGAGTGATGCAGATCTCATTCTGTGTCTAACTGGTTTGTGACAAAATGTGTCTTAATGAAATGTGTCCACTGAGAGAAAAGGAACTCTCCTATCAGAGCTGAACAAGGACAGAGGCACAGTTACACGCACCAAAAGGAGAGAGCACAGACTACGTCATTTATCTTGGGAAGTAAGAATTGTCCACCGTGAAAAAATCAGTCAGATGTAGAAGGTGAAACTCTGATGGCTCATTATGCTAATTAGCATCAATGTTCTGATGTGGATAGGCAAGAAGAAGCTGGTGGAGTGATTCTTTAGAACACCATTAGCACAAGAGGAAGCACTACACATCACGGGTTCATTAATCTGCGCTGAAAAGGAAAAGTCATAGAGCAGCAGTGGTCTAAAGTGGTCAGGATTTTCCATTGGCCTTGTTCAGTTGGTTGGCAGCCAGATAGTGCAAGTGTCATCTAGGAGATAAGCTCGGTATTGTGTGTGAAAAGTGCAATTAAAAAAAGGTAGTAGTAAAAAATTTCATCTTGCAGGCCTGGAGGTAAGCTAGTATGGCAGCAAGAGGTCACAGTGCAACTGGGAAACTGCCATTGCTTGGTCCTTTGTGGTATTTGCTTAGGAGAAGTTAACTTTCTGACCTTGATTTTCATCATTGGTGCTCTAATACTAACTGTGACCTTTACTTGAGATGAAAACAGTGTGAAAGTAAGGTGTGGTGCAGGTGAAGCTTGAGGACTCGGCACTGGTGGAGCAGAGAATTTAGGAATGAGGTGAGTAAAATTTGAAGAGGAGATGTGGAATAGATGTGGCTCCTGAACTTCTGTCTGCTTTGGTTATATTGGAAAGGCAGATGGTTCTTATCCTGATTCTTCATAGGAATTTTAGCACTCCTACTGCTTGCAGTCAGAAGAAAGAATAGTATATGATCAGTAGTGAATTGTCAGCTGCAGTAATGTAGATGGAAACCGCTTTGGTCATTGGTGTCTGTATATATGCCTTGCAGCTATTCACCTGTTTTTCACTGTGAAAAAATGAAAATCTGATAACTTCAGACCCTGAACAAAGAAAGAACATTGCCCCCTTTGCTTCTTGCAGTAACTGGGGAAGGGATCACTTTTCTTCAATGAAACCCCGCGGCTTGCCAAGATGCAAAAGTAAGGTATCCCAGAGGGAACTTAAAGCAGCCCACTTTAATGATGGGAAAGAAATTTCACTGTGAAATTAATGATGCAGCCCAGAGCACAGTAGGAAAATACCTTGCCCTCTAATTCCCCATTTTTGATTCCAGCTGTAGAGTGCTGTAGTGCTTATCTGTATATTTATCTGCTATAAAATGAAATGGATTATATGAAGAGCTCTACAAAGTGGTCTTCAGCACTCCAAAATTTCCCTAATGCAATTAAGACAGAAATTTCAGAAAATGGAAGATGAGTTAGCTGCCATAAGCTGGTGTTTCATTGGATTGCACACGTATGTGCAGTATTTATGTTGTGGGCACTTTCTGTTTCTAGAATGACCATAGACAACACAGGGCAGTGCTACAGTGCAATGACTGGATGGCGTTGGTTGAGCATCTCCATGGAATAAATGCATGGTGAATGTAGTCAGTTCCAGCACATGGACTTCAAGCTGTAAAAAAAATAATTATATTTCTGTCACACCTTCCTTTAAATTATGAAGGAGGGCTTTGCTGGTTCTGCTGTTTCCTAGCATCGCTGGCTTGTTCTCTGAAAAGATTAACAGTCAAGAAAATTGAGGATTCCACCTGCCCTCCCCACATGTACTCACACTTCAGGTTGATCTGATCTTTCTTAATTGCAAGACCAAAACACTTTAATACAAATATTCCTCTTGCTTCCATCCTAGGTAGGCAGTAGTTATTTATAAGTCCAGTATGTTGTGTCTGTCTGAGGCTGCCACATGCTGTTCAACGGCATCCTGATGTTTACTTCTGCCTACTTTCCTTTATAGATATTCTTATCCTGTGCTAGTACTGCTGTCTGCTTTTAAGATGCACAGCGAATGGTGATGTTGCTCTCTACATATCAAACACAATGCATCCCTTTAGATTTCATAGTTCACTGTGCCCCAGGTGCTGTTATTATCAGTCCTGACATCATTCATTTGATATGATGGGCCCTGTCTTTCCATTTATCTGTAATGGACAGGAGATTTTGAATCATTTTATCTTCCAAGCACAGCAACATCTTTTCTTCAAAAAGTGACTTTCCTCTCTCTCCGTTTCTCACTTTCTTCCTTGTCTACTATCTTGTGCATTATATTTATCCTCCCCATGTCTTTATTTTGTATTTCCTTTTCCCATTTGTTTTTGTGGGTTTGTTTTTTTTTTTGGTGTTTCTTTTCTTTTTTCCCTTCTCCTCCCTGTGTATCCCCCCCTTCTTCTCTCTTTTTCCCCTCTCATTTTCCTTTCCATGCAGAGCATTGATCCAGTCTTACTGCAGCCAGCTCAAGAGTTCTATTGACCATATCAGCCTTGGATTAGGACTAGGTAGTGTCTCCCACTCCAAACACATTTCAGAATTCAGTAAAGTTGGAAGCTGAGGTGCTTGGGATCTTTTGCTTTTGCACTTAAGCCAAGCAGGCCTAAGGGTAAGACAACAAAGAAGACAAATATTCAGTAAAACTTAATGTCAAACTTTGAGGTACAAGATTAAAAGCAAGGTCTCACAGTTGCAAACAGACTTAAAATATCATTCTATTTTTAACCGAATAAGTCCATGCTTTAGCAACTTAACTTCTTTCTCATTAACTTTCTCTGAGTTGTCCCTGCCTTCAGAGCAAGATCTAATGCTTGGCTTAGAAGTGCATTTACTGCCTTTGGATTCAGAAGAGAAAACTCAACCTCATCTTTATGACTGTGGTGTATCAACTTGAGATGTTAAGGATCCGGTTTTCGTAGAGTAGTTCTCCCATTTGCAGTTCTGAATGACTACCTGCCTTTATACTTCTTTAGAGGTGAGGCTTATAGAGGTGCAGGAGTATTATTGATGATGTATAATGATATTTGAAACCAACAGTCATCAACAAATTCACCTGTGGTTGAATTTTCTGTGCTCACAGCCAAAGGAGAGTTGTACGTGTTCCATCAGATCTTTGCTCCAGGGTCAGGGCTTGAATACTTTCTGTTCATTTTATAGGGCTGCATGGCGCTAGTATATCTGAAGGACAGACTGCCCAAGCATTTCTTTCCTCAGACAATTGTGAGTGCTGAATGCTTTGCTGTATATCACTGTGGCAGTGTTTTCTGGCTACGTACGTTTTTAGAACAGCTTAGTTATGCTTAGAGGATCCTATCTTCTACCAGCTCTGTAGCTTTTCTTGAGTTATTCTAGAGCTACTTACAGAAGCGTTACAGCCCTAGAGTCTGCTTCTAGGAGAAGGTCAAAAGTGTTTGGTCTTGCCTGGTGGGAGAGACATGATATTTGCACAAGTTACTTCAAATTGTGGAACTGATCCTTCCTACAGTGGCCCTAATGGATCGTATCTCTCAAAGGTTGTGGCTGAAATGTTTAATGGAGCCACTTCAGTTCATATGTAGAACAAAGGAGGAAATAGTTTCCTTTTGTTGTGCTCTGGTAGCCAAGCAGTATACCCCAAGAGGCAGCTAACAGCTGTCCCAAATGCTGACCCTCATCGAAGAACTGTTTAAACGTAGAAAAGGAGGTAGAGCTATAACAAAAGTTCAATCCAAAGCATCAGACTTGTGAGCAAGAGAAATACGATTTAATTATGGGTAATCTGTATTGAGATGGAGGTGGGGTTTTCTATACTTTATTGGAATTCCTTGTGGGAAACATTTTCATCACTTGGTTTGAGCTGCTCACAGACCCATCCAGGCTGTCACGCAGTCTCACTAATGCTGCAAAGGGGAGAAGATATAAAGCATTTAAAGCAAATATAATAGCTTGGAACTGCGTTGTGAGAAATGCCTTTTGATTTGAGAAGTGAATTTCATTAAATCCTGCCAAATGTAGAAAGCCAGTCTCAGCTTTCCAGTCCCTTCATTTGCTATCAGCACTTGAGATCAGCTTAATATTTTACCTTCACCCTTGGTTGCAGAGCATAACGGACAAAACTATTATCTGCGAATGTCATCGCTATTAGGAGAGGAAGAGAAGGAAAGGAACAAGGGAACAGAGCTGGTAGGGATCTCCAAAAATAAACAGCCTTTAACAGTATGATCTGAGGGAGAGAGTGAGATTGGAAAAATCAGTGTCTCATAATTTAATTAAAGTTCTGCATCTCCTTCAGAGCTGCAGCTACAAGCTGCCAGGCAGAGGGCTAATATTTAAAGGTCATTTAAATGAACAAAGATGTTCATCATGGAGGGACAAAACTGAACTTTGCCTCCCAGTTCTTGCCTACTTGCCTAGATTTTACCTTCCTTCCCTGTTGTAAATAACAGCTTTGCCTGTGAATGGCACGGGGCAATTGAACTGTCACAGGGTCTCCTCTAGGAAGAGCCTCCTTTTTTGTCAGAATGGTGGAACTGGTAAACTGCAACATGAGCAGAGTGAAGACTGTCCGAAGAGTGAGAGTACTGTGAGCTATGGACATGTCAGCATGCTGTGCTTGTGAACCAGCACTGCATTCCAGTCCACAGGCCATAGCAGAACCAGACGCTGCAGTGAGAAGTGCTACAACGCAACAGAGTTGATTAGGAGTTTTTCTTGCATCCTTTTCTAAGAGACCATGCATTTCTTCTTGTGTTCTAAAAGAAAAATAATTTATTTATATATACATATATTTTACAAAGTGCTTTTTGGTTTAGTGACTTTTAAAATGGAGTTATACCTGCTGGAAGGAAATTGTGTATGCAACAGGTTCTTAGCAGAAATACACTTGTCAATCTCAGCTGAGCATCTGCTGTCCTGCAGGTCAGGAGAGGTGAGCCTACATGCCTGAAGGGCTATGAAGAAACATAACAGAGGTGGTCATGTTTTCACATGGAATTTCTGGTAGAAGCATTCAGTGACTTCTCATGCTTTAGCTACTGGTAATATTTTCCAACTTGCAGAATGAGCAGTGTAGGAGCTATGGGTTATGAAGAAAGAAGGGAATTCAGGTAACACTGGAACTAAAGTCAGAATGAGTCTTGTGATGTTGCCAGAAACCCCAAGATGGCATCAGAGACCTTGTTTTTCTCCATTAAAATTGTATGACATTTTCAGTGAATTTTATTGTTTCTTTGTTTTCCTTTCTTAACCAGTTCTCCAATGTATCTAGTATTTTTTCAAGTATTCCAGCCTTAAGCCCTTTTTTCTGCAAGCATGATTTGCAAGGCACTGATAATGTCAAAGCTGCTGGATGCAATGCACCCCAGTTGCAATGCAAGATTCTGCCTGAAGACCACCAGATCTGTACTTATTCTGTTACTAGGAAGCTGGAACAGCAAAGCTGGGTGTAACTCTGTAGCTAGAAATTTGTCCAGTACTTAAAATAGTTAGGCTCTGCAATGCACACAATCACTAATGAGGGAAATTAGTCAGATTTTGCAAAATTGTACGATGATGTACTGCTCCTTACAATCAAATATCCTGCCAAATTTTTCACTGATCACTGAGTCAGGAGCAGAATATTTTCAAGCCAACTAATGGAAACACTTTCTCAGTGCAAATCTAGGATCCTTATTTAGCTTTTTATTCAGTCTTTGCAGTGAATCTAGGTAATTGTTCCACATAATGATGTAGCATGCATCAAGATCTTCTTGATGTGCTTCAGATAGCTACATTTCTCATGAGCGGAGGAGCTTAAATGAGATATCCAGCTCATCTCATTTAAGTGCATACATATTTCAGACTGGTCGAAGAGATTCAAGCACCTGTCTTCAATTAGAATGAGTAGGAGTTGGATGTACTTATTTGCTGTGGAGGTTTTGAGAAGCCTTTGCTGCATGTAAGCTGGGTGAGTTTTGTAGATAGCACAGAATTTAGAGCGTTTCCGAAGATAATTTTGTGTGTAAGTAGTCCTGATTGTGTGTGTACTTAGGTAAAGGAAAATCTACATTTATTTTCAGGGCTGTAACTGTGTGAATTCTGGAAAGAAAGGAAATGATAAAATCTGCATGTGTTATGCACCTCTGAAACATACTGATTGTTGATTCATTCCAACACAATGTTAAAAATCTTTGATGTTTTATTTTGATTGACATTCCCCATCTTTGTGCCAGGTCTTGCCAGAATCAGGAACTCTTTGGAATCAACTTTTGTTTCAGGGGTTTGTGATGTGTTGCTTTGTGATTTCAGCCATCGTTGTTCCTTGAGTGGAGACGATCTGAACAGGCAGTGGCTGACACCCAGTTCTCAGCTTCATCCAACTATTTACCACACCAAAGGTCTTCTGTATTATCTGCGCAGCATCGGCCGGGCCCCTCTGGTGAGTAACTCCCAGTTTCTTCTGTGGGTTATTGTGTGCAGATTGCTTATTGCAGTTGTGTGAGCAGCCTTGTTTTATGGCTAGAGAGATTTGGAAAGCGTCCTATGCTGTTATACTTTCATCCTTCAGGAGTGTTTTTGAAAGTCTTGGATTATCTGCTGAATCTTCTAACCAACTCCAAACTTCAGAGTCTTTGCACACCTGCAATGTGAATATAAATTCTTTAAAGCTCCTTAGTATCCTCAAAGTACTTCAGCTAAGCTAGATATTGTTAGTAGGCTATTGCTATCTTTCTGGCAATGACAGAAGAAATTCTGTAAGGGCTGAAGACTGTAGTCTTCTGTAGTCTGAATGGATCATGTAAAAGCTGAAGCTGGAGCAGTCTGTGCAATCACAGAAACGCAGGAGTTAGTCTTCAAAATGTTTGAACTTCCCTGCTGCTTTAGTGAGAAGAAAACGACTTTTGGGGGGAACTACCAGAAGTTCATGAGGGATGATGCTACTGGGATATGTGTGGGATCTGTCCTCATCTGCTTTGTCTTGGTGCTCTGCAGAATGAATAGTTCTGAGACTTCAGGATAAAAAACACTGAGTTTCAAAAGTTGATGAACAGAATGAAAGCGGATGGACCGGCAAGTTGGCCTCTGATAGCCCCAGTTAGGCAGGAATGTCCAAAGATGCACAGTTCCCTCTGGTCTCGATGAGAAAGTGCTCAGACAAGGTGCAAATGTCTGTGAATTTCTTTAAGTGAATTTTTGTGGAAATATGCTATTTTCAACCTAAACAGCAACCCTGATGTTCAGCTCTGTACTCCAAGGAATCTACTGGAAGTTCAACTTACAGCTGAGAGTTTACTCACCTACATTTTCTTTGGGTTTTGAGCTGATCGTCTGATCAGTTTTGTTTTACCACGCTCATCTTATTGGGTCTTTTTTATATAAATTTATCAGAACCATCCCTGTCATATCTAGATGCATGAAGTTGAACATGCACCCAGTGGAAGTTTTCATCCTGCTGAGTGAAGTAAGGCTATTGATCCTATCATCTCTCTCACTCACAGGCAGTATGTCAGACATGGTAAACTGATTTTTCTTTGCCTTTGAAGAGTATATTGATTTTGGTTTTTACATGCTCACAAATGCCTTTTCCCCACTACAGAAGGGAGCTGGGTTTCTTCTGCCTTGTACTCACTGCCATGATGCCATGAAGCCAATTTCACCGATAGCTAAATGATTTCTGTGGAGTGGATTAGTTTCATTTATACTGAGGATGCGCAAGCACTTTCTTCAAAGCAAAGAAAAGATGCTTGAAAGAGAAAAGGAAATAACTTCAAAGTTAACAGCCTTTTAAACCAAACCCATTTTAATTGGTAACTACAGCCATAGAAAACAGCCTTCTAAGTGCTTTTTTTTTTTTTGCTTCCCGTGTTGGTTTGGGAAACCTTAGTAAAAGAAGGGGCTGGATGAACTGTGGTATTGCAGCTCTCCACTGCAGGGGATTTCTTGTCAACTAAAAGCAGTGGGAGTATGAGAGAGTGAGCTTGGGAGCAGCTGGGACTGAGGAGGAAAGAGATGCTGCTTTCCCCTTGAGCATTTGTGGTGAGGAAACGCTACAGTCTGCAAGTTACAGTTGACAGTGCGCTTGCAGCATGCAACAGGAAAAGTGTAGCTCATACAGAGAGGTCAAGCTGCACCGAAGAGCAAGTTACTTGAGAGGGGGACAGAAAGAAGCTCCTAGGGACCAGGAGACACCAAGCAGTGTTTGCTTTCAAAGGTATTCTGTGTTAAGCTTGGAAACGGATCTGACTGGAAGGATGTAGCTTTTCGTGAACGAAAAATCTTAAATGTGTCTACCTCGAGACTCAGATTGGGTCCTCTCACAGCGCTACTGAGGAAAAATGGAGATTTTTGAAGAAAAAATACAGAAACTTCAAGATGTTCTGTTTGTCAACAGAGTTTTTCCTTCCATTTTCTGTTTGCTTTTCCTTTGTTTTAAAAGCTTCCTGATTCTGTGAGTCATGAGGGGGATTATTTTTGAGTTTGAAAGCAGTCCTTACCTTTATGATGCTCAATCCTGTATGTAACTTTAAATAGATAAAAATTTGCATGTGTATCTTGAGTCATACCCCAGTGAACACGAGACTTGGAATCTGACTATGTGTTAGTATCCCAGCTGTACGAGATGGATAGAGTAGAGAAAAAAGGGTAGGTAGGTCCCAAGTTTGCCTTGTGGTTGCTCAGACATAACCCCAGAAAAGTTCTGCATTGGGTGCTGCAACTACAAAATACAGTTTTTTCTTGGCTAAATGATGAGGCTTAAGTTATTCTGTAGAATAAAAATAGAGCAGAAGAATGTATTATAAAAGAAAACAATTTGTGATAAACATTGCGAATAACTGCAGTATTCAGGAAAATTAATTAAAACGAAGGTCTATGCAATGCACAAATGGAATGGAAATATTTCTAGTAGTGCTGGCTTCTCTGCTGTGGAGGTGGGTGGCAATCAGCGATACATCCCAGGGCATGAAACAGTGGTGTTACAGAGCCTGGCTCTTACAATCCTTTACTAATATGGAACGCTTGCTCCTGACTTGTCACTTAGGGACTCACTGGCAGGTTTCTTGAGATGCAGAGTTATAGACCTCCTACTTATCAGGCAGCACAGCTATCTGAGCAGCTGATCATCCCTGTGTGGTTTTCGATAAGTAATCTTTTAGGTAATAATATATGCGTCTTGCATGTTAGTAATTCTGTAAATTGGCAGGTAATTGATACCCGGTTGAGCTGGGATCTCTGCCTCGAAATAGAACCACAGCTATAAAATCTTCTTTGATATTCATAGGAGTAAATTCTAGGTGGTACCTGTGGTTAAGCTAATCTATGACTGTATTGCTGGAAGCGTAGATGGAATGCTAACTGGAAAAATGCCTGTCATTAAAAGAACCAATAAATGCAGCTGTTTGGAAGGGGCCTTTATGGGATAATTCCCTGTGTTTCAGGCAGTTGCTTGCAGTGCAGGGCTGCGTAAGCCCTGTGTGTGCACATGGCCTGGCAGCTCAGCTCTGCTGTGGTCTCACCTCCAGTGCCACGTGCAGGTTTGGTGCCACAAGATAAGAAGGACATAAAACTGTTACAGTCTGAAGGATGGCTGCAAAGATGATAAAGGGTCTGGAGGGCAAGGTGTGTGAGGAGCTGCTGGAGTCCCTTGGTTTGTTATGTTGGAGCAGAGGAGCTGAGGGGAGGCTCATGGTGGCCTGCAGAGCCCCACAGCTGGCGGGGGTTCAGCGCTGCTCTCTGCTGACTCCACAGGACCAGAGGGAACAGCACTGAGCTGCCTCAGGAGAGGGTCAAATGGGGAAGGTTCAGAACACGGTTTGAATTTTGGGTGGTCTGTTTGGAGCTAGAAGTTGGACTTGGGTGATGCTTTTGCAGGTCCTGTCCAACTCAGGGTGTTCTGTGGCTGTAACTGTCTGGTTAGTTAGGACTTGTGGGATGAATCTGTGTGTGTGTGTCTTAGCATCTCCAGTCAGTGTACAGCTTGTCAGAGCAGCTGGAAGTATTTAAATACTCAGTTCCTAGATTATTAAACTTCCTGACTGGCTGCAGCTAAAGTTAGTTACTGTATAACTAGTAAATAAGCATACTAGGATAAAAAATAAAACCTGCCTTAACAGTTGGTGGAAGAAGTTGATCTACTCCATCTGTCTATGTTTATATAAGAACACACATTTTTCTCCCTCATTTTTTTTATTGATCCATAGTTCTTCCCTACCTCTTGACACCTGTCCCTTTGTCTCCACTATATGCCTCAGAAAACTATTTAAATGAGATCATGAAGTTTCTTTCTAATCAGCACTAAATATTGTTTTAAAATGAACCAATTCCTTCTCTTTAGAAATCCTTGTCTTTTCATTGACAGATTTCTGAATTTTCCTGATAAAGGCATGGAGAATATATGTAACAGCAGTGTCTATATTGACTTCATATTTCAGAGGGCAGTGAGATTGATTATTATTTAACATTTGTGTCGATATTTACCTCTTGGGTCATTAAATCAGGATTTTCATTTTTGTTGGAGTTGATATCTGCCTATGAGGGCAATCAAAACTTCCATTAAAACCTGGAATGTACCTTGTACCTAGTTTATATGACGTGAGAGGTGGATTAGATAGATAGATTAGATAGTATGGAATCAGATTATTTGTCACAAAGATAGATAATGCTCTGTGCTTGCTGTCTAGGAATTCATGTAAGGATCTGACCACATATGATACATTTCTACACAATTGCACAATTACATTTTCCTGAAAATTATGTAGCACAGTTTTTGAATTTAAAGAAGCCAAGCTGATTAATTACTGGGGAAAGGTGCAGTTTTTAAACCTCCTGAAGATAATGCTAGAGTTGAGAAGTCAGAGGAGCCTGACAAATTGCTGTGTTGTATCATAAGTTACCATGAACTCTCAGGTTCCTGAGTTGGCATGGAATCTTGCACAGGTGTCATGTTTATTTCTGCTGTAGACAGAAATGCACTGGTGTTGACATTGGATTCATGAGATCGTGTCAGATCCAATAGATAAAGCAAGGTACAGCTGACTAACAAAGTTTGACACTGATTATAGGCTAGGCCCAGAGCAATGAGTTTGTCTGAAGAGAACGGAAAAAAATTCTTCACATATAATCGCCTAGTGTTTATAGTGTGCGCGAAGAACCAGGAAACTTACTTCAATATTCAAGATTTTCCCTTTTTTTCCTCTCTAGGTGTTCTGTGACTACCATGGCCACTCCCAGAAAAAGAACGTGTTCCTCTATGGTTGCAGCATCAAGGAGACTTTGTGGCAAGCAGGCTGCATGGTTGACACAGCAGTTATCACAGAAGATGTTGGCTACAGGGTAGGTCCACTTTGTTTGTTTCTGCAGTTGCTGGCATACATGTGCACCTACATACCTCCTTAAGATGAGGTCATATCACAAGTTCTGTATGTGCAAACCCCTCCTCCAGAGGAGTAGAGATCCAGAAAAATTCAAATAACTCCTGGTATCTTCATGTGCCAGCTATCAGTAATAATATTGTCAATAGGTGGATCTCTATTTCATTTTATTAAGATTCTCTTTTATTGTCTTTAGCTACTGACTAATAGGAATGTTGTATTTTTGTGTTTTGTGAGTTCCAAGTGTACATGGACACTCCTGCATTAGAAGTAGCGTGGCCAGCAGGAGCAGGGAGGTGATCATCCCCTGTACTCAGCTCTGGTGAGGTCGCACCTCTGTGTTCAGTTTTGGGCACCTCACTACATGAAAGACATTGAGGCCCTTGAGCGTGTCCAGAGAAAGGCAATGAAAGTGGTGAGGGGTCTGGAGCACAAGTGTTATGAGGAGCGGCTGAGGGAGCTGCGATTGTTTAGTCTGGAGAAGAGGAGCTCAGGGGAGACATTGCACTCTACAGCTTCCTGAAGGGAGGTTGTGATGAGGAGGGGTTTGGCCTCTTCTCCCGGGCAACAAACAGGACCCGGGAAATGGCTGCAAGTTGTATCAGAGGAGGTTTAGGTTAGACTTAAGGAAGAACTTTTTCTCTCAGAGTGGTCAGGCACTGGAATGGCTGCCCAGGAAGGTGGTGGAATCGCCGTCCCTGGCAGTGTTCAAGAGGTGTCTGGACAAGGAGCTGAGAGATATGGTTTAGTAGCTTGTGGTAGCAGTGGTAGTGTGAAGACGGTTGGACTAGATGATCTTATAGGTCGTTTCCAACCTTGTGATTCTATGTGCTTCACTCACCCACAGCTCATGAGAAGTCCTTGTGGAAACACTTGTTTCACAAGGAAAGCAGGTAGGGTGCTTCAATCAGAACATCGCTTGTTGTATTTGAATTCAGAGAGCTTGAAAAGGCTGAGGGTAGCTCATTGTTACACAAACAGAATTCAAATGCTGCTTTCAGCATCTGGTGCCTGTCTTGAATTTGCAATGAAGAAACCAAGAGCAAGCCTCCAAGGGTGTCCATAATCTGCAGTGGCTTAGATGAAAGATTTCGTAATTAGAATTCTCCCTTTTGCACAATATGGGAAGTTTCTCTCCTTCCTTCCATGAGTAATTGGGGGTGATCCTGACCTCCATGATGGATTTACTTCCCAAAAACATGAACAAAATACCTCGAGAAAATTGTGATGTTTGAATAGCCTTTGCTGTAGCCCTTGACCATTCATGAGAGAAAGTCATTGTTACCTTCTAATATTTGGGTTCAGATGACTTGCATAGCATCGGCATCGCAAAACCCAGCTTCAGGATTTCTCCTTTTAATTGCCATTCCAGGCCCCTTGGACAGTAATCTCTGAAGAGACATCAGTAAAGAATCCTAATTCCATTCTGACCAAATGGGAATAGAGGTTTATGGACAGGGTCGTGTATGAGGGGCAGCACCCCTGCTGTTGTACATGCTAAATCCAGCTGTATGAGAGACAGGGTGTGCAGTTATACTAATGTATTGCCATAAAAGAATCCTTTGAAAGGATGTGTTTTCACCGTCCCAAAAATACAATTGAAAGATAATTAATGAGAAAAGCAGAAAAGAAAGAACTATTAGTGTGAAATCCAGTGAAAGCTGGTAAAATGAAAAGAATATTAAATTCAGATTTGCTAATGCTTCTAAATGAGTCCTGACTACAGAGACATTACCGTTACCTGCCAGCGTTTTTATTTAATCAAATGTAAAAGATTGATTATGCATATAATTTCAATTGTTTTTAAAGACTAAACTGGATTAGGGATCTGATTATGGTATTTCATAGTATATATTTACAAAAATCTGTGTGCTGCTTCAGATAAGGGCAGAATGAAAACTATCTGGGCCTTCACGCACAGTTTAACTGGATCTTATGATTGTGCTCAGGATTATAATTGTTTGGGTGACTGTGCTGTATTTTTAACCCAGCTCCAGGAAAACCTGGAAGTGCTGCATGGAATCATAATATTTTGCAGCAAATTATACTTTGGAGGCAATTCAGAAGCAGTGAACGTTTAGTCCAGAGCAAGTAATCAATTTTAAAGATTCCTCTGTTCAGTATTCTCACAGGAAAAGGAATGCTGTAGCTCTTAATAGCGCACTGCAGATCTTGACTTAAGAGTTAGGCTCGTGCTAGTCTCAGATTTGAAATGTAATCTCTCACTTTGTTCCAGTTTCCTATTCATCAGATTTTTCATCTGATGAATGGACCTTATGATCTATAGATCTGCACCTTACAGAACTGGTAGTGTCTGTTCACAGCTATAGATAAGGATATACTGGAAATAACATTTACTTTATTACAGAGGTATGTATGATTAAGATGTTTGCAGTGGATATGGCAGAATAGTTTAGGCCAAAGATTTATCATCTGCATCAGTCATGCTTTAAGAGAAGACCTGCTATTAAACATTACTTTTTCAATTTTGATGAAACCATGTATTCCTGTACAGAGTGATGACGTAAAGCTCAACAGAGTGGAGCTAGAATTGCTTAGAATCAATCAGTTTCACTGATTGTTATTGGAAAGTGAAATTAGCTGGTTGGCTTTCATCGCCCAAACTGAATGAAATTCGAGGGTAAATGCCATTAGCAATGAGCAGAAACTCCTTCTGTATGATTCCATTCCATCCAGAAGTTTAAGAAAGCTGTCATCAAAGAAATAATGAAAGTTCTTATTTGACTTGCTCTACACTTGATGGACCAGATGGTCTTTGGGCATATACCAGCATGCAAGCACTAAAATTTATATGCATGTATGTGCATATGTATGTAAAAGCCCAATTTCTACACAGAGCACACCTAGTCTTAATGTACGTAGTATATATTTTTACAGGTAGGGTGAAGAAGTGTTGCATCCACACTGATAGAAATATTTGATAGCGCCGTGTATTAGCGGTGTTTATAGGCTGCTGTTGAGAAAAATGATGTCTAGAATAAGAAAATCACTCAGAGCTAAGAGATAATTTTACTGAATTTTCATATTTACTCTTTATTGTCATTTTCTATATGGAGTGTATCCAGTGTTCCATTTGATCCCAGATGAGAATATTTTGCTTTATTTCACAATGCAAGATATTTAAACGTTAAGCTCTATTTTCCTATAATTATCTGTGACCTTCAGTGGGATTACACATTCCCTTTCTCTGCTGTGTGCTGCATTCAAACAAAATTCCTCCTGTAGTTGAATCCCTTGTCAAATTGTGAATGCATAAAGGGAGGAGCTGGAAAGGAGAGAATGGAAACATTGTGTGCAGAGCTATGACTGCAGCCCTCTAGGCAGAACAGGAAAATGTAGTTAATGTTGAAGCAGCTTGAAAGTAAAACTTTGTAAGTGACTTCAGCAGTCCAAAACTATTTGGTGTGCAGATACTTCATTTTGGATGGGATGTACCACATGTACTTCTAGCATTTTTGTCTGTGGCTGGGGAAAACAAACAAACAAACAAAAAAGCACAACAAAACATTAGAATATGAAGATTTAACTTGGGATGAAGATGAGTCCAGTTTGGCACTAGTTGGGACTGTCACAGTGACAGTTTCTACAGATAGATTTGGTGATATACGCACTTTAAAAAGCATAGGTCTTTTTGTAGATGTGTGGGTGATATAAACGCACGTACATCTGTTCGATTCATTTTCTCATTGCTGATACTTTCTCATAGACTCTTCCTAAAATCCTGGACAAAGTGGCCCCTGCATTTGTCATGAACAGCTGCAGCTTCCTTGTAGAAAAGTCCCGCGTGTCGACGGCCCGGGTGGTGGTGTGGCAGGAAATGGGTGTGCTGAGGAGCTACACCATGGAGAGCACGTACTGCGGCTGCAGCCACGGTCTCTACAAAGTGAGTACATCTTTCAAAGAAGTACATCCACGTTCCTTCTAATGTGTGTCTCATGAGCTTGGAAGAATAAAGACAGAGTGCTGTTTTCTTGCTGTTTGATATTGCCAGCTTCCTTCTACAATACGAGCGTAGCCATGCTTCTGGGTTTCTTCTCAGTTAAATCTTTCCATGATCCCTCACTCCTTCAATCTTCCATCCCAGGGAAGTAGATTCCTTGCTATGAGGTTTCGTTTGACACTGAAGTAAAAAGAAATTCCAGTCTAATGCCAGAAGCATTGAGCTGAAGGAAGGAATGTTTTTGAGATGATGCAGAGTGTTTATTTCTAATGCTATTCACAGTCTAAGGTAAGTCTAAAGTCTAAGGTAACTAACATGAATATTAGGAGTCGGACACTTTCTGTTGCAGTCTATCTGAGCATTTGCTTGGCTAAACTTAGGAGCCTGCACTGAGAATTTTGCACTTGGAATTTCCTGTTACTGGCAGCCAAAGGTAGCTAATCTGTGAGCTCAGGCCATGGCTTTGTCTGTGAACTAGATGAACCTAAATTTGTTACCAAATGAGGTTCTAGATATTGTGGGAAGGACTGCATTTATGCTGAGTGCATCTGAGACAGGAGCCTCTTGGCACTTCTTAAGTACACAGTTTGAACTCTGGTAATTGTGTTAAGCTGTTCGTAATTCTCCACTTACTCAAATGGTGAATTCTTTTTGTTCCTTTCCCAAACCTGTTGCTTTTATGGAAGGGATTCCATGCTCCACCTTATTTCTCCCACTAGGGAGCAATCCTCGTCTATATAGAATTAATATGTGGTTAAGGATCTGAAAAGACCCTTAAGGAAAGAGCCATTCTTACAAATAACAATTAATAAGACATTCAAATTATTATTCTTTTCAAGCTCTATACTAATCCTTTTATATTCCATAGAATATAGCCAGCAAGTACTCAACTATTGTTTTAAACAGTGCCCTGCTATACACACATTATTTCCAAGATAGAAAAGGCAGAAGAAATATCTGAAGACAGTTTAAAGAAGGAGAGTATAACTGCCCTGAGCATTACACTTAGTGCTCCCTACTCTGAGAAGTGCTAATGGGTTTTTAATAGGCACCACAGGTTGTGGCAGGGTTTTAAACCTGTGGACAGTGGGGGAAAATTCTACCTTGACTAACATCAATGGTAAAACTCCTAGTGATCTCCATGGAGAATTTAACTCATTTCCTAGATAATCAGAGTAACATCTAAAAGCAGTTGGACATCAGGTTATATCAATGTCTAATGATTTGTTCTCTACTTCCTTTAGTGTCTTCAACCCAAATTTGCTAAAGGTATGCCAGCAGATTTAAAATGTTTTATGCAGCAGTCTCCCAAGTCCACCACCACTTAGTAAGCTGGTGGTCAGACTTCTGATAGTGTTGATAGCAGTTCTGAATCCTGATCTTTGACTTTCTTCCTGCTTGAAAATGGTGAAAGTAATGGAGAATGTAGCTGCTTTGCTGGCTGTAAACTGAGATACAAACTTCTTGTGCTTGGAGTTGCCCGTATCTGATAGGGAGTTTGCAAAGAATTTAGGGAAAACAAGAAAGCTTTAAAAAGACTGCAAGAGGCTCAAATATTAAATGCATAGGGCTGTCAGGTGAGCCCCCTCTCACCACAGAGCAGTGTTGTAGGAGGGCTGAGTTAAACCAAAAGGCAGCCCGTCTGATAGAAAGTCCAGAAAAGAAGTTCCTAAAGTTTTTCGAAAGCACAGTGTGTTCATATCTTGGATAGAAATGTGACTTTCATTTCTAAAGCAGTTTAGTGAGTGAAAAATAAGGTATGAATTTGTTACTAGTGATATGTAAATGAGAAACAGTTGTGACCCCAGCCTCGATTAAAAGTCGTTTGATTTCCAATGGGTACGGGGGAGGGCAGAAATGAGAGCAAAAGAAAAGATGACTTGTCTCTGTTGAATCTCCCTGTCTGTGTGATCAATGGAAATGCAATAAGCCATCTACCCTTAAGGAAGAGAAACATAAAACTAAAGAAACTATTGATCTTATCTAAGGTTTTATTCAACATAGGGAAGAAGAAAAGAAGGGGGAAAAAAATCCAGACTCTCATTTTGTCTGGATTGTCCAATTGAGTCTTAGAACAGCAGTGTCTCCATTTGAAAGCTGCTTAAAACAAAACGGCCCATTTCAACGAAGAATTCTCCTTCCTACTTCTACCAGTTTACAATCTCACAATCAAAACAAAAAATAATCAGAAACTGCCTATCATTTCTCTCCCAGTGTGAAAGCAGTGTTTATTACTCCTTCAGTGGAGCTATTACCCTCCAGGTTTTTATTGCTGTCCTCCTTTTGCAGAATGTTGAGCCTTCTTGTCTTATTTGGTTTGTAGAATACTGAATATAAGGCTGTACCATAAGAAGTTCTACTCAGAACAATTGGGAGCATCATGGGCCCAAACGAGTCAAATCTGCACTAACACATATGGATGTTCTTATAAGTTTCTTTTGTGTGATTCATTTTTAAACTTGCGTGTCTCTTTGTTGTTACCATATCCTATCATGATACATTTTATTCTTGATTCTTCGTTACCTGGCCTGCTATTTAAGACCCCTGTAGTAACATACTGCACTGGGCTGTTCAGTTTACTAACTGTATTTATCATCCTACAAGTTGATATATTTCGTGCCATGTATACATTTGTGTTCCAAAACAGGTATGTTAGCAACACAGCAAATCTCAAAACTCAGCTTCATGCCCTTTTAGTACGTGCTATGTTGGAAAGGCATTTTCCTTGACACGTTGTGGCTGGTGGAGGAGATGAAGTACTAATGTAAATAGACTTCAGCTTCTTGCTTCAAAGGGATATGCGCGACAAGGAGTAACAAATGAGTTTTTAAATTATTCCAGATATCTTGACAAGACCCTTTGAAGGAGATTTTACTGGTGACATGGATCCCTTTTTGAAGAAAGTCTTTGGGAGAGTCAAGAAAAAAAACAATTCTGTCCAGTCTAAAGCTTCTGAGTTAGAGGAATAGAATACCCCAACTTTTATCACTGGATTTGATGTGAGGGAAAAGCCATTCATTTGCAGAAATGTTGGAATTAGGGAAAGCAGCACCAAGCAGAGTGACCATACGTTCATAAGAAATTGTTGATAGTTGTTCAAAACACCTTTGTTGAAAGGAGGCTTTCGGGAATTTCAAGAGTGCTCTTCCACAGAACCCATGTTCATGCTGGAAGAGTTTTTCCTCTTTTGAGTCCAACTACTCAGCTTAGGGAAGTGGTGAAGCAAGCCAGAGGTGATAAATACCAGACAAAGTTTGAGACGTAAACTGTTGATTTTTTTATTGTTGTTCATTAGTTTGATTTGGTTTTGCTTGCATCCTCTCCAGTCATTTACAGTAGGAGAAAGTAGAGGTAAAATTGTGCCTGATGATATGGCAGCAATTGGCAGGTAAAACCTGGCTGGAGTAACTGGCAAAAGTCACAGCCTGCCGAACTGTTAGAAGCCCTCATCTCTTCAAAACTCACCCCAAATAAACAGAGAGTAAATGTCCCTAAGGTTTCTGTGAGCCATCTTCTTGTGAGTGAGGATGTGTCATCAGTAATGTGGCGTGTGTTCCACAAATCATGTGCCATCTTCCTGAAGATGCCTTGTTCTGTTTAGTAGATTAATGAATTGCATCTTTTTTTTTAATGCTGTATTGGCATACACCATTGAATTGCCATGGAAGTGTGGTAGAAATAAAGCAGTATGCCAAGATGAAAGCCTTTCCTCTTGCTACTTTTTCAGGGGTGGGCTGCTCTGGTTTGACCCATTTTTGCCCAAGTAACCGAATTGTTACTAATATATCATTTGTCCCTGAAATTATAGCGCTATTTCTTTATAGTTATCTGTAGACAATAAAAGATTTTCTTTATCTTCCTTATTATTGCATATTGCATACTATATTTCTGAGGAATTTTTATGTATGCCTTACTCATAAGCACTTTATTACAGTCAATAGTCAGAAATTGAGTTGTTTTGAGGGAGTTTGCAGTCGCATAACATTGCTTCTGTATGCCAGTAAGATGTAGATCATTCTTGTAATTGGACGCCTAGTGCACAGACTTGCAAATAATTTTAATTTGGACTTTTGCCAGCATTCAGGCACCAACAGAAATGGTTGCAGCAATGTTCTTGCCACAGAGCATATTTGATAAGTATTTGCAGAAGGGAAAAGAAAAGGGATGGGGCTTATTCTGTGCTTTCTGATGCGCGTTCCTGTAAACTGTTTACATCTTCTATGAAGTCTGAGACTTTTCTTATTTCTGGTTTCCATTGTCTCCCACGTTTTACCCTTTTCCTAAGTACGGGTAAGTTTCACAAGCATCCAGAAGTTTCTTTCCAAAAAATGATCTCTAAAATGTGCGTTTACTGAACCCTCTGAGGCCTGGGCACGTCTTTCAAAAGCAGATGCTGAGAAATACAGAAGGATGTTTTTTTTTCTTCGTAGTTCTGCTTCCAGTTCTGGTCCAAAGTGACTCAAATTGGAAGCAGCTGTAAGAGTAAGAAAAGTATAAGAGAAAAAAAAAATAGTTATCTTGTAGTAATCTAAGGATTGAAGAATTAAATTAAGGTTTCTGCTGATTATGTTTTCTTTAGTTGTTACCCATTGCAAAAGTTTGCATCCTGTTTTCTATATTTTCCTGCTCCTTTTGTGTCCACCAATCCTCTTCAGTAAATTGTGATTCACTTTTCAAAATATTCTAATTGTACCTTTTAGTCTTGATGATTTCACTTAATACAACGATGTAAAAGTTAATGGCATTTAGGAAATGAGCAAAGGCACGTGGGAAAGAGCAAACCAACCAGAGACAGCGAGCATTCATCTTCCTTGGACTGCCAAACTAACATAATGATTAGTCTGCAAGCACAGCACCATGACTTGTGGCTTGCAGCCACAAACCTGTGTTTTCTGGTCCTCTTAGGCTGGGTTGAGTCAGATGAGCTAAGTCTTGGATGAGAACTCTCCACAGACTTGGCAGAAAAAATGAGTGCTATATCCTAACCCAGATTTTGTTGATATAAACATGTTACAAAAGGAGAAATATATATGGTCTTGAACTACAACAAAATGAAAAATCAGTTAACTTCTCTGCCTTTTGGAACCAATTTCAAAGCTGATCAAATAGAATCTCTGCTTCTCCACTCCTAAATAAGCAGCCTAGCACAATCTGAGCCCTTTGGAAGTAAAAGTATCTTAAATTAGTTCCTTTGTCTCTGCTGTTGATAGATTATTGAGGGCTGTCTGTGTAAGTGGAGAACAGGTCCCATCCCGTATTGTGGTTTGTAATTGCTTTGTGTTTCTTTTATTTTTTCAACACAACAGAAAATAATGATGGGATGAGATCATAGCAGATCTGACTCTGCAGAGTTGGAAGCATCTAGTTCTGTAGAGGTACACTGGACATGCATGTATTCAGAATAACAAAGCAGAGCCATCATGTGCTCTCTTCTTCCTCTCAACTCTCTTCTGCTACCATGTAATTGGAGCAGTTGCCTTAGCTCTCTGTTTACCACTTCTGTTTGGGACTTAGTCTTAAAGTGCCTATTCCAACAAATCCCTGCAATCTTTTTATTTGCAAATGATGAGAGCAACTCCTAGTTAGCAGCTGGTTTATTTACTAAACCAAGGGACACATCAGATTCTGCGGGACTGAGGAAAGGAAAACAGATGTTACCTTGATTCTGTACATTTCTGAATGCTGATGTTTCTCTTTTTTTTCCCCTTTCAACGTATTGTAAATAGCTGATATCTCTGCTTTTTCTTTTTCTTTTTTTTTTTTTTTTATGAGATCTTTCTCCCTCAAGTACTTGTAAACTTTTCTAGATGCTTGGTTGCAGCCCAGTGTTTCCATATTCTCGGGAAGAGAGGTGGTAGTAGGTACAGATTTAAAAGGGTTATCAAACTGCCTACCTAGAAGGGAAATAAAGAACAAGGTTATGTGGAACCAGAAATGCAAGTATGCTGTCATACCTATTTTCTAGAAGTTGTGAATAGGATTAGATTGAAGATTCCTAGGTGCTGACATTGCAAACCCAGACAACCTAGATGTTAGAAGCAAAAAATCCATTTGCAATTGATTGCATTTGTGACCACATGCAAAAGATACTGCACTTTGTGAGGGAACAGGGTATGGACTCATGCCTTGTCCCTATGTGTTCAGCTAGCTGACAAGATACCGTTACTGTGGCACCATCTGAAAATGATCAAAACCACTGTACTTATGCGAAGGCATAAAAGCAACCAATGTGATCACGTTGTCAACCGAGGGAGTGGGTTCTTGCAGGTGCTATAAGAAGAAGCAGGATCTTCTAGAATTAAATCGTTGCTGCCATACACAGAAATTAAACTGTATTTTGTATAGCCAGAAGGCTGGAAATGACTGTCAAGTTGTGGTCAGGCCCTTTATAAATCCTGTTTATTCAGTTTAAGTTTATAGCTGAGTATCGCTTCAGATGTAGAACTGTTAGAGACCTAACTACTTTCACAGTGCAAATTATTAGAACAAACAGAAAACTACACAGGTGAAGCAAATTATATTCTTAAGGATTACTTTTAATTTTCTATTAATTAAATTAATGGTGACACAAATCAGACAATTGCAATCATATACACCTGTATGTGTTTTTTTTTTCTGGATGAAATGTTTCTCTTTCAACTGAAGCCCACTAAACAGTTCTGAATGGTGCAACCTTGAATATCAGTGGGATTTTAAGTCTGCTAATGAAAAGAACTCTTGGGAAGGATGTGAGACAGAAAAGCAAAATTCCTAATGAAAGCTAGCTGTAGTATTCTAGCAGTGTCTCTTTAAAAGTCTAAATATCATTGCACATCATCCTTTCAAGTTTTCTATGGGATTACAGCAGCTAGGGTTTTGATTTCTGATGTCTCTCTTGCTTGTTAATCTGGTCCCATGTGGATTTATTGTACAAATCTATTTGGCAGCTGAAAATTGCCCTTTGATGAAGCTCATAGTCTAATCATGAACTCCTCAGGCATGGAAAATAAGAATGGGGAGGTGGCAAAAGCACAGGCTAAAGGAGCCATGTTTGTCTTTTGCTCTGCATGGATTTTAGAAGCATCAAAATTTCAAAGTCTTTTACACACAGGATTTTATGCAAAGATTGATTTTGCATCTCTTGTCATCATAACATTTGCCGTGCTGGATCAGACCATTGGTCCATACCATCAGGTATCCTGCCTCATACAGAGTTTGGTTCCTCGTGGCTCCTAAGAGAACAAAACCAGGCTGTGGTGCAACTGATTCAATTACACTAAGACATGGAAAAGAAGAAATAATCCTACCAGCCCACCCGACGTGCCTCCTGTCTGCTTCATGTGCTGCAGCATGAGGCCTGATTGTTTCAAGGGTGTGGTAATGATAATGAGCAACTTTCTCTGTAAATAATTATGGCACTTTTCTAACCCCTTTCTTAATATTTTCCCATATGCTTCCAATATCGAGTATAAACTATGTATTGAAATCTGATCTCACTTCTTTTTCCATTCTGTCCCTTTGCTGATATTTGCATCGTACTTCTCACAGCTGCTGTAGCTCCCAGGTTGTTTAATCTGTTGTTCTCTGTCACATTCACTGCTATCTTTATTCTTCTGTGATCCAGTTGTAGGTCCCTTGATCTTGACAAAAAGAAATCAAACTAGATCTATTCATTCTCACCAACTTTGAAATCTGTAGGTGCATCTCTTTTTTTTTTTTTTTTTTTTTTTTTTTCCATCCAGTTCTTGTCTCTTTGGTCTCTTCCTTTTTTTATGTTCCCAATCCAGGTTTATTTTTTCTTATGTGCTAAGCTCTGTACTAATAGTGTTATCTTTCCTCTTCTTTTTTTTTTCCTTTTTCCACAACACTTATTTCAGCTTATGGTCCCAGAAGGGACCATCAGCTCTTCTGGTTTTGACCTTCTGTACAACATAGGCCTTTGGGCTTCACTTAGGCAGCTTTGTACCAAACCCTGTAACTTGTGTTTGTGTGAGAAGATTTTTGTAGAAGAAAGAATTCAGATTGGATTTGAGAGCATCACATGATTGGAAATCCATCTGGTCCCCTGATATTTTGTTCCAGGGATCAGAAAGTGCTAAATATTATTTCCTTGTACGAATTTGAATTCGTCTGCCTGCTATTTTCAGATGTACTCTAGTTTTTTCTCTGCTGGTTTAAAGAGATCTTTAGTAATTCGCAGTTTCTTCTCTTAAAAATACTTGCTATGCAACCAAGTCTCCTTTCAATCTTTTCTGATGATTAATTAAAACAGGCTGAATTCTATGATAGCTTGTATGAGAACGTGCAGGTAAGTACCTCTGAATTAGCTAAAGGAGCAAGTGGAAAGTCCTGTGCTAAACCACATTAAGCCACGTGTCAACACTCTGAAGCGGAATTAAGGTGGCCTTAATTAAATTTGGCTTAACTCATTTCCAAAGTAAATTAAACCAAACTGAATTGCAAACACTTTAATTCTGAATAACAGAGCAGAAATATGTGCTTCTGAATGTGATAAACTTACAGATGAAGGGGTTGCTTGTGCTGGATAATCTATAAGGCAGAGAAGGCAGTGTGTCTAGACATGATATTTCTGGAGCTTCCTGGCTTATCTTTATGTAAGAGTCTCTATTGTATACTGAAGGTGGATGACAGAGAAAACTGCTGTGATCTGTCTTGGATGTGTTATATTCTAATTTTTGTCCAGAGAAGAAATTTTTGATGCATGTGATGCTGGATGGTGGCTATCTACAAGTGAAGATGCATGATCAGAAAAGAGAAATCTCAGCACAGCACACAACCTATGGAAATGCAGACATTAGGGACAATTCAAAAATGATTTACATACATGCCATAAGTGGGGACAGGTCAGACATGAATAAGCTGGAGACAGTAGAAATCAAAGAAGCTGTTGGTTACTCATGGAAGCTGGAAGAAGGAGAATTTGGAGACATTCAATGCTGATGTTTTATAGTATTTTTCTCTCAGACACTCAAGACAGACAGCTTCTGGAGTATAGAGGATTAATCTTTGATTAACAGCTGCTGAAATGAGACAAGGAATCGTTAAAATATTTTCAACCAAGTAATTATCATAAGTGAGTTCCACTTAGGAAAAGTGGACGGAGAAGTAAACAAGTGTGTGATGTGGCAGTGCACTTTGTTCTTAAGGCAAACAAGATACAAAGATGAGTTTAGATGATGCATGTGGAAATGAGTGGAATTGTGTGTCATAGGACACTTAAGATTCTTGGTGAAAAGGAAAGGTGTGTTATTGATATTATTCTGACAGCTTTTTAGAGCTGAAATTGAGAGAAGGAAGAAAAGATGGAAGGGTAAGGATTGCATAAATGATATGCAGCAGAAGACTTCTTGTTGGAGAAACTGAACTACTTTTCTGTGGTCATAGAGGATGCATGGCTGAGGGACTCTTGTGCTTCAGAGGAAGAGATCTGATCTTCCACAAAGTGAAAAATAATGCTGAAACAGCAAAAAAAGAGCTCTATTAAAATAAGTGCAATTCAAACTTAAATAGTGTGTCTTAAAGAAATCGTTCAAATACAGGAAAAGCTGCAGAAAAAATACATTTCTCAAAAGTCTGCACAATACTCTTAACTATTTGAGTAGTGAGCAAGATCAACTGAAAGGTCTTGTTGATGAAATTTAGTGTAACTGGTTGTACTGAAACCTGATAGGAAGAGTACAGTTCTGGAATTTGAGAATCTGCAGATACAGATCTATCCTGTTTGAGAGGGAAAGGATAATAAGTGTATGCAGCTTGGAGGAGACAGAATGGCAGTGTCTTCGTGTACTGATAATTCAGGTTTACATCTATGCAGGTGTGCTGACAAAGTCTAGCTAAGGAGACTGCTTGTCCCACAGAATCAAACTTTAAAATGAGATGCGTTACCTTATAAGTAAATGCATTCATCACAGAAAAAGTAAATGCAGTAGTTCTGGACTTCTGTTTGGGTGTTATATACCTGAGATTTCACGTAGGGAGCAGTAAATACTATTACAGATTCTGAACATTACAGATGATTATTTTCTAGCACAAAAGGTGTTGTATCCAATCTAGCTCTATTTTCGACCACATTATAATAGGAAAGGTGAATTAATCTTTATGTGGGAGTTGGTGGTTACCTAGACACCGGTGATCATGACCCAATTACGTTTAATATGGGCAAAGAACAGCATTTCTATTAACATGCGTTCATGTATGTTTTTCCCTTAATAAGGGATAATATTCCACAGCTGAGGAAGTATTAGAAATAAAGCAAAACACAAGATGAAGAAAAAAAAATTACAGAGATATTATAAATAAAAGTTGATGTTTTTAAAATAGATCTTGTTGCATTTTCAAAAAAAAAAGCTTAATTCTCTAATCAAGAATTGAGGACGCATTTAATTAAAACCCATCTTGGTATAATAGTAAAGAGAAGGTGATAATTAGAGCATAGAGGACAGTGACTCGTAACACTGATGAAGAATCTATATAATAGATGGATTGTAACGAGGTGGATTTCACTTATTTTAGTCTGTTTCTTCTTTGTTAGTAATGATTGTTTACTAGAGTTTCTGAATGATATGAGTGAACAACGGTAGAGGTCATTACCTAACCATGACTGATCAAAGATATTCTGAGGGATACATGCATAGGTTTATTCTCTCTGAGCAAAATAAAAAGGGGAAAATGGGTATCAGCCAAAGTAACGTAGGAATTAGATGTGGGAAGCTAAGAATATAACTGAAAATTCATGGCAGTCATTACTAAGGACAGTAAAAAAGAATTTAATGCGATGACTGGAAAATAAAAAGCTATCCTTCTTATGTGGTCTGATCAGAAATGTAACCTAAAACCCAAGGAGCTCTTTCTGAGAAAAGCCACCTCAAACCTGGTATACTTCACAAAGAAGTTTTGCCTTAGGTTAAAAAATAACAAGTTTTTCCCCAAATGTTCCTAATCAGGTCTCTTACTGTGTCCCACCTCTTCTTAGCTTTTGCAGAAAGTTTTCTTTGGGGGTGCTGGAAATAGCGAGTGAGCTTCACAAGAAAATTGAATCAGAGATTCATACAGAAATACAATGAGAAAGGTTATTTTCAATGAGTTTGAGGAAGATACTGCAAATGAGTTTAAGAGAGAAGTTACAGCTACGTACAACAGGAATAAAAAGCCCTGAAACACTGTCCATTTTGCAGTAGCTTATTCCTGGTAGTGATGACTTCTTTTACAAAATACAATTTTAAATATGTATATGTTTTTGCCGCATGATCAGAAGGACAGTTAGCATCTCAGTGGGAAGTATTCCTTTAAAAGCTGATGGCCAGCAGGCTGCAAGTGGAGAGACTTGTTCTGACTTGGAGATAAATATAAAATGATGTTAGCTTGTGAGAGAACTGAGAATTGAATTAAGTAGTTTATTTGATTTGAAATGCTAATTCTGTATGAAAACAATGGAGGGCCAGCACTTGTGAAGATATTTCCTCTGCCGCTTTCTTTTCCTGTTACATTATGCCTTCAATTCCATTGTTTTATTGTCTGCCTTGCATTCTTTTTCCCAGCGTTGAAAAGTAATAGAGTTGGATCAGACTGTCACCTGATTTGGGTAGAACGGGCTGTACAGCCATGTTGTGATGGCCCAGGGCATGCATGCATCGCCAGCTGGCAATGATGGGAAAAAGGGAGACAGCTCAGTAACACAGCATAAACACGCTTGGGCAACGCAGTACCTTGCTCACAACCTTGAGATGCCCTGCACTTGGGTGAACAGGCACCTAAAGTCAACACCGTGGCCAATTCTGCCGCTTTCCACCAAAGATGAAAGCTTTGGTGAGTGAGCTGTGGGTTTTATGTTCCCTGCAGTCTGATGGTGCATAGGGAGTTTGCAGTAGGCTGGACACCGTTTTTCCAGTGACCTTTTGAGAGCAGCCCTCTTGTCTTTTCTAGTGAGGGAGAATGAAGTAAATGGAATCTGAAAACAGCTCAGACTGGCTCTGAAATAGTGACTGAAAGGTCACTTTTCTGATCAAGCCTGTGTCTTTGGTGATTGGAATGTCTTCTAGAGGTCAAAGTGCTGAAGTTTTTCTAAATCAAGCACGCTTCCACCAGCCCCATATGCACTGAAATGGCTGGAATTTCTGCTGGCTCATCAGTTGTAGATAAATGTATTACACAGGCTGAATATCTGCAGCAAACTACCAATACTGCTTCTGTGGTTTCACGCATTTGATCATCCCTTGCTCATACCAAATCCTTTAATTTGTGGACCCTGATGTATGATTATACTGGGGAGTGATATTAAATGTCAGCTTTGAAAATGGGCCTTGTCACGACTAATACAAAATTCACTCCTGTTGTTAATTTAATGAGATAGAGTGACAGACATCATACATTTATTAAACAACCATAATTATATTTATATTAATGCCAATCTCTGCCCAGGAGAGATTCAGGCCTGGCATAATGGGACGTGTTCATAATGCAGAAGATTTCTGAATATAGATACAGTGAGAAACTCAGGGCTGAAAAACTGAGGCCATGTTGTAGGCTGAGACTGAGTAGCTCTGAGATGCTTGGGTGGCAGTTGGGTGGATGAGGCTGTGAGTTTTGATGGAGGTACACGATTAAAGCTTGTGCCAGGCCAACAGCTTTTTGGTTATTCCACATGCTGCAGGATTGGTTGAAATTCCTTGAGGTATTGACTGCTCTCAAATGCATTACATTTGTATGTTCATTCGCTTTAAAAGGTCAACGAAGCAACTTGACAATTTTAAAGGTAGCCTGCTGTGTCTGAAGTATATTTAGTTTCATGCTGTCTTCTCTGCAGGATATGATATCGAGTTGTTCTGGTGTTATACTGAGCATGTTGTGCATCTTTATGTAGACAAGATCATTGCTCAGACCTAGGAAACAGATAAGAATTGCATTTTTTTCTGAATCTTCTTTTGTACAATTATACTGTCTTAGGAAAATGGCCCCCAGTTATTGCTCTGGTTTCTTCTATCTGGTTGCATCAATTTCCTGGGAATAAAACAGATTTCTGGGACAGTGGCAGCTCTGCTTGTTTGGTTGCAGGAGGCAAGAGCAGCTTCTACTGAATTCAGTAGCTCCTGTCTGTTGCTTATGCTGATAGTGTCCACTTCTCCTACGCTGCATACTGATGTGTCCCCTATCCTCAGTCTGCTTGTCTGTCACTATAAACAGAGGAGAACAAAGTTGACAGTGTTGGATTGAAGGGCTGTAAGTGGTTATTGATTCCTAGGCTTCTTGCATGCATAGAAGTGGGGTATGTGTTAGAATACGGACACGAGCACACAAGTGGCAATGGCATGTTACTACCAGTGAGTTATGGGGTCTACATAATTGTTCTTTTCAAATAGATTTGTATATGCAGTAGCTAGGCGCACGTTAGAGGATGTGTCTGTGTGTTATACAAGAAGTTGTGCCCAAAGATGTTTGTATGTATGCATTTGTTTCTCGTTTTAGGAAGAGCACAAAAGGTGTGCAGTTGACATCAGTATTTATTGCTTTAAATACACGTCTGTATTTTGTGCATCTATCTATAGCACATATGGCTCCTTGAGGGTCTATATTTTCTACGTACGACTAAAATTATGTTGAACTGTGTAGCATTCCTCTGTCATATGACACTGTTTCATGGCTGTCAGTGTGAAGAGAAGTGGAAGGGGATGCATAACTCTCACCGTTTCTGCGAAATCATTCTTGCATAGCACTTGTGGGAGCCTGGATTATCTTGTGAAGGGGAAAGGAAGTTCATTTCTAAATGAAAACTGAAAAGAAAAGGTACACAGCAATGATGAAGTTCAGGTTTAGCTTTTGATATCTCTGTTCACAGGAAAAAATCACGTTTCCTTGGTGACCTTTTAATAAGTGCAAAGCTAGGTGGGGAATCTGTCTTTCAGTTCCTTTGCATTTGTAACTAATTAGAGGTATGGAGTGTGGTGTATAGGATTGCAATGAAGCCTGCTGACAGACAGCACACTCACAGCGCTGGCATTTGTGAATGTGTGCCTTGCTGTCCTGTGTGCTTCCACGTGCAGAGGAGATGGATGTCTTCTGAGGCCGTGTTGCATCTCCTCTTTTAGCTGAGATTGGAGCAGAAGGGTTGGGCGGCCTCCTCACACCGTGCAGCTCACTTCAATGACAGGTATTGACAAAAGGGTGCTAAGGTGGTGGAAAGCAAAACAAAGCAGGCAATTGCTGTCAGTACTGGCTCTCTAAGCTGGTGTGACCTGCTGCATTGTAGAGTAAGGGGAAATGCTTTATTCCTTGTAAAGTTTTCTCATTACTGTTCATCCAGTGTTTAACAAGATGTTGAACACAGCACGTGTTCCCTGACTCTTCCACAGCTTCTTAGTAATATCTTTCTCAGCATAGGCGTTGTGGAAATCAAACCAATCTGGTTACGTTTTGTGGCATAGAAGGACAGGATAAGCAAGGTTTGCCACAACAGTGGGTGTTAGAGAAGTCGCTGACAGAAAGCAGAAAAGACAACAGACAAAAGTCAAGTCAGATCCTATTTAAATACCTTCAACCTCTTGATTCAGAGATGCACTGTATAAATGATGAATTGTTTGTCATGTTTTTGATACGCACTGCTTCTGGGCAGACATCTGATCTCAGGGTATTCAGGTAACATTTTAGTGTCTGCTGTTAGCTGATGTAACATGAATGATGTCTCCTGTGAATTCAGTGCCAGAAAGGAGGAGAAATATTAGCAAAATTTTCTGTGTCTCTGCAGAATAATTTTTTTGTGATGCTCTCTGGAACAGAAAAGCTCAGATTTCTGAATCTGTGTGAAAACATTCCTAGATGAGGGACAGCCCAAAGAGAGGTTGGTTTCATAGTGATAAGATCTGGCATGTTATCTACTCACAGGTATTATAAGAATGAGAAGCACAGGATGCTTCTAGGCTCACTCCAAATATGTAAGTACAGTCCATTTAAGGCCAGATTGCCTTTGCTCGAGATTCTGATTGGTTGCAATAAATGAGGGTGAAATTTTGAAGAGAGGTTTTATTTCATGTACATTTAATAACACATATTTCAATCCCCAAGGTGCTTCATCAAGTACCCTACTCTTCTCAGTCAGCTCCACTGATTTCACATGAGGGTGTACAGCTGTGATAAACTGAACTGAATGTGAGGTCTCATAAGTCCTCATCTAGAATTCAAACAGTAAGAAGCTTCCAAAAAGGCCAGATCAGTCACTGAAGACCTTCTCTTTAAGACAACCAGAGCACTCCCAAAACAAATCATGTTTTACCCATATTATTTCTGTGTCTGTGTTACAGAGTCTTGGCACAAGCCCCAAATACATCTCATTTATGTGTATACACTTGACAGTAAGAGGAAGGGGGAGGTGGTGAAAGTGGAGAAAAAACTCGTAAAACTTCTAATTCTTGCATGGCACATTGGCACTTTCATGTGCCATAGCACAGCTTCTTGTTGTACAGAGAGAACGCAGTCTATAGGAATGTGTAGGATTTGCATCCTGTTTGGAGGAAAACCAGCTGCAGAGTGCATGGTGAGGATACTTCCACATGCAACTCTAATCTGCCTCTGCAGGCTTACTGTTTGCCTATGAATGAATGATTTGCCCCTGTGAATGGATGTACCTACTGCTCTTACAGACCTGGTGAAAGATCCTGTAGGGACAGAGCTAAAACCTTATCTGTAGTAATTGTACACAGTCCTCAGTGGGTTTTGGATGCAGAAGAGAGGCCCCCAGAGCTGGACAGAACAAACAGGGAAGTGGTTTTCAATCCCAGCCATCTTTTACTGTTTCCAGCTGCCGAACCATTATTTTTCTACTTCTTTGCTGACACCAAACCTTAGGGGCTTTGGAGTGGCTTTAGGAGAGTTGTAGTGGGAAAATTCAGAAGTGGTGGAGCTGGGCCTGCTGAGGTTGGGATCTGGTGCATTGTCCAGTCCTAAACTATACTAACAGAGAATACAGAATGGACAGAGTTAATGTCACTGAGTCACAAAAGACGCAGCTGAGGTTTATGGCTATACATGACTACAGCATGTGTAACCTATCGTGTGCTGACAATTAGTATGCTAAGTTCATATACAGAAGAAGGAGTGAAAAAGAACAGGTATATTTTTCCCAAGTTATTTGACAGTCATTTTAGATTTTCATTAGGAGTCTAGGTAATTGTACTGCTTGGCTTTGTTCTTTGTAAAGGGGCTTAATTTTTATGTTTCCATTTAGTCATATTTATTCTGTTATCTCCTAACTCGTTACTGAAAAATTCCACGTTACAGTGAAGCAAATGCATCAGAAGTAGAAGTACAATTCTGTGCCATCCCTTTATATTTATTGAGTGGTAGCAGGTATTTCTGGGTGTAATGGGTTCACTTCTAAAGGCCTGAGATCTGTGTTCTTACATTCTACTGTTTATAATGGTAACTGCTGAAGATAATTAGCATGCTGTTGACAAATGCCTGAAGACCACATGCAAAATTTATGAGAGAAACAGATAGGAATGTTCCCACTTCGCTGTCTGCCTACACTTTTTGAATTGCACATTAACTGAGTGTTTGTACTGCTGGGGTGGGTTTATGCAGTTAGTATTTGTGGGTGCAAGCTAGAGACTGTGGAAGACTACAGTGTTAACATGAATGTGGACACGTGGGTGTGGAAAACAGTCCGATGCGTGCTTTCTCAGACTTTCAGGTGTTCAAATGTGCACCAGTGTGTCTGACGAACATGTGACTTTAATTGCATGTTTATGGATGGGTGTTGTTTGTTATAATACTAGAGTCTTAGAAATGTGTCCCTGTGCATCTGTGATCATGTAAATGTGTGTGCACAGATCTACATACGTGCCTGATGAGAAGTGCACAGGGTTTCCAAGGAGGAGATAACACAGTGTACCAAAATCTGCTGGAAACCCCACTGCATTCATATTCAGCCATCGTTTTGTGCTAAGAAAATGGGGATTTTCCTCTGTGAAGGAAGAGGCACAAGTGCAAAAGGGCTTTTGTGGCACTGACTGTGCAGCTGATTGTCAATCTGAGACCGAGGACTTTCTGTATGTGCCTTTTTCTTTCACTTACCCTCATAGATGTGACCTCTAGAAAGAAAAGCTAATAAAGCCTTTTTTCCCCCCCAGAGAAATGTGCATAAGAGCTTGGCAGAAACTGCCATTTCTTGAAAGTCATGTCTAACAATTTTTCCACCAGCATCAGCTCCTCCTTTTAGTCTCTGAAAAAAAGGCTTGCCAATAAAAGTCCAGAAATAACTTCTCTAACTAGAACCCGTGTTTGCCAACAATAGCTAAGGAAGGGGAATCTATTTTTGTATGTAACGTGAGATAGCTCTGTTGGCCTTAACAAAAATGAATTTGACACTTGAAGTTTAAAGATTTATTTATTCTGAAAAGCTTTTTTGACTAAATTCAAATATATTGGCTGAGAGGTGATATGTGTTAGTTATTTCTGAACAGGAAGATGTCAGCCAAGTGAATGTAAGGTAGTGCAGTGAGGTTGGTCTTAATCTAGCCATGGTTTAGGATGTTGTAACCTCTGTATTGAGGTGTACGGGAGAAAGATAGTATGTGTGTATCTTCTGAGAAAAGAATTAAGATCAGTGCTAGCAGTAGGAGAAATTGAGATAATACCAGATGGTATACAATACCATGTCTCATGGCCTCCAAGCACGGTAAGCGGACTAGGCTTCTGAAGAGTACTTAGGTTTAGCTATGAGCCCAAGTCATTAGGCAAGTCCATAGCTCCAACATCAAAGCAAAAACACAAGTCAGGATAAGGTCTGGTGATGTCAACGGGATCAGACAGCTCAGAAACCACTTGGCAGGTCCATACTGACAAGGTGAAGCTGGGAAGACAGTTCTCTGTACTGGAACAGGTACTGGAACAGGCTGCCCAGAGAGATGCCCCATCCCTGGAGGTGTTCAAGGCCAGGTTGGATGGCCCCTGGGCAGCCTGGTCTAGCATTAAATGGGGAGGTTGGTGGCCCTGCATGTGGCAGGGGGGTTGGAGATTCATGATCCTTGAGGTCCCTTCCAACCCTGGCCATTCTGTGATTCTGTGAGTCAGAGTCTAGGCTCATAGGGTGTGTGGAGCCAGGTAAAAGCATGCAAGCATTGCGACTGGAGCTGGAGACCAGCGTGTTTACAGCAGAGCCCTGAGCTGAAGTGGGGCTCTTAGGATAGGCAGAAGGTATGGGTGAAGGCCCTAGGTGGGCCTGGTTGAGGACCTTTATGGCCTGTTAGTGCTCCCAGAGCTCTGAAAGAATGATTCATTTCACTATCAGAGTATCATTCTGGGTCGTCTCTGTTCCATATCAGAACTGTGGAACAGCTGCCAAAAATAAACCCTAGAAAATCTATTCCAGACTTTATACCAGACCCTGTCTGTGTTGGGCAGGAGATCTGGGGTTCATTCAGCCAAGTATCTGAAAACCTCTCAACCAGCTGGGTGTACTCAACACGTGTGTTAGCTGAGTTTTGTAACTTAAGCTATTAATTTAAGGCTTCTGTTCACTCTGACTAGCTAAGAGCCTGACAGGGACTGTAATTCACAGGTATAAAGCTCTGACAGTCTCTGCTTGTAACTGCCATAATGGACAAACATGATGTGCAGATACGTTTGTTACTTTTCTTAGGAGACAAAAACAGATTCAGGTATTCAGTTGCTGTGATAATAGCTATTCTAATAGAAGCAGGCATCTTCTTATGTTGTTTCTGTCTCCTGCCAATCTTGAGCATCACCACTCTCTCCTGAATTTGTAGCTTTTTAGTCCTCCTATTTACTGAAGGTCTGTAGTTGTAAGTTGTCTTTCTGAGAGAGCTCAGATTCCACCTGTCTGTCCCTGCTGTGCAGGATAGAAGGTACTCCCATATGCTCAGGTGCCCAACTGCATCTGCAGAGCTTTGAGGTTCTTTGTCAGAGAGTAGTGTTCAGAGCCTTGCTGGTACTCCAGAAGCTGCAAGTGACCCAAAACACTGAGCAAGGGACTCCACACTCTCCAAGTGTGGGATAGGCAATGCGTCTGCCTGTGAGAAGGACATTATCTCACAAAAAAAGAGAGAAGAGGGAAGTAACTGAAGTTTAACTGCTGCCCTGATCTCTGCAGCTGCCTTTCATCTTGCCTGAGTGAGTTTGATGTGGCGCTGTTGCTTCTTTACAGAGAAAGACACAAGTTATTTAAGACTCTTATTTTTTCTTTTTTTTTTAAATCTTTTTTTTTTTTTTTAATATGGCAGAATCTCAAATTAATAGCTTCAAACAATTGTGCTTCCAGCAGTGAAGGGTAAAGTATAAGAGGTAAAGAGAATTGTGGGTTATCTTCCCAGGTCTGCTGATGTCCTTCACTAGGTGCCCTTCACTAGGTCACTCCTCCTCTGATTCAGCATCCCTTTGCAGCTTGCAGTACTGCTCTCCTATCTCCCAGAGGATATCCTGCGATTAATTGAGGGATGTATCTAAATCGCTTTAGCATGCAAGCCAAAAGTCATCAGGGACAAAGCTGTTACTAGGGCAGGAATAAAGGTCAGACCCTTGCTGACATGGTTGTCTTGATTAATTACTACACTAATCTCTATAACTCCTCTTCAGCAAATATAATTTGGCCTCATCCCTTGCTTGTTTGTTGATTTTTTTTTTTTGATTTTTTTTTTTTTTCCTCCATTTTCTGCAACTTAGTGGTGAGAGAAGTAATGAAGAAACCCATGTGGAAAATACTACTTCTCTCTTTCCCTTCTCTTGGCTAAACCTATGCCTCATTCCCTCTTTAGTGTCTTTACCCCTGCTAGTTTGAGAGCTTTGCCAGAAAAATACCTTTGCCCAATTAAATGACTCTTTGCTGGTGGCTTTCTACACTGGACTGATAACATTGGTGAACAAAGGAAGGGCAACTGGTGTTGTATACTTGGACTTGTGCAAGGCACATGGGCCTGTACCATATCCCTATCTCTATAATGGAGATATATGGATTTGAAGACTATGCTGCTCATTGGATAAAGAACTGTGGAGAAGCTGTGGATGCTCCATCCCTGGAGGTGCTCAAGGCCAGGTTGGATGGGGGCCCTGGGCAGCCTGAGCTGGTGGGGACAACCAGCCCATAGCAGGGGGTTGGAGCTCGGTGATCTTTAAGGTCCTGTCCAACGTAAGCTATTCTATAATTCTACGATTCTTAGGGATTTGGGGAGTGATAGACAATTACTTGAATTACTAGGAATATATGTGGAAGTGGCAAAGTCAGTTCATTTGATACTGTTTTCCTGCAGCGTTTTTTTATGTAAGAAAGTACAAGGTCAATGCAAGAAAATCTTAGAGTCCCTGTTCCCTGGGTGAAGCCCATTGAGCAGCCAACCGTGGCCGAGGGAAGGAGATGCTAGTAGTTTGGATTCCGTGACTGAAATAGCTCTGGGGACAGAACACAGAGGCTGTCCAGAGTCTATTAAGGATCACTAGCAACATCAGAAGAAGATACAGCGGGCCTTGGAGAGGAGCAGAAGGCAGACTGAGTGAACGTGTGTGGTGAAGGGTAGTGAACCGAACCCTCTTTGGATGAACAAGAGGGAAGATTCCCTCCAGGTTACTACCCAGTGGGAAATCAAAGAAATGAAGAAAATCACTCCTTGTTTCCTATTCAGCTCTTCATTCGGGTTTGTTGTATTTTGCACTCCTCTGTGATTACATCCGTGTGTCAGTCAGGTATTGTTTTCTGCTTGAGTTGGGAATGTTCCCTAAAGCTGTTCCGAGTGCGCAATACTCTCATTCTCTTTCCCAGGCCAATTTTGGAGTGAATTTTGGCAGATTACACTGGTGCAGAATGTTTACTGTCCTGTCTTACATCATCATTTTCCTGTATCATTTATTTTTCCTTTGACAGATTTTTAACACTGCCAGTCTAATATGCATCAGAGATTGTAGAGTATTACCATAATGCAGTGTATTGTGGGTAATCCCATGCAAATTGTTCTGTAGAAAGTCATGCTAAATTATCTTCTTGGGGGGAAAAAGAAAAAGGCTTTTGCTTTTATTTTTTTTAACTGTTTGTTCTTTGGATTTCAGAGCAACTGCCAGCGGCAGTGATTTAGAACAGTTGTTTGACATTCAGCACCACGTGAGGCGATGCTCCTCCTCACAAGACACGGTGCTAAATGCATGGCATTGTGTGCTGTACTGGGTTTATTGTATATGTGTCTCCAGTGTTTACATTTAAAACATTGGTAGTTTGTCTAAGGAAAAATCTGAGTGTATGTTGGGTTGGCGCAGTGAAGGTAAACGTTGCCAATTTTTCCAGCTCCATTGTACAAACATATGTAGGAAATATCAGTTTTTATGAGCCTGAAGCATCAGATGTCTCTTGAAAGTGGTAGATCTGATCATATGCACTGTGGTTTTCTCTTCTTTTGTTCTTTATTACCAAGGTCGTTTGCTTTCGAACTTGTTCTTTCTAAAGTCTGTATACTTCCCCAAACTGAGACAGTAATCCTCTTTCTGGACAGTGCACTTGACTGCAGTAGAAATGATTGCAGTGTCACAAACAGAGGATTATCGTTTTTAGTGGAAATCATAAAAGCAGGTTGAAAAAGACTTCTAAGAAAGAGGCAGCTTGTTCTTATGCAAATTTTCTCAGGTAGCACAGCTGCAAGATGAGAAGTCTTGAAAGCCTATAATCTGGAGTCAGCATCTTCTCTGTTAATAAAGATTTGCCTGCATCACACTGTGAATGGTCAGTAGGTCTCCAAAGACTCAGAGACATGTAGTTTATTCTTATGAGGCCTACGTCTTTTTTTCTTTTTTTTTTTTTGACCTGATGCTCTAGAGGTTGAGGCATTACTCAGCTGCTGTGCAATTGCTTCTGGCTGGTCTCCTCTGAAAAAGCCCAAGTGGAAATATTGTGGAACAAGAGGAAACATAAGCTGCTTTTGTGTGAGTCACATCAGTTATCCCACTTGATAGAGACAGTTGCCTCCCCCTCGCCCTACTTCTGTCTCTCTGATCTTGTTTCCCTTTCTTCAGTCTGTTCCTTACAGCCTTCAAACACCTGATTTCTTTCCAAAAGCACAGTAAGCGGAGATGTTGGTGGGATTATAGAGTGGAAAAGGCTTATAGGTGGTTTGCAAAAGTTTGTGTCTAATGGATACTCATCCTTGGTAGATAAGTCCAAATATCTAAGCTCATGCTGCTGATCGGCTCCTTGTGGGCAAGCACCATGGGTTCATATCTCCTGTAATAATGTAGAATCTTCACCCTTTGGACTCTGCAGACCTTCAAATCCTGATTAGCAGTTGATAGCAACTGTTTCACCTTAATGAGATGCCAGACATCAAGATGTGTGGTCTGTATTCCCAAGACCCTTTACAGGATGTCCCTCCTATCCCAGCTTCCCAGTAAAATGATCAGCCTTGCTCCTTAGGCCTTTTGGTAAAATCTGTCCTTTGAGATAACTTTCTCACATATTCTTTAACTCTTTCTACGGCTTTATGATGATATACATTTGCTGCATGAAATTATATTAAATCAAAGCAGGCAGCAAAGAGGATTCTGCAACCTGAGTGCCACTCAGTGTTACCAGCTTGCCCTGGGTGGCTAGGACAGAGTACTCGAAAGAAAAAGAGAAAAATGAAATGGTCAGATTTTCGCTGTTGCTCATTCTTCTAGTAAATGTAACAAGCAACAACAAGTGTCCTCTGTCAGAATAATTATGCTGACACCCATTAGAAAACAGCCCAACAAGCCCCTTATTTGTACTCCCATCCTTCAGCTTCAAAAGGAGCAGTTAGCAAGCTGGATTCCTCACCAAACAGTATCTCTTTCCTTTCTGCTCCGAACTGGGCATAAATGCTTTTTGCGCTTTCCTGTGTATCTTTGGCTTGGGAAATCAATGGTTCCTTTGTTGTTTCAGAAGTACAAATACAATAAATTCTGGAATTGTAGTTGTTTACCATCACTGATCCTGAAGTTGGAGGGAGTGTTAGGTGGGGAGACCAGCTTTGACAGCTGAAGATGACCAAAGAGAACTCATGAAATTAAAAAAGATGGAAAATTGACATGAGGAAAAAGTGTCAGAGTAAGGGGATGGCCATACACTGTATGTAAAATTTGAGAAAGGAGAAAGGCTCAGAGCTGTAAATGGCTCTGTGCCCTTACCTCTCACTCATGGATCTCTTTGTGAAGACCTGTTTAAAGTAAATTTTTAAAGAGACCAACAAAGAGAAGGTCTTGGGCTGATCTGTGAATATGTGCATGGTAATTTAACTGCAGGAGCTGGCATTTGGCGTGGCCCAGGCAAGGAGACTGCCCTCGGGTAGAAGTTTTGCTCTGGTGCCAATGGAAGCAGGAGTCAGAGGAAATGAGGGATTTGGTATAGGACAGACTTAGATCTGGAAAAAGAGGCATGCTCCAAGGCATAATCAAAAGGCTCTGGAAGGAAACAGTGGACCCTCAGGACTGGAATAATAAGGAATTGTGAAGGCTGAGATTTGGATGCATTCTGGAGCTATTTATGCTGTCCTGGGGCCACAAGCACATTGGCAGAGCTGGTAGGCAGCCAGAACAGGAACAGAGCAGAATGCTATGGGACTGCGCTTGCTGTTTTATGAAGGAAGACAATGCCTGCATGTTATCTGTTGGTGCTATTTTATATTCAGCCAAGGCTGCAACACACAGAATCAGGTGAAGCTCAGGTTTTATTCCTGTAAGAGTTGTAAGGGAACAAAGGAATGGAAGATTTGAACTGCTAAAATCATTAATAATGGCCAGTAGAGTAGATAGCAGACATTTAAAACATGCTTAGCAACACGTTAATTATGATTCCTTATATTTTAAAATTTGCTCCAGAGGCAGAGAACCACCAAAAAAAGGAACCACAAGCACTGGAGAAACACAATGACAGGGAAGCACAGGGACTGAGTTAATTGTCTTGATGACATGGTGGGTTGTTTGCTTTTTTTTTCTTTCTTTTTTTTTTTTTTGAGAAATGTATGGAGTGGAAGAGTGAAGGAGAAATGTATATAAAGTTTCTCATTTGTCAAGACTCATATTTAAGTGAGCAGCATTGATGGACATCCTAAATAAGTCAGAACTAATAAGAAAAGAGTTTCCTGCAAAAAAAAAAAGTTGGAGTTTTGGAGTAAGGCACAAAAGGGTCATTTGTATAGTGAAAACCTACTTAAAAGTCTGGAAAAATAGGTGAGATATATTAAGCATCATTGGGGTGGGAAGAAATGGATAGTAAAGTGACTCGGCTACCAATCTGTGTTGGTCTGTATTTCTTTAATGACTGAAAAATGAGGAGAACAGTAAAATACTAAGATTTACTGTTTGCAGCTGATATGAATTATACAGTAGGAAGGAGGACAGCAAGATTGTGGTTATGGGAATGGAAGATAAAATGCAGACGGTGGCAGGGTAAAGCATGTTTGAAAGAATAGTTTAAAGCATTCAAACACATGGTTGGGCTCTGAATTAGCTCTAACTGTTCAGAAAAACATAAGTAGTAGCGATTAGGAAGACAGCTCAATAAAGATATCTGTGCTATGTGCAGCAGCAGCATTAAAGAAGAAAGCAAGTAAGATGCTTGCGTGTGTGAAAAAATGTAGACTTGGAAGATGTTATAATATCCCTGTAGACGTGAATGGTTGTACCTCCTTTGGACTACTGTGTGTGTTATGGGTTATTTTCTTTGTAAGAGAAAAGAAATAATGAAAGGGGGGCTAGAGAAAGCACGTGAAGGTGTTTAGTGGCCTGGAAAGCAGCTTCGATATGGGAGAGTATTAGTGATACTTGAGCTATAGAGAGAAATGGAAGGAGTGCAGAGAGCTCAGCAGTAACACTCAGCACTGTGCTGGGGAGAGGCTTCACAGTGATGTGGGTATTTGGTGGCAGCATAGCAGGAAGCAGACTCACCACCCCATTAAATTCCACTCCATGTAACATTGCTGCCAGGCCAACATGCAGCTTTGCTGGTCTGCTTGTGTCTGTAATGTGCTAGCATGGGACCAGAGCACCAGAGATCCTGTGGGGCAGACAGCTATCAGGCTGGAGCATGCTGTGATGTCTGGGTCATGCTGTGCTGGCTTCTTGCTAAATGCATTCTTGTGTCTAAATCATTATGTTGGTGCAAAAATGATAACGTGATCCATCTTGGGGTCTTATTTTAGATGGGAAGAAAGGCATACCAGCCTTGCTGTATCGTTTTGGTCAATAAATATTTTCATCACCTCTGGGATAGGCAGAATAGCATGTATTTTATCAGTGAGAGAGAAAGGCTTCACAGCTTCCTACATTGCAGATTATAGCACAGTGAATTTCCAAATAAAATCTGCTGTGGAATTTCCCAGTGTTGTTACTGTAAATACTTACTCTACTCTAAAGCCACACAGAAAAATAACAAGGTGTTGTGTAATATAAAACAATATGGAGGGCATTTCATGAAAAGATACAGTTGCTTCTTTATATAACACATAATTAACCAGGAGAACCTGATAGTGAATGACATTATGGAGACAAATGCTGTATTAAGAATGTTCAAAACAGGTTAGACACTTTCTGAATAGCATCTGTATTTACATTAGCCAGAGTAAACATCATAAATCCTTTTGTTCCCAAGCATGTAGTGATCACCAGCCAGGATTAGGAAATTATTTTGCTCCCACGGTGAAATATGGCCAAATAGGTTAAACTCATAGCTGAAAATGCTTGGGTGGGCCTGGAGTCTGCTCGCTTTTCTGTATGCTGAAGTTACTCATAGCAGAGTAGTGGAAGTAGAGAAGGAGGAAAAGTGATCCAGGGATTCAACTGCCAATTTAGGATTGCAAAAATTCAACTTCTTGCTTTCCCAGACTGCTTTTATGAGCTAATTCATTTGACACAGACTCTCAGATGTACTTAGAGCTCCACCTCACATTTAATCTTCAGGCACCTCAGGCTATAACCTGTCTGTGACTTGTTCCAGGTTCCACAGAGTTCACACAGCAGAAGGTATATGCGTGAGAGAAAGTCGTGGGTAGACTACAGATGAATGTTCAAGGCACAGTAAGATGGGGTAACACCAGTTAGCCTGTTGCCAGTACTAGGACCTGCATTAAAGAAAGAAATTTTCTTGAACAAAGCACTTAGTTGTCGCCAGTATCAAGTAGCTTTCTTTTCTCACGCTGCCTGGAATCACTGTATGACCTTGAAGGGTTTCCACATTTCTATTCGTTGTCTGCCAAGTAGGAGAGTTAATTATCTGGAGCAGTATTTGTTTTCTTTCAGGAATTAGCACTTATTTTTTAATTTATTTTCTGGTTGGTTTTTTTTCCCTAATTAACAAACAAACAATGACAACAACAAAAACATACTGACAATTCCCACTACTTTTGTTCTTTGTCCTCTGGACCTTCACTTCCATGTCTTCCTCCTGCTTCCTTCCCGTGCATTATGGCTAGTTGGTCATGGGAGACATGCATGATGTACAGAGAACCACTTGAACCGGATCATGCAGGTAGACTTCTTCCTACAAGAGTCTGCAATCCTTAGATCAGACCTTCAGAGACTGCTGACCCAGTCTTTGCAAAACAGTGCAGGCTCCTCTGAAGTGCTCAGTTCTGCCTTCTCATATTCTTCGTTCAGCCTCTTAGGTTACGTTTGAGAAGACGCTGTAGGAAGTGGTGAAAGATTGCTCAGCTTCTGCAGTGAGGGATAATCTGCTAATGCTAGGTTTGGGTCCATCCGGAGCCTAAAAATACTTCCCTATTATGTCACATGGTAATGGATGAGACAAAAAACCAATGTCTACTACTCAACCTTATTGGAAAACAAGAGCTCTGCAAGGAATAATGTTTACCTATATGGCTTGTCTACATAGGGGAGAATATCTTGGTTTTGCTTTCTATTTTTGTCCATCTTTTATTCCTGATTATGCCACTTTTCACAATTATTCCCCACATAAATGTGTACATTCGTCCCAGTAATACCTAAAAAGTGATCTGGCAAAACTGGACCTTCAGGTACCCTATACTACCTTCAGTCTCATGCAGCAGTGCATAAGAGGTGTACCAGCATACAACAAGCCTGGAAGCATTCCCTACCCAACCACTACTGCTGTGTGTGAGTGTGCAGTCTCTGAAGGAGGGTGTTGAGAATGTAATCCCATCCTTGTGCTCGTCTTGGATGGTTTTCTATGCTATCTAAATAAGTAGAACTTGACCACCAGTTTTACTGTTTGCTAAATCCCCAGTTCTCCTATTAGCAAGCCTTTCAGGCCTCTTTCTCCTTTCTGATCTGCTTCCCTCCATCCCTTGAATAATCTTGCCTTGTTAGCATCCTTAGCCAGGGAAAGAGTCCGTTTGAATGACAAATCAATAACCCATTCTTGGGTACCAAAACAAAGAAGTTTGCTCAGTCCCAGCTGAATCAGAACACCAGCCAAATTCAGCAGATTTTCAGAGAGGGTTGAAGGCAAGCTGGGCCTTATTTCCTCACCCAGTGGCCAAAGTACTAAGCATACTGAGGACTGATGTTCACAGTGAGGCACACCTTTTCAACAGTGAGATGGGGATTCAGGGTTCCATTAGTCTTCCTCTTGTTATCATTGCTCCATATCAGCATCCACTGACCTCAACCACCTCTCCCTCTTTCTCATCCTTTTATCTCTCCAGTCCTTTTATCTTCTGTCTTTAACTCAACCCCTCTCATCTTTCTACTATTCCTGCTACCCAATTTTTTTCTTTCTCTTCAGCCTTTTCTGCTTGCTTAATCCCTTTGAAATCTTTTGGCCCAAATTTCCATCCCCTAAACTTCGTCTGTTCTGCTTGCCATACCTACTGCTTAGGGATCTCTGGGGCATGAGAAAAGCTGGCTCGTTCCCTACTGTCCTCATCTCAATAGCTGGTTCCCCAATGTGTATCAGCATGTTTTCTTTCACAGGGGTTTAAAGGACACTATCTTTTGGGGCTGGTCCAGGCTAAAATTTCGGCTATAGGCACCAAATGTTTCATTCAGCTGTGTGGTTTATATCCTGTACAGCCTCGAAACAGTTTCTATTAGTATTCCGATGGAGAGCTCACTGATGGAATTAGTGGGAAACCAGACTGTCAATTTATTTATACCCAGCCTTAGGGCATAACCATTGTGCATGTGTAAAGCAATTGAGATGCAGAGAATACTCTGCATGTGTGTGTATATGTGTTGACTGGAAGTAAGTTTGCAGGGAAAAAATATTGCCTCAAGGATTGAATAGTGCCCAGAAGTGACCATACTGCATGCCAAAGATCTCTTTTCTCTGAATGCGAGAGAAAAATGATGGCTCTGAAATCTGTTGTCTACTTGTGTTTATTAATATCTTTCAACTCCAGTTTAACGGCAGCTCTAGCTACCCTGCTGGAGAGAGAAATTTCTCATTTAACTTTTGGAGTCCTTCCACCTTCTTCAACAATATCTGTGTTATGAAACTGTTGCTGCCTTTGGCTGTGGGATTGTTTAAAGCATATGAGTAATGAATAATGAAGTTTTCCCGTTACATTGTCTTTTAGCCCATGATGTGTTTTTGGGCAAATTGAGAGACATTGGAAGCATTTAGTTGTGAATATATAGTTGATGCATCAGTGCTGAATGTGAATAAACTGTTTTTTCCGGTATGATTTCATCAACTTTCATTAGGAGAGTTTTTATTGCCATCATCTTGGCCAAACGATAAATCACAGAATAGCTTTATTTTTTTTTCCTCCTTCCATGTTTCCTGTTACTGTGACACAGTGTCAATTAGGAGATGCAGGCGAACACCTCACTGCCCTAGCTGTTATAATAAAAACGGTTTTGGTGGAAAAGAGAATAAATGTATTGGTCTAACTAGACTAAGAGCTAACAGACTGTGTCCATTTAATTCATCTGATTAGCCATGTTGAGTTCCTCTGGAATGTTTCTTCCCACAAAATCATGTATTAAGATATATCCTAATATTAGAGTGTTACTAGGTGATGTCTCTTGCCATACTGTCTGCCGTGGTATGAAAAAATGAAAAGAGATTAGCAAAAAATATTTAGCTCCATTATTCTTTATAATAGCCAGGAAACGATTAACCTGTTATCCTTTAACATTATGCCTTTAAAAGACTCGCATGAGGGGGCCCATGGGACCAATGGGCATATTTGTATTGTGCAGCAGAGTGTGATGTATCAAGCCAACGCTGATCCAGACTGCTGCTTTCATCTTACGAAGAGCAGGAACTGTGCAAAGATACGAGCTGATCATCAAAGTAGAATAGCTTTGTTAGCATATCTCTGAGCCTAAACTAATTAAGACTGATGATCTTGTCTGCAGCTTTCTGGTCCAGTTTTTTGATTCAGACTTTGCTTAGGTTTTGCTGGCTTGGAAGACTGCACTGTGTTCCACTTCTCATACAGATGCCTCCAAAGGAGGACGGAGCCATAAAGCATTGTGATAGAGAAGGATAGGGTCACTGAGAATTCAGGACAAAGCAGAGAACCTGCTGACAGGTAGAACAGCTTCCTCCTGTAATGGCAAATGGGTTATATATTGTCACTATGAGTAGAAACATCGTAGCTTCACAGCTGTGGAGGTGTGCTTCCCACCAGCTTCTTAACCAAAACCAAAGTTCACCGCTTCTCTTTCTGTTATTTCTCATAGAATTTTTTCACAACTCAAAGTTGTGAGCATGATCTGATCATTTTTACAGCTCTGTGTACTGCAGAGCTACGAGGAAAATCCCTTTCAAGCAATGCAAGAGGGGCTGGATCCTAACCAGAGCACCAGCTGATGGCACTGCTGGCAAATGTCATCAATACCATTAGTTTGATACGTCAGTTCTGTCGACGTCTTTACTTTAATGGTAGTCACCTATGCAGCTTCAGCCCCAACCTCTGCTGAGAGCTGAGGAAGAAGAGGGAGAGCATTTTCTGAGTGAGAAAATGTCTGCCTGTGTTTGAGGTGAATTAAATGTGTTAACTTGTAATGTTCTAGCTGAGGTTTTCAGCTGTTATTCCCAAGCTGTCTGTTCTGAAAGCAATATGGATCCATCATACAGCAGCTAACTTCAGAGCATGAGCAGTTACTGTCTGAGGCTTCTCAGGTGTATTATAGTTTTATTATTATTATTTCTCTGTTCATAGTTTCTTAAGGCCTCTTCATATCTGAATAAAACCCCAGGGAATCGTAAGCCCACAGGCTGAGTTTTAGCACTGTCACTATTCGCATCTCCTGGATTGATAGGTATTTAGTGTGCTGCCTAGGCCTTGGAAGCAGGACCCTGAGATACACCCCAGGGAAAGCCCCAAGATGTTCTTTGTATTTTTGAGCCCTGAGAGAATAACTCTTCTGCTGTGGAAGTGACATTTTTTTGCTCAGAAATGTCACCACTCTACCTGCCGACTGTAACTCTGGCACACTAAAATATCTTCTGAAGTAAAATAATGAAAGTTAGGAATCTGTGTAGAGCTGCTAGACCCTCGCTGTTTTGTATTAATGACCATTGGTTCCTCGAAGCCTCTTCATCTGTTTTCTTACCATTATTAATAATTACTATAGTTCATTGTACCTGGCTCTTACTTAGCAAAGCTTGCAGTATAGGCGATTAGGGTGGGAGAAGAAATGGTGTTAGAGATTTGCTGACTGCTTTAAAGATATTTAAGAGACTTTCTGAGTGCAGAAGTCAGTTCTCCAGAGTCCTTCAGCCCTGCCTGGTAGTGAGGCTCTGTTTGCTCTTATTGTTTGTGTGCTCTTTTTGGCATGTCCTCTGCCTATCTAGCTGTCCAACCACTCAGTATTGTTTGAGCTCAAAATAATGCATTATTTGTTCCTGTTCATCATTTTAATTACCTATTCATATTTACTCATAGAGTTTCAGAAAAGAAGTAGAATTTCAATGTATTACTATATGAAAATATATTTGTTATCAGATGGGGCTTCTGTAGTGCCAGATTTTCTTTGTACATTCTGGACCTGCTGGGATTGAAGCGGAGGCTTTCACCCTCTGAGGTACTTTGTGGCCTCTAACAAACGTGAACCAAAAAAAGCATTACAAGGGAGCTGTAGATGGTCACCTGAGAAACCTCTTTCTTCCATCCACCTGCATGCTGTTGGCTCCCATTTTCTCTCAGCTCTGCAGAAGGTCCTAGGGAAGTTAAAAATGCAACGTTACACAGGAAACATATAAAAATTTAAAGAGCAAAACAAACTGCTAAGAAATATGTGATCAGAGCTCAGCCCCCTGTTATGGGTTACTGGAATATATATATATTGGCTCTGTTAGCTATAAGATGTCCACTAACAAACACTGAGTGGAGGGTCAAGTGCAGGCCATGCTGGCATGGAGCGCACACCGTGCTTGTGGCTGCTGCCAGGGCTGTGAACATGGACTTATGGCAGTTGCTAAGGAAACAGTCTTGGAAATGGGATTGGAGTTCTTGTCAGAAGGTTGGCTGCAGAGATGGTTTGTGCTTCAAAAGCACACAGGGCTGATACTGACAAAGGCAGCAATTGTTCAGCAATTGATTCAACCCCTGGTGTGATAGCATTAAGGAGTAACACATGATGTGATCACTAAATGCCAAAGATGAGGGATTTTGAGTTTCTTAGGGTTATTTTTTTTTTCAGTGATTCTTTTGTGTTTTTGGAGTTTTTTTGGTCTCTTGCCATCTCACTGCTTGTGAGAAACTACCAGTAATTACGCCGGATTACTCCTATGTAGGCCCTTGATGTGTTACTTTTTTGTTGGATCTTTATTTTTTTACTTAGTGAAAAAACATGTACAGACTATTCAAGTCAGGGCTCTTCCAAGTGAGGATCCACAGCTTGAAGGAGTCCTCTTAGAAAGGTGATGTTAGTAATCCCAATCCTGTTTGTGCATTTCTTTGCCTGCACATCCCTACTAGAGACATAAGCTTTTAATAGACTGAGAAATTCCTCAGTGTTGTTTGTTATTTTGCAATTACTTTGTAATTGATTTTCTTAAAAAACAATTCATAACTTGTTAAAGATCTTCCCTCCTTCCCCTCTTCACTGTTTTTTCTTTAATCTCTGCCACTGCCCAGTATTTACAGTCATCAAACCTATTTGTTTCCCATTGCTTAGGGAGATGACACTTCTACAGAGAGAAAGAAAAAATGAGACCTAATGATTTGTATTTAGTCAGATCCTCCTGGGGTATGAGTCTAATTTTTACAATGACAACTTCAGTAAACATAACCAAAGCAGTTACATTGCTTGCCTCTTTCCCCAGTTGTAGAATAGAAGCTATTTTAGAATAGATCCTGTAGAACAAATGCTGTCATTGACTTCATGAATGACTGAAATTTCTGCGTATATAGAAAGCAAACGAAAACCTCATTCAATTGGGAGGAAGAAAACTAACAGCTGCCCTTCTGAAAAACAATCTCCCAACACCTGCAGTTTGTACACCCAGCAATGAAACTTCCTACTTTTTTCCACCAGGGCCTGCAGCTGGGAACTCAAGAGCTGGAGGAGATGGGAAGCAAGTTTTGCCTTGCTCTACTCATTCTGCACCTCAAATCCTTGCCCTGCAGTAAGAAGGTGATGGCTCAGGCAGCGCTACTCCTAGATCTGGAGGAAGAAATAACAATAACAGACCGGGCACAAAGGTCAGTGACAGTTTTCTTGTGATTTTCATTTTCCTCTCAAAATATTACTTGAGCATATGGATGGCACTGTCCCAGAGTAATTCATCAGCAGGAAACCAAAGTTTCAGGTGATGTTCTGTCCATCTCATATCTCTCTGTGGAGACAATCACCTACAGGGAGGACGTTCTCTAAGTGCTCTAGCACTGGGAACTAATATTGAAGATTAGTAAAGGGCTTTGATGGTATGATTTAGAAACTTATATGCCTGATTCTGCAAGGATTCACACAGTCATTCCTCTTTTCCTCACAGCACTAATCCTACAGACATATAAAGCATAGGTTTCTGACTTTTGGTGCATGTGATGAAGTCATTATCCAATCGATGTTTTTTTTACCAAATTGAAAAATTCATTTCTTAGTTTCTTATGTTCAATGGGATGTATGCAAGCGAGGTTGCCTCAGTATAAATATATGGGGAATTTGGCCTGGATACATGTCAGAGTATGGGATGCTTCAGCTGTAATGAATCAGAAGTGTATGTGGTCTTTCTAAACCTTCCTCTTCTTTGTGCTACATGCAAGCACTTACACTTGCAATAATGTTTTTTCAAGACAAATGGAGAAAAAAAAACTTAGTGATGTGATATGATTTGAAGCTCCCAGTGGGTTTGTTATCAAAGAGTGCTTCCAGCTTCATCAATGAAAAGCCAATTTTTCTGTTGCAGAAATGCCCCCATAATTTACAGCAAGCTTCCAGTCTTCCCCCTGCAGGAATACTTAACTGACATTAGCACCACCTGTTCCTCATGCCTGAAACCATTCTTACAAGCTTGTTCGTGGTTTTTAATGTTTATGGGGAACAATGAAAAAAAGAGAACTAAAATATAGAGACATTCCTTTGGTATAGCTGTGCTCGCTTGTACATAGGAACACATAAATGAAGCAATTAGCATGTATCCTAAATGGTTTCAGTATTGTGGACAGCCATCCGACAAATTGTTGGTGTGTCATTAGAGAGAACTACTGAAGCCTGGCCAGGTGGATGGGTTTGAGATATAAATCAAAATTTCAGTTCTGAATTAGAGCTAGAAGAGCTTTTGCATGAAAATAACTTCTGGGAAGGAAAATATTGAACTTTGACTTGCCCCAAACGCTGAAAATAAGCCATCTGGTCATACTAACTCCGTGAGCACTTTCATTTGTGTGGTTTCCCATTACCTTTTTCTTTGGTTGATTTCATGTTAGTGAGCATTCATTTCATTTTTCCTGACGTTGTGTAGGTAATGGACCTTTACCAATATAGCAGTAAGATGCTCTCTAATGACAAATACTTTTAAAGAAGTTAACAATTAAAGAAAAATCCCTTGTCTTGTAAAGCTCCCATACCATTCCAAACACGTTTGTGGTGGTTGAAAGCAAAGCACTCTGTCCCTTCAAGGTTCCCCAGTGTTATTAACTCCATGTCATCGAGGGATGGAATGCCACTGCTGAAAGGCAGTGTGATGGTTACTTGTTTGTTTTCACTTCAGTGGCTAGAATTGCAGATTTATGGAGTTCTGATGTGTTAGGTACCATTAGTTGGCATTTGTAGTATAAGTAAACATTGCATTGTTCGCTCCTGTCTAGAGATTTGCCATATTGCAGGAGCTTTTTTGTGGGAGATTGGGAAAAGGGAGACATGGGAACCAAGGGGTTTGTAAGCATATTCTATTTTATGATAAATAATTCATTGAAAGTGATTGTGCAGTGTATTGATTCTGATTCAGAAAATTAATATTTTGCTTCTGGGTTTCTTTGAGTCTCGCCAAGAGAATTGCATAATTTGATTTTAGTGGGAATAGGAGGCCTACAGGAACCAAAGGAAGAATGCAGAATACAGAGAGCACACTGCTATGGGCAGGAGAGCAGCTGTATCCAGGCCTTTCCCCCCAGTTCAGACTTTGAAATAAAAAAACTTGCAGACTTTGAAATAAAAAAATGATTATCCATCAAAACATTTCTCTGGAGGTTGCAGTTTGGGGTATCACACAGTCTAATCTTACTCTATAAAGATGAAGTCCAGTCTTTCTCCTTTTAGATAGCACAAGGAGCACAAGTAAGCAGAGTCTTTCTGCTTACTGGTGGTGTGTCACTACATCAATGGAAATTATAGTCTACTTTTTCCAGCTCTAGAGGGTTTAAGGAGCAGGAAGTGTTTATAGCTTAGAACCAGCGCTGTTGTCTTCTATAGTTATCGCAAAGATACACAGCATCCTTGAATACTTTCTATGCTTTCTTCCTGTGAGGATGGAAATACCCAAATTATTTTTGTACCTTTGCCAAAGCAGAGTTAAACCTGGGGCCTGCAAGTGCAACACAGGAGTGCTCTGAATGGTTATGGTTACATTGTGGGATGTCTTTCTTGTGTGCTCTACACCCTGAGCAGAGGTGGTTTAAACACCTTGCAGACAATCCCTTTGCCAGAATTCTGTACTGTGTAATGAGTAGTGGGTGTTCAAGTGAGAACCAGTGGCTCCAACTGCAGCTAATGTTAGTTTCTGTTGAAATGTATTACAGAAGACTGTCTTGCTGACACGTCTAGAGAAGGATACACATATGGATGTTTCCTATCAGAGCAGGATTAACAGTGTCAGAAGAAAATGATGACTATCGCTCGACCTTGATGAAAATACAATCGTTATTTAGTTGGTAGGACTTTGTTTTGCAGAAGGCAGGCTGAAATGGCACTGACCACTACAGCTGTGATCAGTGAGATTCACTGCACAGTGCTTATGTTAAATACATCTATCTAGTTTTCTAAGTGTGCATTTCTGAGTGCCCATCTCTGTAGTACTCTGGGTGACAGGTCAAGCCATGGAAAGAGAAGTTAATCCAGTACTGGACAGATCTGACTTTCAGATGAAATGTCTCATGGCAAAGGTACATAGATCACAAGTCAGAGGTCTTTTCTGTTATGAAACCCCTACAGTTCATGTCCTGCATTTGTGTCTTTTTTGTCATGGTGTCTGGTGTGCGTGGCATTGACTTGGCATCTCAGCATCTCCCTCCAACAGCGAACATTTTTACCTGTCAACTTTTATAAGTGGATGTGTCTTTTAATTTTCCTCTTAAAGCTCTCTCTGCTCAGGGCGTTTTGCAGCCTTACTTTCCCACTACTGCTGTGAGGAGGATGAAGGAGCAAGCTGGACCCTGGCTACTTTTATAGAATAAACTATTTGCTCTGTCAGAGTCAGTGAGCAGTAAATTGAAGCAAGGTAATAGCTGCTGGGGAAGTGACTGGTAATGGAGGGATGTGTGAATCCTGTGTGAATGGGGGATTTCTCCCACCTGATCTCATCGTGTTCAGTGTACAGTGTCCAGTGAGCCAAAGAAAGGTGTACTAAACCTTTAGTGGTCTTAACTAAATACATTTTGGAACACAGGCAAGAATTTCTTCTTGACCTCAGTCTCATGAACATTCAATGAAGTCATTCACAGGCATTAACTGTGGAATAACTTCCCAGGAGAGGCAGGGTAACAAAGTAGCTGCATTTGAAAGTATGTAAAAGGGGAGTTGAATTTTCATCTCTGGGGCTCACTAATAGAACAGTAGAGTATTTTCCCCAGAACCTGGAAATCTTTGGGCAGCATGAAGTTCATATAAAAGCTCTTTGTCACTGGTTCTCTAAAGTCTATGTAGCAGCTGTCTCACAAACATGCCAAAAGGTGAAGTATAAGATACGATACGCACATAAGGTACATCAGAGCCTGAATGTGTGATGGCTGCAGAGAGAGGGGCAGGGAAGAGCTCCTTTTCTCCCTGTGTGTCACTGAAGCTCATGGGATGGATACAAACTAAGCACATTCAGGACTTTTCCAAGCTCCACTTAGCTACCAGGATAGATATTTGCCCTTCTTAAGGCTGCCTTAAAGACCAACAGGTCACTATTGAGATTACTGCCATGAGATGCATAGGTGAGATCATAGGATTTCTGGATTACCTGAAAGTGCTTGACTGTTTGGAAATAGTTTAACTCTGAAATCTCTACAGCAAACTGCAAGTTCCTTACTCAGATAGTCTCTCTCTACAGAAAGCTCCTATTTACTTCCTACTCAATGCTGTACCTTTCTAAAACTGGGGAAAGTCCATTAAAGGGATTTTTGTTTTGGCTGTGTAAATGCTATGTAAATGCAGTGCTAGCAGAGTCCTGGAACCAATGCTCCAAAGATTGTTGGTACTTAATATATTGCTTCCCATGATTATTAATTGAAGACGAAAACAAGTGGTTATTTAAATGTTTCCAAAAGAGTTACGTTCAGAGGACATCCTGCGAACTTCAGAAGCATAGATACATTTGGGGATGGAGCAAACTCTTGATCATCCTAATAAAATTCTCATAACTGCCTGCCTAGTGGTTAAATAGTTCAAGGTATTAGCCAGCTTTTAATTAGCATCCTGAGCCCCTGGGACATTTCTCCTTAACTCTCACACTTGTTCAGGTGTCATCACCCTCATGTTGCACAAGACCTACAAAAGAACGTCGTGGTTTGTGGGTTTTTCTTTTCACAAACTTTTTATAGGTGTTTGTGGTTTTTTTTTTTTCCATCAAATAGCTATTTCTCCACCAGCATGCAGTGAGGCCAGTTTTAAGGACCATTCTGCCAAGGTCAAAGATCAAATAGGTGGAGAGTTTTCTGCATTTTGCAGGTCTCTTCTAAAAAACAAGGTAATGTGTCAGCTAATCATAGAGGCATTTTACTCTCTGAACTCCTAAAGATACAGTGTTGTAGATGTTGGCCTCACAAGTGTGCTTTTGCTCAAGAAGAACCACTAATTTTTGCATTTCCAGCCTCCCACCATGCCTTGCAGTCAGTTCAGGCAGTTCGGAAGCTCTCTTCTGGGAAAATGAAATGACAGCATGCACTTCAGACATCATGTTTTTTGATAATAGGTTTCATGCCTCATTTGCTATGAAACAATTGGGTTTTAAGTCAGTGCTGCCCAGGTAACTTCACATTTTTCATGACCACAAAGAGGATGAGAAGTGACTGCTCACTTAGAGCAGGTTTGAGAAAGCAAGAGCATTCCCCTGCTAAAGGTGTTTTCCCTTCTTCCTCATGTTTTGAATGGATGGCGTGTTCCTTCATTCTCTTTTTGCATTTGTGCCTGGGAGTGTTTTGCAAATACTGCAGCAGTTGTAGCCCTTTGTTTGGGAGATGTTTCTTACATATTGAGGCAGACCCTTGCAAAGTCATTAAGTGCTTTCTGCTGACTCAGATATTGTTCATCTCTTGTGTTTCTTTATTGTTTCTTATGTTTCTTGAGCAGAGGCAAATTTCTCTCCATCCCAGATGGTAAATATACCTAACTGTGATACTAATCAAAAGCACAGAATGCATAATCACTACCGTGGCCCTTTGTCCAGATGTAATCTTTTCATCTTCCATACAATGAGCAGTTAAAATGGTCGGTGAGTGGATGTCAAATCCAATAATTGACAAGAAGGATTTGTAGATCGTTTGGAATTGTGCTTGCTCTTCTCCTATACTGCATTGATGCACCATCACAATCCTGGATAGTATTGAACTGTTGGATTTCCCATTTCTTCTCTGTAATGCATCCTCCCCTGATTATGGCTGTGCAAGCAACTCCACTTGTCTTTTATGCTATGTGGCCAAAATGCCATTCGGATCAAAATAGAGCAAAGCAGACCCAAAAGTGGGAAGTTCAAACAGCAGAAGAACAAAGAAGGAACGTGGCATGTTGATTTCAATTCAGGCATCTTTAACACATCTTTGAACAGCAGAAATACAACATGATAATTCTGTGCAGCGATGGCAAATGGCTCCCTTGCTTCCTGGTTTGTGTTTTCTTGTGCTTACATGTGAATGTTTCATTCATTGTTACAGCTCTTTTGTTTTGTTTTTGGTTGTTTTTTTTTTAATTATATGAACTGGAACATATTTTAGCTGAAGTGTTTGAGTGCAAGGCAATGCCTCACCCTCCCAAATGCCCCATCTCCTTGCAGTTCTAGCAGGCTCGGCATCTGGTCCACTGGGGCAGGCTGGATGGTTGGACTCTGGGGAGTCCTCTGACACATGCATGAAGATGAAAGCACTCTTTCATCATTTTGTGAATCTAACTCCCTGGAAAAATGTCAGCAGGAATTATCTAGCAGTTTTGATTCAGATTTCTGTTTGATTGAATGTTCATTTTTCTTTAAGTAAAGATTTGGTACATTTTTAACCTTGATCATCTGTAGACATTAAATATCTTGTGGCAGCTTTCAGAAGAAGTTGTTTATTGATTCCATTTTTTAGCTTAGTCACAGGTTGTACTGCTGGTAAAGGAATTGGAAGTTTCTACTGCTTTGTGAACATCTATGAACATGGCATTTCTGTAGTTGGATGCCTGAGCACAAAGGGCATGGTGATGGTGATGGATTTACCTAATAAGCCAAGTGTCACGTTTGCCACACTGTGTCACGTTAGTGGCATAGAACATGGGGCAAAAAGAGCTGCTAATGTATTTTATGTAACTCTTCAAGGGCACCATCTAACTTCTAACAGTCACGGAGTGTGTCAGCTATGTGAGCAGCTGAAGGTAGGTTCTGGAGGGGACTCACATTACTGTAAGGAGTCAGAATCAGTTTATGACTACCAGGAGGTATTGCGTAAATACTCTAAATATATACTTTACAGTGATCTTTGATACAGATGCTGCAAAAGAGGAATATCTTCTTGCTGTCCAGGGTCTGACCTAAAACCTCGATGTGCCTGCTACTGAGCGGAAACACATCTGATTTTGGATTTAGATCTATTACAGGGTTCAGACTTTACTGTCAGTATATGTATTGATAATTGTGTTTTCTAAATAAGAACATGAACTTTCTTCCATCCCTCCCTCCCTTCATCCTTCTCATCCAGCACTCTTCAGCATCTCTCCTTTGTTAGTGGGAGAATACAAGCCCAATGAATTCTTTGGAGGTTCAGCCAAGCAGTGCAGTCTATAATTAATGTATTTGGTATTCAGAAGGCTTTTATGTAGCTGTGCACAGGTGAGCCACTGTAATTCAGCAACTTTTCATTAACACTTTCTGGAGCTGTCCCTTTTTTCCTCCTATTGATTTTTATTATTATTATGAAATAACCTTGGGAGCTGCACAGCTTTTGTTGATTGTTATCAAATACCAGCCCCAGCCTATCTCAGGCTGGGGACAATTATTCTTGCTTATTTCAGAGGTAATTCATTTATCATTTAATAGCTAATAATAGCAATTTAAACAGCAGCAGGAAGGAATGAGAGAAAAAGAGCAAATGGCAGAAAAAGGAATCACAGAAGGACTGCATGCTATCATATCTGAGGTTATTCAAATTACTGTACACGTACAGATCTGACTGGAGTACCAATAATGAACTTGTATATATCCAGCAGAACAAATGGGCTCTGCATTGCCCTTTCTGTGAGGCACATTGCTACTGTCTGGTATTAGACATTTTCGTATTGATTAGGAGCATCTGTATTTCTGTAGTGCAGTCCTTTTCCCTTAAAATCTAACTGAAAATATAAAGGCATTGGGTCCCTTCACATATTGGGATAGAAGTATAACACTGATTGCTTCAGAAGTAATTACTGAAGTTATGAAGTATCCCCCCAAAAGACTGGATTATGAGGGATGTGCACTTCCCTCTGAGATGACCTTTATAGACCAGGACAGTACTAACACTGGAACACAATAGAGTCTTTTCTAGAAGGCACAAAGGATAATGAGACGATCTGTTTAGGCTTCTGGTCATTTTGAATGCAGCCAGATGTGACATTTTGGATTGACCATGGATTAGGTGCTTAAGAGGCAGTGTTGAGGAACTCCATATAACATTACTGTAGAGGTAGGTGGATTGCTTTCCCACACATCACTAGCATCAAAGCCTTGCAGTCCTGCAAGGTGACAGTGTTACACGTGTTGCTGCGGTTTAAAATGTTCATGTTTAAAATAAAGGTCTCCTGTCATGGGCAAGATATGATAGAAGGACCTGAATCCTCAGTAAAACCATCAGTGAGATCCATGTTTTCTCAGGTCGGAATTTTATACATATTTAAGGTTCTCAGACAATAAGAGCAAAGGAAAACATAGTGATTCTGATATAATGACACTCCTAGGCACATTGTGTCCCTATCTCTGCATTCTTTCTCTGCTGAGGGAACACACGAGATTTGTGCTTTCGAGGCAAACAGCTTATTGCAGGTTTTGGTCTGATGCCCAGCCTGCAAAATGAGAGTCCGACCAGGCCACTTGTACTGTGGTGACAGCATACAACTGCTATCTAGGAGCATATCAAAAATCTTAGCAAGACAAATGGGAGACTGAACAGTTATAGGCATAGAAAAGACAGATAAATTCATAATTAAAGCTGTCGAGTTGCAGTAAAGGGAACATCTAACTTGGAACGAAAGCGGGTGGGCGAACAAAGTGTCATATTTGGAGGTGAAAGTTGGCACTTGAACAGCATTTTTAAAGTACTCCAAAGCCACCTCCACTGACATCTCAGCTCTATTGTATATTCTGTCAGAGGCTCTGGCTGTGCAGTGTATTGTGGCTGTGACTCACGCGCAGCCCCTGCTGCTTGCTGCCATACGAGATATTAGAGAGACAGGCATGGCAGGGGTATTGCGTGAGGCATGAGGTGAATACGTGCAGGTTGGTGTTTTCAGATCCAGCACACACGTGTACCGATGTACATGAACAGGTATGCATAGAGGAATAAACATGTAAGCCAGTTGCTGTAGCCTGTGACGATTCGTTATTATCGTCTCAGAAGCAGTGGGGATTATTAAGATGTATAGGTTTAATGTATGTTAGCAGGGAGATTTGTGAGAATTAGGCAGGAGCTGGGCCTGTAAACATGTGATGATGAAGATCATTTGAAGTTAATACTTCATATGGATCTTCATTGGGGTTGGAACTTGGTGATCCTCGAGGTCCCTTCCAACCCAAGCCATTCTATGGTTCTGTGACTACTTTACATCTGCAGAACAGAAAAAAATTCAAGCCTGAAAGCTCAAATCCATTTCCCATGAATATTGGGAAAATTCACTCACAAGATGAAGACCCATGCCTCTTTGGCCACAGCCAGTCTGTAGATATCAGTAGTGCAGGCTGAGCAAAGACAACATGTCAAGCACTGGCCACCACCAGAGCAGAAAGGAGAAGCAGGCTCTGAACAGTGTAAGAGGAAAGAAGAAAAAACAGCTTTTTACAGCTATTAGGGCATATTCTCTCCGTATTTCCCCTTTGATGCAGTCAGAGTTCCTTGCTGAATACGTCTCTCAATCCTGCTTCTATTTATTCTTGGTAAAACTTGTGTTTTTCAGATGGATGTAAAGGTAATTTCTGGAAGGATGAGTTTCATTTTTAAAGTAACAGAAGCAGGCTTTGTGGTTACACTTTCAACTCCATCCTTAACCATTTAAAAGTACGTTACCAGCAGCTTTATTTATGGCATATTATTCACCAATTAAACTATAATGGCTTCCTGTTAAGCATTAACAGCTAGTTACTACCTTAAATCCCTATTTTGGAAAGAGAGGACTTGGAGTTTGGAGGGAGAGTAAGCAATGGAAGCAATTGAATTCAAGAAGGCTATCAGGGCAGTATCATTAGAGATAAAGAATAAAGGGAGGAATAGAAAGCATCTATTCTCTATCTATTCCTGTCTAGTCTGTTTGTTCTGTCTGGGCTGCTCAACAAGTTTTTACATCACACTCTGTACTTCAAAATTGTTTCTGAAGATGCCATTCTACAGTATCTTCCGTAAAGCATCAGCATCTCATTAAAAGATAAAAGTCCAATGTATTCAAATAGCAAGCAAACTTCCAAATACCAAAAAAGTGTTTGATCTCCTTTGAACTGCAGGGGGCAGCCAAGAATTTGGGTAAAGTACTGCTACCTGAATTCATCTTGTCAGGCTTTCCATAGCATTAATGCTTATTTTTTGTTGTAGCACACAACCTGTATTTTCATCTGTGAATATGTGAATCGTGAGACAGGATCCATTGTAGTTCGTTCAGCCAGTCAGGCATCCTTCATGACAGTGCTCAGCATTAGAGATTTCAGAGAGATGCAAGAAATTGCCATCATGGACAATTACAAACTATCCCCACCCTGTAGGGAAATGCCTTTCTATCTTCAGACAGTTATTTATTTATACTCAGAAATGTGACAAATTATAGCCTTCTCCAGTAATTATAATAACAATAATCCTTCCTAATGAAATGTTGCAATGTTCTCTGTACAAGTGGTTAATGCTTTTTGAATCTTTCACTGGTCCTGACTGCACCCTGCTATCTCTTGAGTTTTATAGATCAGCTGTGTGTTGCTCAGAAAGTGTTTTCTTTCATCAGCTGGGCTTTCACTTTTGCAAATGCATTTTTGTTCTGTGCTGTAAGAGAGAATAATGGGGAGTACCCAAATTGCCAGTTATTTTGTAAACAATGATCGCCTCTCTTCTTGTCAACTGGTCATGAAAGACGTTCATATTATCTGGCCTTTCTATTGCTCTAATGACTTTCATCACCTTCTCTGGAGCCCTCCCTATTGATGTACTCAGACATATGGTCTGATTTTTGGGCGGTCCTGTGTGGAGCCAGGAATTGGACTCAATGAACTCTATGGGTCCCTTCCAACTCGTGTTGTTCTGTGATTCTATGTATTATCCTTTAACAGAAGGAAGACAGGAATTCAAGATGGTTTCGATAGAGAAAGCACAGCATTTCTTAAAATAAGTTTTGTATTATTTTCCACATTGTTGTCTGCGTGCCTTGCAGTTGAAGCTTATTGGAGAAACCATTTTATCTTTAAGTAATTATCTTGGAAGATTACTGGTCACAAAGAGGGGTTGTGAAGGAGACTCTCAGGTGAAAGTGCATGCCCATAAGAAATTATGTCACTTTTTATTTTTAGGTCTTTTAGATTTCTAAAAGTTATGTCTGACTTGAAGACAGTTTTTACCTGATTAGTCCAGAATGGACGAAATAGAATTGAGAGATGAGTGGATGAGGATGTCATGCTGGCAGCTTGTGGGCAGCACAGAACAGTGAGCAAGACAGAGGGTCCCTGTAAGAAGCTGGGACCTAAGGTCCCTTCCTACTTTCATGGAAGTGATTCTCAAAACTGCCTTAGTTTCAAGAATTTTATATTATTTTTTTTATTTTTATTTTTTTTATAGATATACAAAGAATGAATTAGGCTGAAAAATTGGTCTGGTCCTTTGACAGTGTCTCTGAGACATCTTTGCCATTTTCAAGGAGGAACAGATTGGAGACATGAGACTTAGAAGCAAAGCTTTTGTTCACTTTTCTCTTAAAATCATACCCAAGCTCTTTTTGTGCAAATGTACTGCTCAGGATCAAAGTCTCTGCTCCAAGTGGAGAAAGTCCCTGGGGAGTAAGGCCTGAAAGCTAAGCCTCTAATAGTGCTGCTGCTGGCCATACACCAGTCTGCTTGGGAAATCTAGTCATGCATGACCCAACACCTGGAGATACAGAGAAACTGGGAGCAGAGTACTCAGCATCCCTGCATGACTTTTGATCTTTGTTCTCGTTGCTAGCTCATGTCCTTCTTTTGGTTGTGGTCCATCAGGAGTTTATTCCCACTAGTGTCAGATATCTGAAAGGCTCTTCTGTAATACAGCATCCACTAATTCCTCAGGCTTCTCAGAAATGTAGTGCTCTGGCATATGGGCTGGGGTTTATCAGAAAGGGGGTAATGGATAGGCTCACTACAGGTCTCTGCTTTTTTTTGGAGTATTTTTCCTTATTTCTGGCATTTCCATCTCCTTACAGAGTGGCTCTAAGTAAATGGCTGTTGGGGAAAGATCAATAGAAGGATGCTTTCTGAAACGTCTAAGATTATTTCCCCTGCAGGTGTGACAGGAACAGCCTTGCAAACAGGATACTTCTTTGCCTTGTGGTGCTTTCCTGCCTCTACTGCATCTCCTGTGAGGTGCTGGGCTTGTGTGCTAAGAAAGCTACGGTTAGCAAAGCTTAAACAAGGCGACTCTCAAAGAGCAGTGTCCTTGATCCATCATTAAAAATGTCTTTGACACGATGTGCCATCAGAAGGAAGGCTTGCGATGCTAATCACCAGCAGCATTTCTTCTTCTATGGATGTTACACAGCCTCAAAACATTTTGTTTAATTCATGGGGGAAGGAAGCTCTTTTGGTTTTGCTTCTCTTTACATTTTTTTATTTTTTTTTTTTAAACCCTTCCCTGAAGGCTGCATGAGAGCTGTGGGGTAGGAATGCAATTGCGGGAAGGTAACCTTTCCCATCCCTCATCTCTCAAGAGATGCATGCAACAGCAAGATACATGTAAATCCATCAGAGCCGTTAGTGTGGCTTAATGCTAACAGATGTAAAGCATTAAAGGAAATAAACAGCCTAGCCCTGAATGGGATCCAGAGGTATAAAGCTGCAGCCGTGTGCTCACTCTCCATGTTATTCCAGGTAGTTATTAATCGTTTAGCTTTCCTAAGAAAATGTCAGCCTTACTGCTGCTTTCTTTCATGTTTGTAAGCTACTAACAGTAATGCAGGTTGGTTTTGGTTTGGTTTGTTGTTCTTTTAATAGTTTAAACAGCAGATTATGTTTTTTTTCAATGATGAGGGCTTCATTCTAAGACTTAGATGCTGAAGGAGTAACTGTTATCTCAGCAGACAGGTAAACAGGCCAAATTTCCTTCTTTTTCCCAAGAGTACTGGAGGTGGAGGTAGACAGAGAAGTCTGTGTATTCTCCAGTCAAGATCTTCTCTTCCACACCAGTAAGATATTTTTGGAAGTATATCAGGGAGCCTCAGAACTTCAGAAGTAACAAAACCCAGATCCCTGCTATGTTTCCCTCAACAGATTTTATCTTCTTGGAGCTTGGGCTTGGCTATTTATCTGATTATTTACATCCAAATGACAGTCCTATACAGTTTGCAGCCTTGCTGTTCTTTCTGTTAGATGTGTGGTTGATGTAACTGGGCAGAATTTTCAACTAATATACAGCCTTTACTCCATCTTTTCTTACAGTAGTGGCATGATGTGCCTGCAGAATTTCCCTATCTCCTCCCAACTTTTCTAGAAATCACTTGGCTCAGAAAATAAAAGCATGGAGCCATTTGCCCTTGTTTAGTCCCCTACTGATGGGTCAGAAGTGGAGATTAATAGGATAGGAAGTGTGTTTCTACTCTGCAGTCAGTAAAGGAAATTCGCTGGAACTAAATTAATCATGAAACGGACACAAAGAGGAGAATAGATTAGCAGGGAATTAACTCATTAATTAGATTCATACCGAAGTTCAGAAGAGGCTTTCCTTCAAGATAACAACCGAGTTCAAAGATCAGCAAGGGCTGATCATGGGAGGCAGGCACACCATTTTCTTTCTGAACTCTGTCAGGTTTTACTTTAGCCCAACATCTGGCTGGTTATTATAGGATATCAGACATGCTGCTGGCAGGGATTCAGCAGCTGGCAAAGCCTGACCGCTTATGCCCAACGATGGAGGCTATTATCAGACCATTCAGATCCCTGGGCTCTGGATCCTGGTGTTGGCATAAATGCAGGAGCCCTCTCTGTTGTGCCACTTGACTATTTTTAGAGCTCCATCACAAGTCCTAGTGTGAACAGCAACAGCTTGTTGGAGAATGGGTTTATTTCCAGCGTTAGGGTGAGCAGAAACCAATACAAGCTTAAGAAAGGTAAAGTGCTAAAGCACTGTCCTCCGTGCTGCACTTCTCAGGACTCCCAGCTCCCCATTTTTGCTTAAATTCACAATGGTAGGGTAGGATAGGTAAGTCACTGCATGTTTCTAAGGAGATGGGGTTTGTCTGCATCTCGTTGTATTAGGACACTTCTCTACAGGGAAACTTAGGAGAGAAGTGAAGAATTGACTGCAGTTACCTCTGTGCTGCACAAAGCTTCTGCCAGCTTCCTTCAGGCTTTGCGCAGCCCTTGGGGCAAGGCTGCTGCTGCTCACATGCCAGAAGGCCCCATTACCAAGTTGTGCATTGTAACAAATGCCACCCTGCTGCACTGTGGAGCTGGTGAGAAGCATGGAGAAACCGATTTCTAACGCACTCTTAATGAACTAACAAACCAGTGCTAAACACCGAGAGCAGATCCATGTGAGAAAGGCCCCCTGCCTTCTGACTTAAGCTTTCCCTCCCTTTGCTTTTGCTGCCTCACAGCATGAATGCAATCAAACCATATTCAGGAACATCTGAGCTGTGTATTTGCCACTTAGGACTTTCTGGGTAGTGAAGTTTCCACATTGTTTATTTAGAGTTAAGTGTTCTGCTGGGTCTCTTATCACTTTCAGTAAATAACAACTGTCCTCTAAATTCTTCAGGCTGATTACCAAGACTGACAATCTGTGTGTTTTGAGTTGCTGAGCTGTATTAATCTCTAATATACCCTGGTCTGCGGATGGAAAGGGTAATGTATTGAGGGTGTCACAAGAGGTAAAAGCCAAAGGACTTAGTCTTCTTGGGAATGTGAAGTGCTTTGGTTGTGACATGAATAAATCTCCCAGCAGTAGCAGTGCTATTTCTGTTGGGAATAAAGATGTAAGAGGAGTCTGTCTTTTAATCCAACTTGTTAGAGATTTTATAGCACCAGAGCTAATTCATTTCTAGAAAAGAGGTGGCAGACTTTACTTTTACCTGCCTGTCGTTTGCCATGATAAAGTTTATTCTGCTTGCTTAATGGTGGAGCTGATAAGAATCTCATCCTCAAAAGAAAAATCATACTGCAATTATAAGTTAAATAGGGAAAGCTATCTTAATGGTGGGTGGAGATGAGGGCAGAAGAGAAGGGATAGTTTATGGCTGTAATCTGTTCTTTGTAAAGTCTAACCTTCTTCCTATCGGTGTGAGAACTGAAAATGTATCTATTAAAGCCCTACTGAATGACAACTACCTGCAGCCTTTCCTAAAATGCAGGTGGGAAAGTAAAGGGAGGTATCAGGTCCATGGTCTATATAAAATGCAATCCAAAATTTATGCTGAGATAATTCAGTCCTCTGTAATCCATACCAGACTGATGAAATATTGACTTGTACTGTGAATGTGACCCAAGGCAACTGAAGACTTTACTATGCTTAGGATCAGAACAGTTAAGAATGCAGAATACACATTCAGTCAACAAAACATTTCATCTCTGTGCTTTTAATACAGAAAAATGCTTTGCTGCTTCTTTTGTTTCCTTCCTTCAGTCACAACAAAGGAGTGCTATAAGTGGCCCCAGAGAAACAAAGCCTGGAATAGAAAAGGGATTTAGAGAGAAGAGGTCAGATGAAATTGGTAAGAGAAAGAATTCCCAATACTGTGTTCCCAGCTCAACCTTCTGAAGGGAAGCCCTGTGCTCCTGATCCGTTATGATTCACCTGGCAGCTCTGCCCAGATGGCCTCTCCCCTTCATCTATACTTCTATAAACTAAGACCCAGTGATAACAGCCCTGCCAAACCTGGTTGCTGCTGATAAAATGTACACAGGTTTCAGTAATCTATTTGTTCCTAACGGTTCATCAATGAAAGCTCATTCTAATTCCCTTCATTTTGATCTTCTCTGGAGTTTTTGTGAGGAGGAGTGAGTCTGCAAGGAGTGACCTGTAATCCTCCTAGGTTTAGAAGTGCCATAAGCAAGTTTTATTCAAGCTTTCATTTTATACTGCCTAATTCAATTGGTGCATATTGATACAGGATTATACTTTCTCATCTTTTTGTTTTCTGACCTTACAGTGATTTGGTTTTAAATACTGCTGTGTCCAGTAGTGACTGATTTTCCAGTCTTGGGTATCTTACCAATGCATCTCATTCCCAATGAAAGTCATCCTGCGCTGCTCTAGCAGACGTGTCCTCTAACTGTCCAGTTGCTCCCTTACCTCTGCTCTGCCACTTAATGTTGGAATTATTGCTCCTATATTTCAGTTGTGGTTGCATAAAATTAGGAAGCTAATGGCTGGCAGCGATCTCCACAGGTCGTCTTTTTTTCTTTGACTTCAGCTGCATCATTTCTGTAATGTTAGTCTAAGTTTTCTGTAAAAATCTCTAATAATGGGATTACCAGACTCCGTAAGTAATCTCATCCAGCTCTTACAACTCCCATGTTTAGACCACGTTGTCCAGCTGTCTATCTTAAGTCCTATCTTGCCATAGGAAGTCCTTGCCAAGTATATTTTTTGCCCTATCCAGACTAGCCATAGGAAGAAGCTTATTTGCTTTTCAGTGATGTCCTCTGGACCTTTTTCAGTTGTGCCAAGTCTCCCTGTGAATTCCTTCCTGAGACTGGAAACAGAATTCTAGCAGAGAGATTAACAGTGCAGAGAGAACAGATTAATTTGTGTGTCTTGCCAGTTTGTGTTTTTTTTAATACCCAGCCAGAATTGTACCTGCACTTTTGTTACAAAATAGAGTGGCAGGCTCACATTCGACTTGCAGTCTTCAATAGTGCAGAATGCTGTTGTTGTTTTCCAGTAGAAATGCTACCTTGTCATTGCTCCTCATTCATGTGTTTGTAGCATTGATTATTCCTGTCTAGTTGTAGTAACTTGTAGTTGACCCTATTGAATTGCAGCTGTTTACTTCAGGCTGCTTTTCCACTTTGTCAAAACGATTTTGAATTCTAATGCAAACTTGTCTTACATTGGTTTCATCTGCAAATCAAATTAACATACTTTCTATTTCATCTAAATCTTTAATGAAAATATTGAATTGTACCAATTCCATGACCAGGTCCTGCAGAAGATCATTTAGTACAGCTATGCATTTTGACAGCGAGACTGAGAACTACTTTCAGAGTATATTTTCTAAACAGTTTTTATGAGAGCTGCTCTGAAAGTAAAGCCTTCTACGTTGGTTAAGGATGTCAGAGGCAGATGTTGGTGGTATGGCAGTAGAGTTTTGAACTTTCCCACCAGGATTCCTTTCCATTTTGTTGCCGTGTGACAGGGCAGAGGGGCAATCTGGCAAAATGGGGGCTGTCATGGAAGTGCATATGAAGCAAAGGGGTGGAACTGAATTTCTCTGTGCAGAAAAAATGGCACCCATTGACGTTCACTGATGTTTGCTGGACATTTACAGTGACCAATCGGTGGATGTGAGTACAGTGAGGCAGTGAGTGGTACGTTTCAATGCTGGTGACAGCGATGTGAAAGACAAGCTGTGTTCCAGGCATGCAGGCTCTTGTTCACTGTTGGTGGAAATGCATAGCTAATGATAGCACCTGAGTTGAGAAATAGTTTTTACTGCATCAAGCAGTGTTATTGTGCTCTTTGTATCGTCTGTGATGTCCATGGAAATAAATAGGAGGTATTACTTTTGGAGCAACCTACAAATATTCATCCTTTTATAGTCCATCTAGACTATGCTGCTTATATCTGGCCTGAGAATTTAGTAATTTTTAATAGTTTTAGAAACTGTCTCTTGGCATCTTGTCCACTCTGTGTTTCCTTGACACCTTCTCACAGAGGTAAATTAGAATCATTAATAGTAATTTGTTCCTGACAGAGGTGTGTTGAATGATACCCAACTCTTTTCTCCTAACTTCTTCTAAACTGTTTCTTTCTTCTGAGGAACTGGAGTTAAGCTGACAGGTCTATCGTTTTTCATCTCCTTTTTTTCTGTCTTCAAAAGAAGTCTGTACATTGTATCAGTTATCTGGTTCATCACCAGGCTTTCCTAAGTTCTAAAAAAATAATCGTTAACAGCTTTGAGATTGATTGAGTCAGTTCCTTAGAAATGCAGTAGGAATATAGCAGATTCAGCTCATTTGGAGAGATCTAAGCTATGTAACTTCTCTACCTTATTCCTTTTGTATTCTAGGCCTTTTTTTTACTTCTTTGTTAGTTCTTAACAACGTTAATTCATCACAGTTGACCTGTTTATGAAAACTGATGCAAAATCTCTCTTTGCAGCCTTATCAATAGGATTTGCTTCTCTGATGAGGAGCAAACTAGCACTTCTGCTGCTGCTTTTTGCTACTAATAAATTTAAAGAATTGCATCCTTTTCTGTGGGTTATTTTGGGCAAACTCATCTCACTTTGTGCCTTCATTTCTCTCCCTTTATTCCTAGGTGTTCTTTCTGTACATTTGTACTCATTCATATTAAACAATCTATTTTAATCTTCTGCGTATTTTTGTCACACATTTACAGTCAACAAAGATCTTGTGATATGACCAGGTTGCTCTCCTAACCCTTTGAATATATTTATTTGTAGTAACATAATTAGTGTTTGTATTCTTCATATATTTTTTTCTCAGTAATTGACAGCTCTTCTTAGGACTCTTAGAAGAAAATTTTTAAGGATTCTCATTCATATACCAACCCACCCTCCCACCCAATCTCCATTGAGTGGAAGATTTTCATAAGGCCTTGTCCACTTGAATTTACTCTTCTGCTACGTTTTGGTGGAGCTCTTCCATGGCATCACTGTTTGTAAGGCCAGAATGGTTCTGAAATGTGTGTTGTCTTTCTCTTCTGACACTGCTTACAAGGAAAATATGAACTTGTTCTTTAATGCTAGAGAACTGCATGTCCTGTGCTGGGTTGACAAGGTCTTTGGAAGTGAGAAAAGCTGATTGGTATCAGGGTTCATTTCTTCTGAAGGAAACAGAGCTTCTGCTAAAAGTCAGCTTTACCCTGGAAATACTTGTAGTCAAGCAATTTACAACCACGTTATTCTATCAAAATACAGCTCAAACACAAATTACAAATTTCATCACAGTTATGAAATGACAAGCAAAATCTTTTCTCATTTTTATCTAAAGACCTTGGCTTTATCTCTCAATCTGCAAGTTCTATTTCCCAAAGCATCTTCTTTCTTTGAAGGTATTGACAGTAGATTTTGATCAATTGAAGGTATTAAAAGTAGATTGGAGATAAATTCCAGTGTATTGACATTACTTTAGTCTGGCTACTGCTCTATAATAACCAGAACTGGCCTAGTGAATCATCTGATTATACCAGCTGGATACCTGATGACTCTAAACTCAGGCTTTCAGATCTCTTGCTTGGGTGCCCTTTGTTTACCTTGTGGAATCTGGAGGGATCCAAGAAGTTCAATAGCCTTTACACTGGTCAGTGTCAGCAAGTAAGAAAGGTTGTGTTTTTCCTTCTTTCTCACTGAGGGGTAGGTAATTATCTCATTTATTAGTAATCAATCTAATTCATGCCGGAGTGAGTGTTGTCAGTTACCCCGCTATGTTTTTTTGTTGTAGTACCTTACTGGTTCTATGATGCAAGTATTAAAATTGTCTTCATGATTTTCTGGTATTCTGTACACCCAGATCCTAACCATGATACATTCAGATGCAAGCAGCTTTACTGGAAGACCTTCATGCTGATCCCACTGGTGATATAGGAAGGTACTGCTTTTGTCACAGCACTCATTTGATTACTTTCCTTAATCACCATGCAAGCACTGTCAGCAAATCTGTCTCCTACTCTAATTGGGATTTCAGAGAAACACCTTGACATACAAGGCAATGCTCTGTCTCTTATTCCCTAACCTGCCCATTCTGAGCAAGCTGTACACCTTCATATCCATATGCTACTCATGAATTATCCTCTTGGCTGCCTCCAAAAAACATTTTCTTTCCTATCCAACAGTCTGTCCTTTGCAGAGTTCTTTAACATAGGAACTATTCATAAACATTATGTTGAAAATGTAAGTACTGGTGCCCCTCTGTGCCTGCCTCCCTCACTTCTGGTCCCAATGAGACTTAAGTTTAGAGCAGAACATTGAGTGTTTCATTGCTTTCTGAGATTAATCGTAGCAGGAAGACTTGACGCCTGTGATGGGTCGTGGAGCATCCTGTATCCACAAAGCCTGCTTGCTCTCTCCAATGAATATTTCTTACTGCCTGTAAAAATCCTCTGTTTTAGCATACTTTTTACAAACTCTTCTGATTGAAAGATCCTAACCTCTTCTGTGTGTACATATGGAGGTTGGATGTGTTCAGGTGTGAGAGTGTGCGTGTGCGTTGTGGAGTGTATTATCTGTTTTTCCTAATGTTTATTATCTGAACACTGAAATATGTAGCTGTATGCTGTTGGGTGTTTGTGTCCTCTAATTGCAGCAGCTTCTAGTTCATAGTGATTTCTATTCCTGCAGAAAACTGACCATCCCATAGGGTAGAAAGCATGTTGTGCAGTTTTATATGATAGGACAGACACTAGTGAACACTAAGGACAGCTCTTATTTGGGATTTGGGAAATCATAGAAGAGTACAGAAGGATGAATAAATGTATAGAAGGGGGAAATTGGAAGGAAGAGTAAATACGGCAGTACACAGTGGCCATGCCTGCATTTACTTTGCTTCAGTCTTATATCTGAGCATCAAATGTTTTTGAGACATCTTCAAGGACAAACTGTTTGATTCTAGTTTCTAAATTCCTTAATAAGAGCCTTAAGTAAAACCTCAAGTTTAATCTTCCAAGCTCTGAGATATTCAATGTGCTTCTGTATTTCTCAGTTCTCATTAAAATTTTGGATGCTAAGGAACTCAGTAGCTCAAATCCTTGATGTTTAATAGTTTGACCAACAATTTCATAGCTGCTGAGTGGCAGCTGTATCCTCACAGATGCACAGCATCTGTTGTGCACCATTACTTCTCCCATACTGACCATGCACAAAGTTGCATTGATTTCACTCATATATGTACAGAACGACATATATGGGGTATGGTTTTGCTTACATCCATTGAATTCTTCAGTTAAAGCAGCAGTATTTAAAGCCATGCAGCTAATTTCTGACACAAATCCCAAACATTTTGCTTTTCTTACTTCCAGATTGAAGGACAAGTGTATTTAATTCATGCCACTTGTGGTGATGTTCGTTTATGTGGAATTCTATAGGCCAGGGCATGTTCTTTCCAGTTGTGCTTAACTCAAATGTAGTGAAACTGCATTAGAAGAAAGAAAAACAGTAGGAGTGAATGCCATGAATTAATTCTGTACCTGAAGAACTGATAGCTCTCCTGTGTTTACAGACTTAGAGGTGAAGATGAGGGAAAAGGGGCTTATTCAGAACTTACTGAATATAATATGAGTCTTTCTATTGACTTCAGTGAGTTTTAGATCAGACCCCGAGTGCACAGTACATGAGAGAATGCTATCCTGAGCAAGGGAATTTAAATCCTTTCATATTTTATTTTCACTGCTTTTGTATCTAATCCTGTCTAGTATCTATTTTCTTTTTCTTTTTTTCTTTTTTTGAGCAAAAAGTGCTCTGCTGTCTTGTGTGCAACCTGGAGAATAATAATTATTTCTAAGATGCAGCTTTTTAGCTGAATGTTAGGAGGAAGGGGGAGATAACAGAAAGACAGACAAGTAATTTTCATGGGATCTCATTCTTTAAACCTTCAAGGAAATAGTGGACACGTTTGTCTTAAAGCAAAGAATAACATTAGAAAATACAGAAAATAGAAGGGAAATGAGAAAACAAAACAAGTACGAAAGAAGAGCAAGATTATTTTCCATGGATTTCTCTTTTCTCTCCTCCATTCCTCCTCTACTCACAATAGGTTTCCTAAGATCTGATCGCTCTCTATGGGATAAGGTTAGATATGAAGTACATCATTACTTTGGAAATAGACTTCTTAAATTGCAAGGTACACTGGATATTGTAGGAAGAGATCTTGTTTAATTTCACAACTGATGAATGAGATTCTCCGGCTTTTGTGTACTCCAAACTAATTTAAAGGTTGAACTTTTACATAAATCAAAGAGGGCCACTCATGGGCTTGGAAATGAATGTGGAAATAAGAGAGAACTGCATCTGGGAAGTGAGGAAGGATTTGAAAAAATGGGAGATAACGCAACTGAAGACTGACTGTTTTAGAAGAGTTATTTGACAACCCTAAACTAGAATTGCACTACATGCTCCAAATTCACACTGGCGTGCGTTGATTACGTTTAGGCATCATCCTGTCCCTGAAAGCACAAGTGGGGACTCTGATTCATTTTGAACGCTATGCTGTTCTTAGAGCTGTACTCCTAGTGAGGGAACAAAAAGCAGATCCAGTAGTGCTGAGAAACAAGGCATTGATTGCTCTATTGAGTTACTACCGAGAATGTGAGAAACTGCCTTCTTTGCCCTGCATATGTGTATTTGGAGTAAATAACTAACGCAGAAGAATAAATTTCCACCATTTTAATGTTGTTAACATCATTATTACTGATATGATCTGCCCAGTTTTTTAGTGTTTTGTGTCACAACTAAGAAGGGAGCAGCTAAAAAAAAAAAAAACAAACAAACAAACAAACAAAAAAAAACCTACTACAAAACATTTCCGGCAAATGTAAGTATGATTTTTTTTTTTTTTTTTTTTTTTTTTTTTGTATGTGTGTTTAGTTTCTTTTTATTTGCATTTCTTCTATTTTCCTGTCTGCCAGTATCTTGGCTGGATGTGAGTTAGGATGGAGGCAAGTGGTAGCCCAAGCTATTGAGCAATCATGGGAGGAAAATGAAGAGCTTGTTACTGCCCGTGTTCTTCCTTTTGATAGCCAGGTTTCTCCAACAATGAAACAGAGACATCCTCCATAAGTTACTGTATATGCAGGAAATAGAAAAAAATCAGTCTCACATCCACATTTTCAAATGAAAAGATGTAAAAGTTGTAGAACAAACCTTTACTCATTATAGTTATTCTGAGCATAGTCTCATTTCAAAAGGAGCAGTTCAAATGTGAAACGGTGATGGTGGGCAGCATTTGATAACAGCCTGTGTCCAAGGTCCTGAAAAACAGTAAATTAATGCACTGTCCGTGCTCTGGAGACAGAAATGAAACTGTGACATTGTTCCTTTCCTGAGATTCTGTGGTTTAGAAAGGGCTATTTGGTGAATTAAACAATTTCCTCCATCTCAACTGGTCATAAAGTTTTGCTTCAGTTTTATGGAAATATGTCTATATACGAACTCAGAAGTTTGAAAAATATAGATTTTAGTCCATTTGGGGATTTTGGTACAATTCAGGTAGGACCACTCATTCTTGAATAATAGTTATCCAAATTAATGTAGATGAAATTGATCTCTTTCCTACCTTAGCTAAATCACTCAGCATACTTGTTGGTAGGTGTCACAGAGAGATGATCGATGTCCTCTTAGATGCAGATGGGCTATGCAGAATGAAGATAAGAAAGATTTTCTTGCCTGATTTTCAAAGATGGAAGATTGGTGCAAATAGGAAAAGCAGACAAACAGGAAAGGATCTTTCTCTATGTCCAGTTGCCATTATATTTTTATGTCTCGTCTTTTGTAAAGAAATAAAAATCGCAAGAAAGATTAAGAATGTCTTTTTTTCCAGGAAAAGACTGCGTGAAGGGAAATAATTTGTTAGAGATTCTCTGAATACCTCTCTATATATGAAGTGGCGAACACTTGACATCTCGTAGTGTCAGCCATGCTACAACTTCCTTGTTCTCAGCAAATGGAACTTCCCTAAAGAATAATCATAGTTAAGCAAAAAGCCGTTTTTTTTTTGTTTTTTTTTGTTTTTTTCCTTACTGCCATTTTTCTCTACTCATGGGAGGGAAAATGCATTTGGCATCCTGCAATAACCAAACTATTAAAATAGAAGCAAAGACATAGCATGTGTCTGCCCTCATCCTGCCCAGAATTTCCCTACTCTGACAGAGTGCTTCTTTAACTTTGCATTTTACTCACAGTCTGACCAAACTGGTATTGAACTTCCAGTGAAATTGAGCTATTGCAATTTGGCTTCTAATTAGATTAAAGCTGCAATGCAAGACATCTTCTTTGGAGTCCTCTTAGAATCGGTGGGCAACATGGAAAATGTGACAGTGATGTAAGTAAGAAATAGGGAGATAGACAAGTATGTCTGCAAAAAATAGGGGTAAACTCCTGCCCGTGGAGAAATATACTCTGCTTCATGCAGTGAGCCTCCAAGTCCTGACCCTTCTCAACTTCTACTTAAGAAAGGACAACTATCAATTTTCAAGGACATACCAAAAGCAGCTGAATCCTGTATTTTATCACCTTTGTGGGCAGTTTTCCAATCTTGCTGCTGTATTTACTCATGATGGCTGAATCGAGAGAACAGAAAAATAGCGCAGCACTCATTCACAATTTGAACCACACACAGTTCAGTGCCTAGGAACCCTGTTTTATGAAGGCAGTTGAGATTTATTGCTTCAGTGTAAAAGGTAATGAATTAGCCAAATATATACGTAGAATATTGCCATTTGTGGAATTAGAATTTGTTCTGGTTTATATTATACTCTGTGTGGGTATGTCTGAGCTTTAGCATCCTGGCAATATCCCAGTTCAGTGCTGGCATGTACCACCTGCTCTCATTTTTGTTTGCATAAATCCATGAGTAAGGGCTAGAAAGAAGCCACGTCCTGACGTGTTCTGTATCTGAAGAGTGACAGATCTGGGAGTGTGGTGGACAACAAGAAATGCACCTGTCATCTGGTCTTTCTACAGCATCTGTTGTTAAGAGCTAAGGGAGGGCTTCAATCAGCTGAAATTATTTTTATTTTTGCTTCTAGGATAGCTGCTTTATCATGTATGGCAAAGACTTGAATGAATATGGAAACTCATCCTTCTAAGTGCCAGGAAACTCTTTCATCTCATTACCTGTAAAAACATGGTTTGACTAGCAAGAATCTGATTTATATAGGATTTAAGGAAGCAGAAAATTATCAGTAAATATATATATATTTCTTTTCTACTTGAAAGTAACATGGCTTTAGACTCTGCTTCTTTGACCCTTCTGTGACAAGAAACTAAACCAGCTAGCCGCAGAGCTAAGTTGAAATGCCCTATATTTTTTTTTTAGTGACATAGAGCTTCTGATTAGAGTCGTGAAGGTTCTTACTGTGGTTTTACACTATAGATGCCCCATCCTTGATCTTTTGCCAAAGAAAAACTGATGGAAAAATTCCACTTGTCAGAGGTAAGAAGTTGACACTCTTGTGACTTTTATTGCAGTTGCACTGAAGTAAGAGTAGGGATGGTGGAAACAGCCTTGACAAAGAAGAAGTATCAGGCAAAGTGCAGGTGACAGTGCAATTTATCACATGGCTGTGAAATGTATTAGCTGCCTATCACCCTCAGTTATGTAAAACAAAGAGAGAAAGAATTGATTAAACTATGACCTCTTCCATCTACCAGCTGTCATTTTAGTTGTTGTGACAGAGGCTAGTGTGTAGTCATTAAATGCAAAGACTCAGTTTCGGGTTTGAGCACTATATTAATGTAGTCTGTTGTGTGATACCTTTTCCTATGAGGAAAGTTCTCTTATGTGTACATCACTACTCTGGAGTTAGCTGCCCATCCTTCGCAGAGGTCTGGTGGATCCCTGTACAATAACTCACTCATCATCCTCTTTTGGCCGTGACCTTTGTACTTCTGTCACTGACTCAGGATATTTGCTTCTGGCAGCACAAAGTTCTGATTTCTTCTGAACAGCTGAACGTCATAACCTATAGAGAGAAGAAACAGGTTGGTCTCTTCTAACTTCCCAGTCCCAGGGGACAGTAGGAAACTGTCTTCAGAAGTTTAGTTATACAAAGAATTATGGCTGCCTCTGTGACAAAAGAATTTGAAGTAGCAAGTCATTTAGCACCAACACTTTTGGGGAAGTTTTACAGGTTTCCTGTATAGTCTGTGTTTCCATCTGGTTAGTCCAGATAAAGCTTTAAAAGAACCTCTTTTCCACAGAAGCTTGATATATCCACCTCCTATTTACTGTTCAGGAAGATGGATAGCTGTAGAGGTAAAACAAACTTTAAGAAGATAGCTGCTAATTATGAAAATTAATTAGTGAAGTTTCACGAGCTCTTTAATCAATATAGATAACTACCTGACCTGACTCAGTAACTCAGCTACAGGCAGGCCCTGTAGAGTAAGCACTGCAATATTAGTATATTGTTTCTGGAGCAAGTATTTATTAAAGATGCTATAAACCTTTACAGTGCAGGGGTCCATCAGACCTTTGAGAATTGTTCTAGTATTTCATCCACCCAAGCGTATCCAGGATGAATACAAGAGTTATCCTTTAGGTGTCTGCACATGTCTTTATTCATCCTTGTGCCAGATTATCTGAGCATCTAATGTGGAAGAGTAAATCTTCCATGGGATATTGGTATGGATTTCCTTGGGATTTCTGGATTATCAGAAGGCACTGGAATGACTATATGAAAGGACAGGGTCAATCATCAAGGCTTGTCTTTGATGGATTAGAACTGAATGTAATGTATGATCACAGGATAGTAGAAAAATTATTTTCTTTAGAGGTTCATCTTGTGATTCGGCAGTAAACAACCTGACCTGAAAGCATCTCTCCTGAGCAGTTGCTCTTAGCATCCTTTCCCATAGAAGAGCATTGGGACAGAATAGACTACTTGTCTGTTTAGGGAATCAGATTACCTGTTGTCAGCTGCATCCTCCAGTCTTTCATAAACATGTCTGTGCTACACAGCTGGGAAAGGATGACTACCCACGGTCTGGCAGAAGACCGGTGTTGAATGCATGGTAATCTGATCCCACTGTATAAGAACCCAATTGTTTTGAGTTTGGAATATTGCTGCTGTTGGCTTACCTGGGACAAATTGTGAGAAGTAGTGAGAACACAATCCTTCCACGCACTGTGGTCCCAACTCCTCAAGTGTAAGGAATGTGTTCATTTGCCTCTGGGTTGTGTCAAAGATCAAAGCTTCTGCAAGCTAGGCTTGGGCTATCTGTGGTTAGATTTTGTACTGATTTACATTTGAGAAATGAAGCCAGTAAGAGAAGCGAGGAGTAAGTCCAGTGAAATACAAATAAAACACCAACAAAGTGATGCATGGTTTCAGCAGGCCTCTGGAGCAAAGAAAAGTACTGTCAAGCTGCTCATATTTGTGCCTACTGTCAGTAGTCATGCAGGACCTTCCTGGTAGCTAAGCAACATCCTGAATGTTCAAGCAATTCTTTTAGACTTCCTGCATTATGGGAAGGCTCTAAGAATGGGCAGCCAGATATGAGAGAAACCAGCAGTTGAGGTGGAGACTAGAATCTAGCCAGGTGAATGTGAGCTAAAGGGGAAGGAAAGTGCTGAGAATTTAGATGAGTCCTGGGAAGCTTACAAAAGCCTGGTACAAAATTTGGAAAGTTCACAGAACCTTTGTTTGCCTGGGAGTCCCCAATCTCTACCTAATAAATACAGGTCTGCTTATGTTGATTATAGACTTTTGCCTGCTTTAGTTGCCTCAGTCTATTAGTCGCCAAATTAAATTTTGTGTAAGTAATAGAGAAGCACTTTCAGGTAGTTTTGTTCAGCAAATAATGAAGAGCAGCCCTGAAAATCAACTTACCTATCCATTTATTCTGTGGATAAATGACGGAGAAAGTCATAATAGCAATAACTGAGATTTATTTAGCTCCTTTCATTCAAAAGAATCCCGGAGGGTTTTTCTCACAGCATACAAAGAAATTGCTCGCTCCCTGTTGAAATCCAACACTTCTGGGGTGGAACATAGCAACTGTTCTACAGCAGCAAGAACTACATCAAATTTGTTAATGGGAAAAAAGATATGGTAGTATTTTATGCAGACATAAAGTAATTTTCTCCAGAATTTGGCTAGTATATTGGATTAAAAAAAAAAAAAAAGCTTGAAAGAAAGGACAGGTTAATCACGACCTTGATTTTGTGTCTTATCTGAAAGACAGCAACATGTTGGGTACTGATTCAGTAGAAACTATCAAGGAAGCGCATTCTACATTAATTACTAGTTCTTTACAACATCTGGGTTTTCCTTAGAGGCCTGTTTGTCTTCCAGATTCAAACTCCACTGGTTCATAAGAAAACATGAGATCATACTCTTAATGACTTGCATATACTGGTTTACCAGTCTTAATCAAAACTGGATTTCCTTTAACTGCACTGACTTGCCAAAAACTGAATTAGGTGTATGGTTCTCCAAAAATATCTTTGGGAACTTGAGAAGAGATGCTGTATTTTATTACTTGACACAAACACAAGACAACTGACCACAGTACATCTGCTGCTTCCTGATGACCACAGCGTTGTTAGTGCAGGTGAGGTCATGTAAAATAATGTACTGTTTCATGAAAAAGAGAGAGTACTTTGCATGTACTTCAAAGTGATAAGAATGCATGCATATGCACAGTAGAGGAGGATGCTTCCCTACAGACCTTTCCTGTTGTGTCGATGTTCTCCGTGTCTGTGCATTGTCTTTCCTAGTGGTTTTTCATTGCTTTATTAGGCTGCTAAACTCTACTGCAAAATAATAGCAAGAAAAATACTATTCTATATATATATACTTGCCTCCACCTACTAATTATCAGAGACAAGTCACTGAAGTTTAAGCTAGTTTTCTCTCTAAGTGCTGGGAGAGCTCATATATATACAGCTGACGCACAGTGGAAGCTGGCAGAAATATTTGCTTTCTGAGTGACCTTCCTAACTAATGAGCAGTTGTGGGTTACAGTCACAGAATAGATAAATCAGGAGACAGTTTCAGAAAAACTTAGAAAATGATAGTAGAACATAGAGACATCAATCTTTCTGCTTTGGCATTAACATCTCAAGCCTGCTGATCCAGGCTAGATACAGACAAGAAATCCCTGGTGCCAGATCTAAAATGAATAAGGCCAACACTTGGGACGGCTGGGTGATTGCAGGTAGAAAGCTCTAAGCATCAAGTCCTCCTTATTCTACTGTTTCTAATGCATTCATTGTTTCTAATGCATTCTTTTTATGAACTCTTTCTCCTGCCATATTTTAGCGTGTTCCTAGCTACACATATTGCAGTGATTTGGAGTCCTGTATGTTTATTTAAATCAAGGGAAGTGTTGATGAATCTCCTTTTGCTGGTTGGTCAAATATTAATGAAGGTAGAAGTTGAAGATAGAACAGGCTACATTTTTTATATACAAGAGAATTAAATCAGGACAGTACTTTCTTTTGTCTTCAATCATGATTCTTACTAACCAGCTTCAGAAGGCAGAGTACAGCTGGTCCTTTGCTGTTCACTGGCTGTTTGCCTTATCTAGCCAGCAGGACATTCTGGTGAATGTCAGCAGTACTGCAAATCGCTTTATTTCCTTAAAAATATCTTCGTGATAATGCTGTTTGTCTTTCCCTGATAACGTTTGAATCCATTAGCCAGTTTCAAACAAAGTGGGAGAGAGGGTAAGTCTTATTAAGATTCTAAAAGTGTTTTCAAAACTGGTTTTAGAGTAGAGCAGAGAGACCCAGAGCACATTGCCACTGGTGTAAGGAAGGCAGAGCTCAGCTAGTGTGTGTCCTGTGAGTAGCAGTGGACTCGCATTTGGCAAACTAGTGTTGGTCAACCTACATCTTGTTTTGGACTCGCTCCAATGCTTTGGTGTTCATGAGGGCTTGACTGAAGAAACGGGGGTTGTTGCAGCCCCATGCAGTGAGTTAGATAAATTTGTAGGAACTCAGGCTTTGCTAGTCCTGCTTCCAATGAAACTTTTAAAAAATCTTGTTCGTTTAGAAAATGCTGCTAAAACTACTTGACAACAATCATTTATGAAACTAATGGGCTGTCTGAGGCTGAGCTCTCCCCCAGATCCAATGGCTGTGAGCCAGAAACTCTTGCATTTTTCATAAAGTGCCTACAGTACTGGCTCTTACATCTTTGTGCTTTGGTTCTGCTGTCTGTAGAAATGGGAATAATAAATCATAACCTCTACAGTGAGGTGTTTTAAGATTGTTCTATTTTCTCTTGTGTAAGTCAATATTATGAACTGATCAGTGTAATTTGTAATTATTTTTAGTTACTGCGAGCCCAACCTATATGAAGGCCAGATAACTTGAAGCAAGGAGCTGTGTTTACCACTGCAGATTGTTCTTTCAGTACACGTGAGAGACTAGGAGAAGTAACCCATTTAAAGACTTGTGTGTGATTTTGTGAAATCTGCCCTCACACTGAATATGCTGCCATGCCAGTGTCTCCCTTCTTCCTCCAAAGAGATACCAGCAAAGAGATACCAGCAGAGAGCACAGGGCTCCTGTCAGCTGAGCTCCTGCCATCTGTCTTAGCTCCACACTCCTTAAACTCACCCAGACTTTTCCCAGAGAAAAACGATTAAGGAATGCTGAACTGAAATAAAGGAAGAGAAAGGAGGGAAGAGAGGTCTGTTCCACAGGTAACAATTACATGAGAAACAGAAGCACACATAGTGGTGTTTATGCTGAGGACCCAACTCATCTGTCAGTGCATCTTGTGCCCGGCCAGCAGAAACTTGCTGACAGCCACAAAGACCTTTAACTGTTGTTCTTGTAAGGCATGAATGGAAGGGCAGCAATCACTTCTGAACGTGGTGTTTTCTGAAACCTCCTTAAGTGCTTAACATTATCATAATGCTTCATGGTGATTTTACCCAAGGAGTGCTCTGTAATCCAAGTTTTTTTTTTACAGACTTCTCTCTGTATAACCCAAGACTACAAGAATAGCTGATGTGCAGGGTCTTTGAGGACAGAAGACGACAACACTGCATCTTCTGAAAACTGGCATAAATGTAAAAATTATAAAGTAATGGCATAATATTACTTACTAAGCAATACAAAGGATATCTAATGATCCAAATACTTTCCAAGGACATGTTGGAAATCTAGGCCAGGATTTACATAGAGCCCGATGCACTGGGTTTTGATACAATTGGTATTTGTCATCTGTGTCACAGGAGGTTTTTCTGTTTTACAGATTAGCGCTGCAGTTTTAATGTTTGTTGGCAACCCTGTGCAACACACGGGTCTGAGGAAGCCATGCAGCCAGGTGGTTAAAAAGCATCCTAAAAAGATGCTAGGTGTTTGAGCAGACTAGCTCCAATTTTTCATTTGTCAGCTGTCTAGACCCTGTTGAGCTGTATCTAAAGCATGAAGTCAAAATATTTCTCACCATAATGGAGTAGCTATAAATGATGTCATAAATATCTAAGTAAACTTGGGAATCACCAGTGCTTAGCTACAGCTTGCATGTGGGGTATGACATATTGCTATTCAGGAAAATGTAGTTGAGACCATTTTCCATGACAAAACACAACTTTAGTAAAATGGATTTTTTTTGGGAAATCAAAGTTGTTTACAACAATCCACCAAAATATATTGTATTGGCACAAATCTTTTTGGGGAGTCCTTTTTTTTTTTTTTTTAAGATAAAAAAAAGATTAAATTTTATGTTACTTCTATTCCTTTTTCATCTTTTTTTTTCCATACCACCTAAGGATTAGTAACACAGAATATGTTATCTGTTATGAAATACATGTTTTGAGGTGGAGAGTCGTATGTAGTAGCTGTACATTCTAATTTGATGAAATTCGGAGCTTTGATTAGCTCTCTTAAGCCTCTACACAATTGCAAATAAAAAAGTAAGGCTTTCTTACCTTACTTTGTGTATGAAATTTTCTGGTGCAAATTGCTTCCCTGTCATTTGACTGGCTGCTGGTAAATAACCTGAATTGTGGGCTTGTGCCAGCCTGTGTCAGAACTGTTTCACCTGTCTCGTACAGACTGTAAATCCAAAAGCTGCCTTTCCTGGGCACCAGAGTAAAAGATGTAGAAGAGAATACAAAGCTTTTATTTATGGCATTGCCCAAAGACTGTCAACAGGGAAATAATACTTCCTTCTTATAAACACTGTTATGCTGTAAGAGAAGTCAACATGAGTTCTGCTCTCAGCCTCAGTGGGAGCAGGACTGGATCCAGGAAAGTATATCATGTATTTCTTCTTTTTACCTTTACACGCACAGCCTGTTGATATCCAGCTGAGAAGGCTTTTGATTGTCTCACACTGATGTATGTTATTTGCAGAAACTTAAATAGCTCCTATTATTATTATTATTATTATGGCAGGGCCTCCAGACCCCAATTAAGATTTAGGGCCATCATGGTTTGATGTTGTTTAACTATAAAAAGAAACATTGCTCTCTGAATTCATGACTCCCTGAAGCTGTGGGCATACAGTGCATGAAGAACAAATCTTTTGTCATAGAACAGTTTAGCACTTCTTACTTCAATGCATAATTATTAATGGAATTAGTGTCTCCATGCAAAGCAGCTTCTTTGTTGACTTCCTCTTAGAACTTTTCCATTTTCTTTCTATGCCAAGATGACCTTTTGGTCAACGTGAATTTTTGAACTCTAGGGAAATCTGACTGTGCCCTTTCTGTTGTTTAAATCATTCTTTCTCCTCCACACTCTCTTGGATTTTGTTCTGCTGCAGCATATTCTCAATGCACAAGTCAGGAAGAATGAGAGGGAAAAATGCCTTTGCAATTTGAGATTTATCAAAAGCTTTTCATTCTGAGATGATGGCAGGGAAATTGCATCATCTGTATATCTGTCTGGGGAGGAGAAAGCAGACTGGGAAATGTTTCTGCGGAATGATGGATTCTGGTGTCAGTGTCTGTTCCAAAAAAAACCAAAAAAAGTGTGCGGAGATTTAGAAGAATTAAAAAATATGCATGGATATATGTGACTACTTTTTGGCAACCGTAGCTGAGGAGATAGATAGCTAGGCCAGCATTGTTTCTGTTGTCTTTGAAAATTCAAATAGATATATCCAATTGATCTCAAGAGGGAAATCAAAAGAAAAGTCTACCTTTGTTCTTGAATTGGTCTTCAATTACAGCTCAGTATTGATTTCATGAAATTATTAGGCCAGACTCATGTCTGGTTTAAAAAGCTTTCATGGAATTCCCTGATCTCTCCCCTTTTGAGGATCTGCCCTGCTGATGTTATCACTGGTTTTGTAGCCATGGCATCCAAATTCCTGGCCAAGCTGCGGTTCTCGTACTGAATGTAAAGCAGACACAAAGGCTTTCTGTGAGAAACTGAAAAACTTTTAAAACGTTCGTGGTTGACACAGTGGTTGCTGTTGGGCTTCTGGTCAACCCAGTGGAGATGCAGTCGGATCCTGGACATTTGCTTGTGTGTGAATGTGATCCTCTTTCTTTAATTATTATTATTTATTATAGTCAAACGGAACAAAAAAATGCTGATTGGTTTCAGATGATCTTATGTTTTCCATATGCTATATACTCAAAATCCATCTCTTTAAACTGAAAGTTTCAGGAAATTGGAGACCAGCTCTCACCATAGGCAGCACAGCAGTTACTTGGGGCTGGAGATTGCTGGGAAAAGCTAGCCTGGCCTCCCTGCTCCTTTTCTTTGTGTTGGTAAGAACAGCCAGCCTGGCCTTTTAGATGTACCCTCACCAGCTCTGCCTCTTCTCCCTCCATTCTGTTACCACTGCTTAGGCACCACAGTATGACTCTGCATGAGCTGGTAAGAGACCTTTTGTTAGCTCTGGCCAAAAGTCCATCAAACTGGTAGTGAAATATACAGCTTGATTTCAAATAGCTTGACTTGTATTTACTCATCTGCAATGGCTTTACACTGACCTATGCAAGCTACATCTTTCATTTTGGTCCAGGAGGTGGTGGCTATTGATGCAGTGTCTTTAAAACGTTCACAGGATCAGGATAGTAAGATTTTACCTATAGCTTTTATAATATATAAGAAATCTGTAGTGATTTAGAAGGGAACTTTTGACAGCTGGACTAGGTGATCTTGGTGGTCTTTTCCAACCTTAATGATTCTAACTTCTTAGGGCACACGCAGGCCGCCCATTAATGAAATTAAATTAAAAAAGCATTAGCATGGCAGTTCAAATAATCTTTTACTATAGGAGGTGTCTTGCATTTCACTCTCAAATCCCTGGTAGGTTGATGTCAGAGATAAGATATGTATGGGTTTGATCGACTATGTCATTTCCTGCATTCCTGAGACAGATTATCACTCATCCTTAGATGGTTTCCAATCTGACTTCTTCCCACTCCAGTCCGCACATCTCTGCCTGTCCTCCTTCATAGTGTCTGGCTTCTGTCTTGCTCTTGAAGCCTTTGTGCCATGTCCGGCCGGCAGAAAACCCACCCAACCAGAAGAGAGTCAATAGTTACCTGCCAGCTGAGTGCACTGAAATGTCTGGGCGCCAGTTCCACTGAGGTCAGCAGGACCCAATCTGAGATGTTATCAGTCTTTCTCCTTAGGTTGCCTAACCAACCTAAATTAAGCATCCAACTTTAAGATGCCTAACAGTTGGCAGTGCAAATACTACCTGAGGTGCTGTAAGCCCATTAGACCTTACTAATGGGCTGCGATTTCCTCCCAGAAGGTAGAAATCTGTGCCTTCTCTTTTTCTATTGCGTCCCACTACAGAACTCTTCACCAGCCTGGATTTGATTCGAGAGCCTAAGTGATGGTTGACTGCAGCTTTTTCCCAATAGCTCATGAAGTTACAGCCTTTGTTGTGCAGAGGATTCCCAGATGTGTCTCCTGCTCCTCATAGGGGTGCAGTGAGCTGCAGCAGGGCTTCCTGTGGGTTCAGTCTTCTGCCTTTATGCCTCTATTTCTAGAACAGGCCCTACTCTTGAATAAGACACATCGAAAATAAAAATAATAAAAAGAAGTAAGGCAGATTTCCCCTATCCTCTCCACTTAATCTTTCAAGAAATGTTGCAAATCCTTAACTGGAAAAGGCCTAGCAGCAGGCATTGCTGCATTAGGGAAAATGAGGTGCAGAGCTATTTTTAAACACACTGAAATAGCACCAGACAGATTCCATTTATAGGAACTTGTACTTGTCTTCTTCTGTGCCTTGAAAAGGATAATGATTTCTGTGAAGTAATGATCCTCTCATCATAAACAGAATCCCAAGTGCTGAACCTGGTGCCCTCCTTTATATTTCTGTTCGGTTTTTTGGTCTGACTTCCCTCATTTCCTTTCCCCCCAATTCTTTAAGCAAAGACAATGCGGTGACTTTTTTCCACACTCTTTTTTTTTTTTTTTCTTCTTCGTTATAAGAAAATTAGAAGCTAGGGAAAAGCTGCTTGTGGTGCTAAATTGTTACTGGCTAGCAAAGCTGCAAGAGCCATACATGGTGGGTTTTTTTCCATAAATCAGCTGTGGAAGGAATTAGGTGGCAAGAGATGGAAGGGCGATGTTTAATCAGCTCCTGTAGGAAATCATTAGCTGCACACCCTCCTTCCATTGCTGGCTCATTTTTCATTCCCAATGGCTACTTGGCCACCAGACCATTAGCATGTTCCAGTGACTTTCTAAATGCAGTGAGAAAACATGGAAGTGGTGAAATATCTGCAGATGATACAGGGGGGAAAAATAAAGGCTGAAGGATTTGCTTGTCTTTTGGTTCTTTTTTTTTTTTTTCCTTTTTTATGCTGTCTCTCTCTCTAGATTAGAAATATACGTTGTTAAAAGTCAAGTGGCCTACCGTCTGAAAAACCATCTCTCCCTTCTACCAAATAAAAAGAGACAGAAGATTTAGTAGTAACATGAGCAAGAATAAGATTTTTTATTAGATTTACTGTATGCTCCCATTTATGGGTTTGTCGATTTCATGGCCTTTTGCACAGTCTACCATCGCAATCCAATTTCTGCAAAACTGATCAGAGATTAAGTTTTTCACTTAGGTGGCACAAAAAAAAAAAAAATTGGGTCACAATTTATTTGCAAAAAATTCAGGTCAAACCAAACTCGTGCTACTCAGCCAGTGTATCATAGCTCATCAGGGGCCCATAACTCAGCTCTGCGTCTCACTTGCAAAGGTTAAGACAAAACTTCATCTTCTACTGCCAGTTCTTTATTTGATCTGAATGAAACCAGCTCACAGATTCCAGTGAGATGAAAACCTGGCCCTCGGAAGCCAGTGTGACTTTTGTCAGAGACTGTATGCAGTGGAGATGGGATTTCTGCTCTGGGTTGTTAATCTTGTATCTTTTACAAGCCTTGTTTTGCATTAGCAGGCACATTTAGTGTGATAGTTTCCTAGGTACTCATACATATAGCTGTGGAGAGTGTGTGTATCTGTGTATATGGATGTGCTGTCCATGTGATAACCTGCAGAGCTCTGTGATGAACCTCCCTGCATTTCTCACCTCATCACCTGTCCCTTGCTTACCAATTCATTTCTCCCATGACTATTACGAATTGTAATCCAAGCCTTTGCAGATTCTTGCAGTTTCTGTGGCTTGAAAAGCAAGAGGTAGAGGAACAAATGAGTTCCAGTGCATTTTCTAGATCTGTGTTTAATGCTTTTTGAATTACTATTTTTTTTTTCTGTAGCTTCTTGGGTAACTCTAGAGCAAATTAATGTTCAGTAGTATTTTGTTCATATTCAAATAAGATGATCTGCTCACAGATCAGCTTGTAAGAAATGTTCCTATGCCAAACTCCTGTTGCTTTATAGGCAACATCTGCCAGTGAATGCATGTGAAGTTAATCGCATTATCTCTAATTAGAGGACGATATGACTGTGTTTGGAATGGAATTTTGTAGCACAACCTGTAGCAGAGGAAGGAATCGTGTGCAAAACCATGAGCCATATATTGGTCAAGTTGGAAGTACTGTGAGTTTCTGTGAAATAATACAGCTATATCTGCAGAGAAAACCTTATGGTCTTGGATTGTCCCATAGACATCAGCTCCACAGTTCTGGTCTATACTGGAAATGTCCATGGTAAGCCTGACCTCATGCAGAAGGGCCAGTTTAATACCTTTGAGAATCGGTGACATTGTTAATTCAAAGTGATGGATAACTGGTGGAGTCCACATTTAACAAGAAGAGTACATCCAGCTCTTTGTCTTGCATCCCTTTGTCATGCAGCAAAAGGGATTTCCAGTAGATAACTGGAATCTCAAGTGGGATTAATTGCATTCAAAAAGAATATTGATAACAAGGTAATACAGAGTGAATAGTCCCAGAAATATGTTTCCAATAGAGAGGGTGGGGGATTAATTCATGTTCTACTTAACAGATACTACGAAGGGAATTTATTACGCTTTGCAGAGTGACCTGCCTGGCACGAAGCACTCTAGTAAGAAGAATATCTGGAGAGTTGATTCAAAGTACCAAGTGGTCCAGATTTTTTCTGCTTCTCTCTATATGACTGAAAACCTTTAGAGCAAAGCTGGAGTCGCATCCCCTTCCTCTTGCAAGGAGCACAGACTGAAGATTCTTTCAAATGAATTCTGCTCCCAGAAGGAAGTACATCACTTTGAGGATAAAGTTTAACTTATCTGTACAAGACATATTTCTTTTTTTTTTCATTTCATCTTTAGAATTCGGAGAGTGTTTTATTTGAGCATTAACTGGCACTCCATCATACTCTGACTCCTTACAGTGTCTGCAAACCCAAAGTGAAACAAGAAGCCAGTCTGATAAGTAGAGAATACACTTTAAGAAGTAACATCTCATTTGTCAGACAGTGAAAGAAATATAGAACAGAATGATCAGAATGTGTCTGAGTGTTAGCCCTGATGCCATTTTGCTTTGGAGAACTGAAAAGGTTTCTTAAAGCAAAAGAAGGTAATGACAACCCACACCTTGCTTTTATCAGCTATTGCAAGAAGAGTGCGTCTGTCCTCAGGAAACTCTTGTCTAATTCTCTTTATCTTGGTCCTGTGCTACAGGTGGAAGTGTGGAATTCTGGAGTACTGTCACACTTTTTGTTCTTCAACAGATACCGTCTGGTTTCAGATTTGCCTTGACTTTCTTTTTACCTCTCTTGAGCTGGGGGAAGTGAAGCAGCGGCTCTCGTGCATCACAGCCTGCACAAAACTCTTAGGATTCTCCCTTTCTCTCAGGATTCCTTTGTCAGGTATGTGAAGGTTTGTCTTGTGGAGCAGGTAATGGAGGCTGTGCTGGGAGAAGTAAAAGACTCTTCCTGAGAAATTCAGAATTGCTTAAGAAAAGCTTAGGAGAAAGGTACCAGAAGCTGAAGGAGAGGCTGAAGGTGTCTTGAGGAAAAAGTGCATGAATCTGTGTGCTCCACAGGCATACATCTGACTTATGGTTTGCAGAGTGTTTTGACAGAGAGATTGTAAAGATGCTCTGTTGTGGAGAGAAGATGATACCTTCTTAGAATCATAGGGGTAGACAACAGCAGGGCATTAATCAATCTATTCACACTGTAATTTGGAAGAGAAAATAGCATTTTGTCCCATTGTTTTTTGTTGGGGGAACTCTGTTTTGTTTGCCTGCCAACGGACAGCCTCCTTTTTGCAGTAATGTAGATTTACCTAGACAGATTGTTACCTTTACTGCTGTGGCTGGCCTGGCATCATCATATGCACAATGAGACAGGTGTAGATCTCTTGACATGAGAGACAAGATTGGTGCTGGGGAAGGGCTGCAAAAGCAGCTGTGCATAGACCTACAGAGAAACTGGCCAGCAATGACACAGCAGATATTGTTTGTGGCTGATGGAAAGCTAAACTGCAAAATGCTCAGGGAAAAAGCCCTTGTGATCTCTGTCACAGAACATTTTTCCCCATTTTCCTAAAATTTCTTTTCTAGTAATCTGAGAGGCTCAGCCTGTGAGCAGAGCTGAGGACAGAAGAGGCCTGTTGATTATTTCTTGCTTCAACCCAGGGACTCAAGCCAACCTTGTGAACAAAGGTTGATTCATATTTCGAAAGAACAGGAGGTAACATTAATTTTAGGTATGGTACAAAACCAAACAAACAAAAAAAGCATTTTACAGTGTTTTTTTTTTCTTTTGCTGCCCACGTTTCAGTAGTCATGCTCTTCTAAACATGCTGGAGGAATAAAAAACTACAAAAAAGACAGAAGGGCTGCTGTTTATAAAATTGTAGTAATAGTTTAATATGTGGACAGATGACAGACACTGCTTTCAGTGGTCATCTTGGTGGTATGTGGGGCCACAGAGCACAATTCTATTGCAACTTGGAAATCCCAAGCAATAGGGAGATAAACCTCACACTGTAGATTTTAATTTTTGTGTGTAATGCAAAAAACAATGGATGAAAATGTTGATGTGTCATGGGTTAGAAATTTGGGGGTAAAAAAGGGTCAGGGAGTTTGAGTCTATAGCACATACCTGAAATAAGAAAAAATGGGGTAGTGAAAGATTCTGAAATGAGAAAGTTTGAAGTTGTTTTGTAAGGAGAAATACCTGCACCATCAGGAGTCTGGGGGGTGAACAGATCTGCAAAGATCCAAATTGAGAGCCATTAATTAGGACAGAACATGATGCCCTACAAAGTTTTGCTTAGCAACTGTATTCCAGACTGTAATTTTTTTTAGGGAGTTAGAAGGAAGTTCAAGCAGCCACGATCTTAATAGTTAATGACAACTAAGTGGGGTTCCATACTCTGCATACATTAAGTTTAAATGCAGATGTCAGGTCTCTGCTGCCACATTGAGAGGCACAGTACTGTGCATAGAAATGTGACTTGATAAAAAACAAGAGATACTAAGACAATTCTGAAGGCATGTGTTAGAATGATTTCCTCTTTTAGGCTGTTGCTTTAAATTCAACCCCTGTCATCTATGACTAGAATGTGTTAGCCTTCAATAGCTCTTTGACCTACTTGAGGTTAATTGGTGGTTTCAATCCATCCCTCCTTACGTGACTGTTCATATCCAGCTGTTGCTATTTCTGGTTTGTCCCAGACAATCTTTTTGTTTTTAAGCTGGTTTGTTTCAATGCCCTTGTTTTACAGAGACGTAAGAGCTGCCAATGGGCATCAGACCAGTAACACATCTGGTCTAGGCTTCAGCTGATGAATAGCAGCCAGGGGGAAATGGGGAGGAAAAGAAAAACAAATTTTGCAGAGCAGAGATGACTCCTGTCTCTAGGTTTTTTGTGAAATGAGATTTGGACAAACAGACACTCAGTCCAGATGATAGTGGGCAAGATGCTGTTGTTAGCAGTTGCTCCAGAAGTAGAAAACTGGTTGTGAGCTGGGATCCTGCCGTGTTAGGCAATGTGCAGACTTGTAACAGAAGGACTGATTCTTTCACAAGTAGCTCACAGATTACGGGTAAGGCAAGAGAGCACGGATGGGCGGATCCAAAATGAGGAGAGAGGAAGTGATGTGCCAATACCAATCAGGAGAATATTCAGAAATTATAGCCTGTCATTTCCATATTTTTGAAAAAAAATCAAAGCAAATCAGAGTGTTAATGAGCGTTTTGAAGTATGTAGCATCCTTTTATATCTGAGGTGAATCTCAGAGATGCTTGCTTGAAAACCCAGCAAGCATGTGATGGAGCTGGTGTTGTGTGGTGTTTAGAGAAAATAATCGATCCCTTACCCCTATTTAAGAAGTGCGTGATAATAAAAATGTAGGTGATGGAGAGCCCTGGTACAAATGAAAATGAAGAGATTGTGTCTCTGCTATCAAAGGCTCAATTACTCAGTCTAGCACAGATGTTCTGCCCTGCATTGTTGTCTTGCAAGCATATAGCAGCATGTTGAGGGATGATAGCTAGGTACTGTTACCATTTCTTTTTGATTTCAAGATGGCTATTCTGATGACATATTTCTTCCCCTTCAGTAAGAACTTGCTGCAGGGCATCTCCTAAGTGGTCTAAGAGCATAATCAACATTGATGCAGATGGTGGCCCTTTGCATGGCAGCTTATCATGTATGCTCCAGGATCCAGACTATCTGCCTGTTAATATTCAGATTCAGTTGAAAGGTTACCTCTCAGCTAAAGTCTCCAGTTGCTTGAAAAGTCCTACTTGAGAAAAGAGAGAAGCACTCTTCTTACACTTTATTAATATAGTTTTGCTCAGTGGAGGCATTTAAGCTTCTGTCAAATGCTTTTTTTTTTTTAAGAAGGGTCCTTGGCAGAAAAAGAAATTCCAAGCACTGGTCCAGAGTAGCTGAGATTATCCTTTATGTCAGAATGCAAAGCACACAATGCATCTGCTTGTGGGGATGGGAGGGGATTGCTCCTATGATGACTTCTGTGTTTTGCTTGGGAGGACCTACACCCTTTTGGCTCTTGGGATATATTGCTGTTCTCTTTTTGTTTTGATAACTGGAGTCAAGGGCAACCAGGGTTTTTTGTGTTGGAAATATCCAAATAAAACTCAATAAATGAAGACCAGCTGTGGGCTGCATTTTGGAAGGTCTAAACAAGGGGAAGAGGCCATATAGAGGATGGAGATGGTTTCTGTGAACTAGGTACTGCACACAGAGCTGCAGATCAGAATACTTGAGATTTCTGTGGCAGAAATCTGATATTCAACCATTTGAAATTTCTGTAACAGAAAAGATTTTTCACCTTTGTCTCAGTGAGCCAAAAGCCTTTTTTTAGCTCAAATTTGCCTGCTCTGGCCTTGTCGTGGAGAAGGTCATTGCAGCTTATAAGAGCAGTATACTTCTCCTGCCCTAAAAAAATAAAAGGATTTAGACAGACAAATCCCTTTTGTTCAGGCTCATGGAGCGATGGCCACAGAGCAGATTGTAATAAGTACTGAGATCTGTTGAAACTGCACTCGACAGCACTAAACGAAATGTTCTCCTCCCACTGGAGGTCAGCAGTGAAATGTTTTATCAGTTAAAGACAATGGGGACATCTCTGCTGAGTGTGACAAGCAGCAGGGCTTGCCATTTTCCTGTCAGCTTCTGATTAAAGTGAAATTAGTTCAAGCTTAGATTAACAAAATCATTTTGTCTTTCCTCTTTTTATCTCTTCTTCATTCCAAATTTTATTTTTTGTTTTATTCAAAGCCACATTATATCTCTTCACTGGCATGTATAATTAATTAGAAGTCTCAGGAAAACAACCAGCTCCCAGAGGAGCTGCGGTGAAATTGCCTGGTGTTTCCACTATAGCTCCCAGCCTTTTTGGTTGTTTTAAGGAAGGTATTTTTTCATATGAAATTATTTTCATTTTCCTTTATTTTTCCCTCCTGTCCCTGATGTAGTCTCTTCAGATGAATGTTCCATTTGATCTCAGTTGGCCTTACGTGATTCCGGCCACAGCATCGTTTTAGATTATTTTTAATGTCACTCCTTAAGTACCATCTAGTCCAACTCGTTTGGGGTTAGAAGGTGGGGAATAGGGAAGCAATGTCACTCCCACTGTAAGTAATGATCAGGTTCACAATCACCTGAACCTGAACATTCGTAAGTCTATGAGTCTCAATGAGATGCATCCCAGAGTCCTGAGGGAATTGGCTGATGTAGTTGCCAAGCCACTCCTGATGATGTTTGAGAAGTCATGGCAGTCAGGTGAAGTCCCTGGTGATTGGAAAGAAGGCAATGTCACACCCAGTTTTAATTTGGGTAGAAAGGATGATCTAGGGAACTACCAGCCCGTCAGCCTCACCTCTGCTGGGGAAGATCATGGAGCAGATCCTGCCAGAAGTTATGCTAAGGCACATGAAAGAAAGAGAGGTGATAAGCGATAACCAGCATGGCTTCACCACGGGTAGGTCCAACATTGTGGCATTCTGTGATGGCACAACTGCATCAGTGGACAAGGGAAGAGCCACTGATGTCATCCATCCGGACTTCAGTAAGGCCTTTCACATAGTCCCACACAATATCCTTCTTTCCAAATTGAAAAGATATGAATTTGATGGATGGACTGTTTGATGGATGAAGAACTAGTTGCAAGATTGTACCTAGAAGGTAGTGTTCAATGGCTCAGTGTTCAGATGGAAGTCTGTGACTAGGGGTGTCCCTCAGGGGTCAGTAATATAATCATCAATAACATCAACAGTGTGATAAGTGCACCCTCAGCAAATTTGTGGATGACACCAAGCTGTGTGCTGAAGCCATCATGCCTGAGGGATGAGATGCTATCCAGAGAGATGGAGGCAGCCTCGAGCAGTGAGCCCAGGAGAACCTGGTGAGGTTCAGCAAATCCAAGTGAATGAAAGGTGTTTTTTTTTTAAATGTCAAGGATAGTGAAGCACTGGAACAGGTTGCCAGAGAAGTGGTGGATGCCCTGACCCTGATCATTCAGGGTCAAGGTATACCAGGCTTTAAGCAACCTGATCGTGTTGTAAGTCACCCGGTTCATTGCAGGGGAGTTGGACTAAATGACCTTCAAAGGTCCCTTCCAACTCAAATTATTCTGTGGGTCTATGAAATAAGCAGTCACTTTTTGCTCTTATCACAAGTCAGTTATCTCCAGTACCCGTCTGTAGCTTAGGAAAAAAATAAAGGAAATCCACTGTTATATAGAAAGAGAAGGAGAAAAGACCTATTAAATATGGTAGTCCTTGCTCCTTTTTGTAACTGCTAGAAATTTCCTACTGCTAAAAGGCAGTGAATTGTTAGGAAAGGAAACTGAAGACTGTGTATTCCCAAGGTAGTCTCTCTGTGATCAGCTCTGCAGTATGGACAACAGTAGAGCCATCACCTCTGTGGTGACCCAGGCTACTGCATGCTCCTGACCACCTCCAAGAACCCACTGCAAAGTGAAATTCAAATGACTTGGCTCAGCAGCCAGGATATTGCTGTCCTGACTGCAAAACTGCCTTTCTTTTCTTGTGGAAAGGAAATGAATGTGACTGTACTATGCTGGTTGAGGAGAAAGTGAATGCTTCCAGATTCCTGAGCTGGATTTTGAATCACAGAAAGACAGTGTGAGTTGGGACAGGATGCAAAGAGCTTTGTCAGTGTCCTCTGGATACCAAGTGCCTCAGAGCGGAGTTCAAGTGTGTACAGAATTTAAGAATGGTTGCATTTTGGACTTTTTCTTTGCTCATGCAAATACAGATTCACAGTGCATTTTAATTTCTCGCTGTAGGATTGAAGATGGTTTTATTTAGAGCTGTAGTTTTGCTGGTGACCTGACAGTCTCTGGATATGTTTAAGGGCTGAGGTCTTTATAGCTTGAGGTGTCTGACAGTAGAGAAAATAAGGACTTGAGGATTAAAAAGAACAACATGGCAGAGACTGGCAGGTAGATGTTGGCAGGAAAGAAAGAAAGAGATGCTGTCAAAGTAGGTGTTGTTTGGCACTGGCATGTGGAAGCTAGACAGAATTAAAAGCCGTCTCTCTCTGTAACAAGTAACTCTACCAGTAAAAACACAAAGCAAACACCTCAAAACTAACCCAAGCCCTTATCACAACCTGGTGAGGAATTGAATTTTCAAAGTGAAAACCAAATCTTTCTCTGCCTTCTGATGTATTGCTAAACTAAAGGGCCTGCTGGCCCACACGTGTGAAAACTCAGCCTAAATCAGCTGTTCGGCTCTCTGTCTGGATCAGAATTGAGCCGGCATCTAAGTTAATAGGACAAACATGCTCTGCCAGTCCTAACTGCTGTGTCCAAATGAGTTTGCTCCTAATGGAGTAGAGCTAGAAACAAGGGTCATGATGGAAATACAAGCTTTCACTGCAACCCCTGTCACACAGTGGTAGAATGTGACATTTGTCTAACCCTAAACCTAATCCATTTCTTGGTTTATAGATATCCTGCATTGCACGGCATGCAAGTGCTAGGGGTAGCTTTTCAGGCAAAAGAAGGGGCGTAGGAAAACACCTAGTTATCTTCAGGTAAGTGAGAGTAACAAAACGCAGGTTTTTGACTTCAGAGAAGTTACAAAAAGCAAATAGCAGGGAATGTTCCATCAATTCCTGCTCATTTTGCAGTTTGCTGGCTGATCTCTCTACAGCAATTCCGAATGTGCCAATCATTTTCATCACTTAGAAGTTTATGAGATTTTGTAGACAATTCCGTGATAGAACACAAACAGGTGATTTCAAATGGACCAGACTGTGCAGCTTTTCCTTCTCACACGAGGCTGGATAGGAAGCAAGCAATGAGCCTTTAAATTACGCCTCTTCAGATGCGCAGTTACTCTATGCAAAACTGTAATCAGACCTGAGTCAGCCTTAATGGCTCTGGTGCCTGTGATGGCAGTTTCCCATAATCCATCACCTCACAGTTGCCTCTCAAGAATGTGTTTTAGGCATTCTCCAAATAACATAACTGTCTCTGCTTAAGAGAAGGAAACTCGTGAGACAAGAAAATCACCACTCAGCATTGATGCTGAATTCTGCAGCATCTTTGGTGAACCTTTTGCAGTCCTCAGTTACCGGTCTGCATCTCTGTGTATCTGTGAAGATGGGTGCCCAAGAGCTCATACTGAAGAAACAAACCATTCTCAAACTCGCTGATACTTTGTCCCTTTTAAGCTAAGTTTCTGACCAGCAAATCGCTGTGCTCTTTTAGCAGAGATTATCTGCTATTCTGAGAGTAATGAAGGACTGTGACACATTTGCGGCATCTTTTGATGCTGATGTTCTCAGACACAGCAGATGCTGGAGAGAGCACTCAAACCTGCATTTTGTTGTTGAAAGTAATTTTGAATCTCAGTGTATACCAATACTGGATAAAGAGTTTTTATTGCTTCCAGAAGTCTGGTTGATAGTGTAATTGTGGAGAAAGCAAAGGAGCTATGGTTTGTCAATACCACCAACTATGTAGACAGAGAATGAGTGCTTTTCAGATTTACTGCTGTTATTTTGAGTATATTTCTTCTCGCTTTACATTTTTTGCCCAGGCCACACTCACAGTGGTCCCACATTCTCCCTGCTCTCAGATTCAGATTATGGGGAGATGAAAGGGGTGAGACAGTCAGTGCTTTTTCTGTGGCTGAACTATTCACTCGCCAGCCTACAAAGTGAAATATGGAAGGCTTCACAGTATGAAGTGCTAGAGCTAAAGCTGAGGTCCTTGCACTTTAGGACAGTTGTCTCAGCTGCAGCACAGACAGACATAAATGTAAAATTGTTGCTGTTGTTTAGCTTTTGGTTGGGCTTTAGGATGTGATCTATCACTTTTGTTTGCTTCAAGCAGGTCATTGTCTGCATTCACTACTAATTGACATTTGCTCATGTAGAATGGGCAAATGGTGTTGAGACCTAAGGCTTGATTCTCAGCTGTTCTAAACATCTGCCTGCTGATGGCACTCAATCCTGGGGTGAGCTGTCGTCTGGCCAGAGATCCTCTCAGTCATCTGAAGAGCACCCTGAGGGGACGTTTAAGCATGCTAGAACTGCTGGAACATGTTCTTGCAAAGTCTCTGCTCCCTCTTCTGTGAGCAGATCCTTACTGCAAACCTTCCCTTTGGCAAGTATCAGGTGTTCTCTGACTCCAGGGAAAAGCTGTTCATGGGTAGGAGGGATGCTCAGAGTAGGCAAAGGTGACAACTGTAAGTGTCCTTCTCAAGCAGAGGAGAAAATTCAAGAGCTTTTTGCAAACAAGATTGGAAAAGGAAACCACAGAATCAATGAGAAATTTCAAACATTTGGCCCCGTGGGCTTTGAAAAAGAGATGAGATCTCTGATTCTGTCAGTAAATAAAAAAAAACCCTCTCATCTTGTTAATTCCTTAAAGCTTTATTTGTTTACTGTGTAAACACATAGAAAAGAGTTTCTGATTAGTGGACCACCTGTAGCAGAAGAAGGAGGAGAAGATGCTGAAAGGTATGGACAGTTTGGCACTCCAAACAATTTCAGTTGATTTCTGCTGCTCCCTCTGGCTGAGGTTGTTTCACGCAGGGTCAGTGCCAAGGGCATATCTATTGGCAGCTGGAACATTTGTCTCTCCTCTGATTGTACCCAGGATCCGGTGCTGTCAGTTCAGTTGATATTAGACTTGCTAGGTCTGTAGATCTGTGTGTCATATTGTCAATGATCATTGACTTGCAGTGTCCAGTTGTAGGGCGTAAATAAGGGAGGTGGAGGTGTGGGGGGGTTATTGGACTTAGCTGAGATTGACTTGAAATATCCTGCTGAAATTGCCTCAAGTCAGTACACAACAGACTCTTTATTAGCTATGGAAACAGCCGAAATTACCTTCGCGAACTCAAAAGTTATGTATTTGCACTAATGACAGCATCCTAAATGATTCTCTCTGGCCTCATTATTGGAACTGAGAAGGCTCATCCTGAGCTTTCCTGAACTTGGGTTAATTCAGTCAGGGGGCAGCGATGCCAGACTTCTCCAGCTGGGTGAAGTAGCAGACAGGCAGAAAGCTACAGCTGGGATACAGGATGCCTATTGCTTCCTTTCATGGTTGAGCTCTTACAGCTGTATGTGAGGCACAGACTACAAATAATCTGCCCTTCAGCATGAGGACTGACTTGGATCGGTAGCGCCAGCAGGGAGATGTTCCTGGGAGAAAGAATAGTAACCACTAGTGTAAAAATAATAATACTGTCTGGCTCTTTTAAAAATTCATTCTGCTGCTCTCCTGTAGGATGATCTCCAAAGCTGAACTGAACACTAATGCGTTCCAAAACTGGAAGCAATCATGCCTTAAGAAACAGCTAGTACCACAAGAGCAAAAGCAACTGGGATAATTCATACAGCTAAAACCATATTTTAAAAATTAGCACTTACTATAAGGTGGCTTGTTTCATTATTAGAATGTTTGGTGTTTTTCTCTTGCTTATGAATGTGAAACAAAGCTGTAATATGGCTGGCCATAGGCCACAGCAATTTTCTACCTCGCAGCTCTGGATGGACTTATTCTAGTCCCAGATCTCCAAAGAGCTCTACTCAGTTGTTTTTCTCCTCAGTATGGACTTACATATTTCCAGCCATTCTCATAGCAGCCATTTCATGTAGCACTGCTAATGCATCCAAGTCTTTGATTTATGTCTGTTTTTCCCAGTTCTGCCCCTCTAGCAATTCTCAGTTCTACTAAATCCTGGCCTGTGACATTGCCAGTTCTTTCAGTCATGAAAACTCCTTTGGGTGAAGAAAGTGAACGTACAAGTCTTGAAGCAAACAAAAATCCACATAGGAATATCCTGAGATTGGCAAACTTATTCTGTCTACCACTCTGAAGGTGGAAGAGAGATGCATTAAGCCTGCTGTACCACCTGGCCTCCACAATGAATCAGATGATTCTGTAGTGATGTGTAATGCACACATGCTCACGTGCCTTGGAGCTGTGAGAGCGGTGCAGGGAGGGAAAATGGGTAGTGTCCAAAAGGAGCAACGCCATTCCTTTTCTCCCTTCCTCCTTATGTCCTGATATGCCAGAAACTGCTTATCCCCCAGGCATCCTGACTTGCCTGCTTCAATAAATAAAAAATGTGCCAGGCAGTTACAACGGTGCTAATTGCTGATAGCTCTCTATTGATCCATCCATTTGGCAGCTCTGATTACAAAGTGATACTTCCATCTAATCACAGCTGTGGCAGCCAGAAAAAAAAAGAGCCTGGACACAAAGCTTTGAAATGGCACAGCGTTCTCAGGCTTTCCAGCCATTTTCCTGAGTGAGCGCTTTAATGCACAGAGGGAATTTTGTGCTGCACGTGGTTCTTGGAAGGAACTGAGTTGGTGAAACTGCTGTTCTGAGCAGTGTGCAGAGGAGAAAGAGAGCACAGAGATACTGATGGCAGTCCCACCTGGTGAAGCTTTCCATGAGCTGGTTATCAAATGGCTGTGGACTTTCACTCTAGATCTGAGCTGCTTATACCATTCTCATGCAGAGTTGGCTGATCAGTTAGAGTTCAGCTTGCAAAAGACCAGGAAATCTTTGAAGGGCTCTGCGGACCATGCACTGTATCTGCTGCATAGCTGCATATCATGGATGATCCTCACCTTTCTACAGCAGAAGCTGTTGTAGCAGTTGAAATGGAAGGAAGTGTACTGCATTATTTGAAGTTGTCATGAAGAACCGTAGATATGAAAATGTTTGTCCACTGTTCTCCTCCTGCCGTTTTTCTCCACAGCACTGATAGATCCCTTGGTTGCTGTTGGCCTAAGGTCTGAACAAAGATATTCTCATTTCAAACACAGATAGATTACGTTTTGCCCTAGGGGTCTGAAACATAACTGGGGCTGGTTGACATTGGCTGAATGGGAAAAATTGCATCAGAAAGTGGCCTTTTTAGAAAATGAATGCTTTTGTTATGCTGGAAAAGGTTATTTACTTCTTCTTTTTTTTTCCTTTTCTTTTTTTCTCTTCAAACTGTTTATTTTTGTTTTGTAGAGATTTTAACCAGTTCGCCTCATTCATTTCTTCTCTTGTAATTTTTGGTTGGTTTCTGCATGTTGCCTTAGAAATCCATCTGTGATTGTGTTTCTATCTTTGTCCATATGGTTTATCACTGGAAACGTCTTTTTGCCTCCTGTGTGCATGAGTCTACATTGTCATTGTGCTGCTTCTTTCTCTTTTGCCCTTTCTTTTTCCTGTCATGAAAGCTCTCCCTTTTTTCTTTTCTGATTATTCAACATTTCAACCTTTTCATATTGTCTTGGTAGACAGTTCCCACCTTTTTTTTTCTTTTTCTTTTTTTTTATCTCCCACCTTCACCTTTGTGCTCAGTCATTGTACCTCACTTGGCTTTGTGTCACACCTTCAGCCATTTGCCTCACCTTTCCACTTCTGGTTCTCTGAGTTGCTTTTCTTTCTGAGTGTCTGATGGTGATCACTGTTCTTTTCTTCTTCAAACGTTAAACTCCCTCAAGCATCAACTTTATTTTAAAATCTGTGAAGAAAAAGGCAATTAAGATCCTGCAGGAAACAAACAAACAGAAAAAGAAAGCTGTATCAAAATGACAATTATGACAATAATGACAATTCACAGTTATGTTTTAAATGCTTGCGGCTGAATGTAGCCTGCCCTAGGAGACAGAATCCCAAAGCTGACTGAGAAAAATGAAAAGCAAAGACTGAATGAGCAGAATTGTTTAAAATCTGTACAGAAAATGGAGGAAAGAAAACAGTAATTTTGAAAATAAATTATCTTTTTTTCTCCTGTTGATTGATAAAGACTCTTCAAATGCTTAAACTGTGTTTGACTTCATGAGACTCATTCAGAAGTGACTGTAGCTGAATTTAATGAGTTCTGGTCTGTTCATTTCTCTGGCTTTCTCAACATATTTGTGGGAAATAATATAGAGCCATGTTCTTGCTCCCCTCCCTGTAGCTCACATCTGCTTACTGGTTGCCATTTCATTTTACCAGAGGAAGAGGGTAAGTTGGTGCTGGTGGAGCAATTCATGAGAGGTGAAACGCAGCTGGAGGCAGAAACTGCCCACTGGCACAGCTGGTTTTGGGAAGACTTCTCCATCCCTACCCTTCTGTTTTAGGTTTGCTTCCAAATTTAGGGCCATGTATTTACAGGTCAAGGCACCTGCAGATGTGGTTGAGAACGATATTCAAAATACTGACATACCTAATTTGCAGTGGCCAGGAAAAGAAGGAAGAATGAAGGAGAGGGTAAAAAGTGCAGAGTGGAGAAACAAAGTGAGAGAGCCATAGGAATTCCACTTCTACCACCCTGTAAATTATTCACACATGCCAGCTGGTAATTACTTATAATGAACGTCTATAAAGCACTTTGATATGCTCAGATGAGCAGTGCTATAGAAAGTGTGTCCCCTGTTTAGATCTTAAGAATAAGACACTAGTAGAAAGGCAAGAACTACCCATATAATTATCCTCTTATGATATGTTGGCTCACTGGTTCTGTACCGAGATGTGTTATTAAAAAAGTCGATTGCTTTTTCAGAGTGAACTTCAGAGGCAATAATATGATGATGATTCAGATTGAGGAATAATGTAGAGTACTGATAATTCCTAGCAGTCTTGCTGAACATGGTATTTGTGTCTTTTTATTTCTGAAAAAAAGTGATCCGTCTGTCCAGCTGCACAACTCAGCTGTGCATCCCTGTGACCACCAAGCCAATGATGCAATCTGCAGCTTGCATTCACCTGTGGCCTCCCTCTTTGTGAGCACCCACTTTCCATATCCCATATCTAAGGTACTTTGTACTTCTGATGAAGCACGTTTCTCACCTGTGGAGATGCTGTTGGTGTCCCTTTGGGATCTGCTAGCCTGTGTAGAAAAGCTGGCTATGGCCCCAGTGAAGTAGAAGCACCTCTTGCAAACTACATTTGCTTAACAATTTGTGCTGTATTAAGAAAAAAATTGATAATTAATAGGGGTTTGGCCAAATTTAGAGTAGTCTTATTTTATGGAATGTGTAGCTGCTCTTCTTGCCCTTTTCTGTATTAGAAGTCAAGTGGCAGAAAAAGAAGGGACGGAAGGAAGAAATAGACTTGATTAAAAAATAGCTTTTCCTTTTGTAGTTATGTAAGTTGGATCTTTGCAGCACCAGTTGAAAGCTGGTGACATTTGAGAGTTCAAGATAAGTGAAGCACCAGTTGGAGATCTGCATCAAGGAACATTTTTTAAACAAGCATTCCACAACGGGCCAAAGGTAGCAAAAAAAAGCCTTCCCTTCATACATACTTATCGCTGGAGAAGAAAAAACTTTCATGGTTCATGTCTCTTTATGTTTTATGCTCAAAATGACCCGTGTATTCATTGGATTGCAGCTTCAAAGTGGACTCTTTTCTCCAGCAAAGATCATGGTGGACCTTTTAAGTTTCCATCTTGGGCAAAACTGCTACAAGAAAAGGTTAAAACAAAAAAGGGAGTGAGAACATTAAAGGAGTGCTGTAGTTTTATTATCACCAGAGGTAGACCTATAAATCTTCTCATTAGTTAAACGTACATAAACGTATATAAAGAACAAAATGATTATATAAAAATGACACGAGGTATAGTGCACATAGGACCATTTGAAAAAGGGAGATGTGTGACCCATCTCTGCATGGAGGAAAGTTACAGTTTCTGTACATCTGTCATTTTAAAAGATTGCCAGATTGTGCAACCCATGGGAGTAGTTTCATTGTACTCTCTGGGACTGCTTGGGTAAATAAAACATGCAGCAGCTGCATGGGCTTGTTCTAAGTGAGCTTATGTGTGCTAAAAAATTATACAGATAAAGGCACAGCGGGAGGGAAGCATCACGTGCTTAGAGGCCTTATGTTATCTAGCACTAGCAGTTGGAATTCAGCCCAAAGGACAGGCCAAGTGCTGTGGTAGTGCTGGGCATTAACGGTGTCGAGGAGGGAGGTGTACCTCCTGAGAACCGAATTTCTGAAACACTGGTCACCGGAGGTTAATGGCTTGATTCTGCTAGGGATGCTCATTAATTATACTACCTGCTTAGCACTGGGGCATTGAGGTTTGAAGGAGTCGTGGGAGTGGAGCTACCCTGACTCCTTTACCAGCCAGCTATCTGAACTGGGTGGGGTGCAGTAGGGTCCAGTGGTCAGGAAGGATGCATAAAAAAAGGTGTTCTGTGCCATGCAGTGCTCTGCTTCCTTCTGCATCTCCAGCAAGTTGTGAAAGCTCTTTTTTTCACACTCTGTACGACAGGGAGAAAAGCTCTTCTGTACCTTCTAAGGCTATTGTGATGATGAATATGTTACTGATTGTAATGAACTCACATACTAGAACTGTGGGAGCCATATAAGCATCTGATATAAGTAACTAGAAGCCAATAGGAAGGGCAGTGCATGAAAGCTTTCATTGGCAGTACTGTATCTTTCACATCCTGCTGAGCTTTACCTGCTGCTGATCACAATGAACAACTTAGGCCCTGAAGCAGCAAGATTGATATCCTTTGTATTTTATTTTTCATCCAAGCCAGTGGAACGCGAAATGCTATCCCTCTTCTTACTAGTGTCTAATCCTCCCTGGGCTCTGTCTGAGCTCTTTATCCATGGAATACCATGTGGGACTAAGTTCCACAGGTTAATTACATGCTAAATAGTGATTCATTTTTGTCCATTTTCTTTGGGTAACCCTTAATTGCAAATTGCCCTCCAGGTCTTGTGTTATGTGAAAGTAAGGAGAGAGGAAGCAGTAATTACCCTTCCAGACATTATCTTGCAGGCCTCTATCATACATATACTCTTTTACTTTCTACCGCTCATAATCCCGAAGCTTTTCATTTTCCTTCTAATGGATTACCTTCGCTCCCGTGTATAACAGTAGAAACTATTGCTGCTCTCCACTGAGCCACTTTCTGCTTGGCCTTTTTAGTGACTAAACCCGAGCAGAGGACAAAGCCTACATTTGCACAGAAGCATACATTTACTGCCACAATAGCAGAATGCTACCTTGACTGCAGTCTGGTCTCTTTCCCACATTTTTCTATTTGGAGTTTTGTTTGGAGTTGCTGAGAAATGGGAATGATTCTTCAGGAAAAGAGAGAGACATTCTGAGGTATACTGGGAAAAAGGTGCCTGAACCACTAGATGTTACGGGTCATTGGAGATGCTCTTGGTAAGCTTTCAGGTGGCTACAAGGTTCCTGGAGCTCATGGTGATTCTTGTGTGCAGAGTCAGTCTAGGAAGAAGATGAATAAATTCAGAAATATGCCAGCAGCTTATGGATGTTATTGAATTTAGGAAAGAATTAAACTTTATCTTCTTTGGAGATTAAACAGCTCTCTAGCTAGTAGAAATAAATCCTGAAAACATTTCTGATTAGCAGAGGGGATTGAAATTTGCTTTTTCTTTTTCTAAAGAAAAGCAAATACATCTAAGAATGACTGCACCAAACAGTGCTGGTGAAGTCTGGTACTCCATCCCTCCCAAACGTCTGCCTGGCCTGGCCTCCTCCCAGCAGTCTGTGCAGAAGAAGGGGTGGCATGGAGGGAAAATTCACGCTAACAAACTCATGAGACAGTACTGCTTCCCATGGATTTTTCTTTCCATGTCTAAGAGGAACAACCACATCTATCTCAGTCGTCATGCAAAAGAGTCTCAGCGTTAATTTGATAGTTTTGCATCACTTCAGAAAGTCTTCTGTTGGTATAGACACTGTAATAATCCTATCATGTACTTTTTCATGTTATTGTATGAAAATGGAGACTCAAGCACACTGACTCCAGTATATTTCAAAGCAATTTTTTCTCTGGGAGGAAAATCTGTATTAGATTTTCCTGTTCACTGTCTGTCCTCTCTACCATAATTTATAAATAAACCACTGTCATTCTTCATGAGTTCCTCTTCGTTATCAAAGTATATGCTGAAATTTTGTGAGAATATATAAAGATGTATTTATGATCAGATCTTGTGCAGATATATATATCAGTACAGTATGTGTCGTGTTCATAGGATTGTGCTCTTTTTATGCCACTGGAATACCATACCTTTTTCAGACTATCCTAAGCATTGACACTGTTAGCACTGTTAGCTATTCTGCTTTGCTTTGTAGCACCTTTTAATAGTGTGTGCAATTCTGACTCTCCAGAGCTCCTGACAGTTACAAGAAGCCTAGGAAAAAAAAAGGCACATAAAGCCATGCCCTGGAGGGATTAGAGAAATAGGAGGAGAGATGTGGTGAACCAAATCAAGTCTAGGAAAGAGAGAAGTTGGGTGTATATGATTACAGTCCGTAAACAGCTTGCAGGGAATATGAATAGGAAAGGGAATTATGAAATCTACAAATGTACGAGTTCTGCTCTGAAAGTAGTGCCTCCTATTTTATCACTTTGGCCCTTGACATCAGAGGCAGGTGTCTGTGGTGTGGCAGTAGAGGTTGAATCCTCCCAACAATATTCCATTACATTCTGTTGCTGTATGATGGCAGCAGTGGGACAGCCTGACAAAATGGTGCCTGACGTGAAAGTGCACGTGGTGCTTCCTGAATGTTTATGCAGACAAAGTAGTGGATGTGAGCATAGTGGGGTGATAGGTGATGCATTTCAGCAATGGCAACAGAGAATTAAATACAAGGCATGTTCCAGATGGCCATGCAGATTTGCATGCAGTGTGCAGGCTCTTGTTCACTGCTGGTGAAAGTACATAGATAATGGTGGTGACTATGTTGAAAAATAGCATTTTGTAGCTGAGAATTTACCCTATCAAACAGCACTGTTGTGTTCTTTGTATCTGCTGTAGTTTCCACAGAAATGGATGGAAGGCATTACTTTTCAAGCTATCGACGTAGTGCAACCAGAAATGGCCTGGGTGCATAAAAGAAACATTTCAGTTTGGAAATTGTTTTGCAGTAATGGGATTTAGGATGCTAACACTATGAAGTGGGAGTACGTATGTCACATTGTAACACAGCATTGGTTGAGGTGTGTGGTTGTCATCTGGATGGTACTACTGATAATTGTGGGGTCAGAATAATGAATTTTGGTTCCCACATCAATTTCAAATACTAAACTTAAAAGTGGCGTGACTGGTGCTTAATACATTTTAAAATTAACATCTTAATCATGAGTTCAAGCATTAGTTGCAGAGTCTACCTGTGGGAACACTTTCTGTGAAATCTCAGTTCCCATCAATCTCCATCAGTAGGTCGTAGATAACTGGAGAGCAGAGAAACAGCAAGATCATTTGATTCCTAAAGACAAAAGTTGATTTCTTCATCTGAAGGGAGGAAGTTCAATTTTGCAGTGCTAATTCTATGGAAGATCTTTTCCCACCAGTTCATGCTTTTTTAAGACATAATTGTTTGATTACATTGGGAAAAAGGGCTGTAATTACAGCCGTAAGAAAGCCAGTTGGAGAAGCTGATGTGTTGACCTTTAAAACTCAAAGAACTTGACACAGTCCGAGCTTCTCCTCGTCAAGGCAGTCAGTCTGTGCACATTTCCAAAGCTTGTTTGACATGTTATGAGCAGAACTCCTTGGTCAAAACGTCCATTGGGCAGTTTAGAGAGTGATGTTTTACAGGAGCCAGGCAGGTATTAGAGCGTGACCTGCAAAGAGTAACACTTCAGTCTGGGGAGACGTGGGGTCACCTTCAGCAGAAATGCAGTGCCGTGAAACAAAGCATAAATCAATAAATGTGGTGAAGGTCTTGAAAACAAAAGTGAAAGGCAGTATAAACATATCCCGGTATGATCTCTGGAGAACCAAGAGGGGTGTTAGAGATTTCAAAAAGACTGGTGAAGTCACCTGGAAAGCAGCAGCACAGCATGGAGACTCCACAAATCGATCTTGGTGTTGGCTGTCTTCTAAGTGGTTTGGTTTTCAAGCATCCTGAAACAGAGAAGCTGGGAATAGTCCAGGGAATGTAAAAGGCCTGGGAGTTTCGGGGGTCTGTCTCAGTGCTGAAGTTTTATCTTTAAGTCCCCAGCTACTTTAGTATGATCCTGATGCCTCTTGAACCTCACAGGACCCTCTACTGTACCCCTTATGGTCTGATTACAAAGACAAGTTTCTTCCAAGGGAGCAGGGTAGTGGATTTTCAGCACACAAGAAGCATCAAGGTGCTGCCTGAGTGCATCCTTGATGAACATAAGGTAGCTTGTCCCCACCTACTCTTGTAAAGTCAGAAAAAAAGATGGCTTGAGATAAACTTCTGTGCAGGAAGTGAGAGCAGATGAATTTTGTGTGGCTGGAGGCCGCTGAGAATCTTGTTGATATTATTCAGTATAACAAGGCTAAGAATTCAGAAAGCGCCGTGAAAATTTCACGCCTCAGGGCACCCTGGAGGCAGAGTTTTTTCCACTCAGTAAAATTCTAGGAAGACTATTTCCAGATGGGAGTGAGTGAACCTATTTTATTTTATTTTTTATATCCCATCTGGTCTTTCAGGAAAGCATTGTTGAGTCCAAGTACGGATTGCTTAGTGCAGCTCTTCATTTCCCCATAGCAAGGGAATACATTCACCAAACTTCATGCTGAAAATCCTCGTAGCACTAAACTGTCCCTGGAGCTAGTAGCACACTTCTAAACCCCCATATTGCTCTAACAACTTGGAATCTGCAGCCTTTATATCAGGTGGGGTTTGGGGGCTTTTTTCTTCCTTGGCATAGGTTGGATGATGGCACTATGCTGATCACTGGTGCTTAAAAAAAAAAAAAAAAAAGGTAATATTAAATAAATAATGGATGTATACATATTAAGAACAAGATTTGGAAGTTGAAACTGGCTCCAAGAATTTATTTTGGTCAGAATAAGCCAACACATTAAAGCATCCCATTAATTCAAGTCTGTATTTATTCACTCTTAAAGCGAGGGAGCTGGCAAAGTGGCCCAGTATGTCTCCAGTGAGTTCAAAGCACCTAAGTTTTGCAAACAGCTCAGATTCTGCTTCTCTGTAATAAGCTACATGTCTGCTTGCCACAGTAATGTGTGAGAGACAGAAAGACTACCTGTCACCACGCTGCAGCTCACAGCTGTAGCAGAGAGCAGTCGTCTTATTGGAAAGATGTTTTTGGAGGGAAGAATGAATTTGGATGAGCCGGAGAGAAGGTGAAAATCCATTTTCTCTGTTCCTGTATTCCACCTTCTAGTTTTCTTACATCATTTGCTTTATGCCTTAAGCAAAATAACAGTTCTTGGGAAGAGATTTGCAAACCGTGGGATCTGCACTATGCCCTTCTGGATCCAAACTTATCAGTGCTCTTCTGCTGTTCAACACACAACTGCTTCAGTGAGTCAGTATTTCCAGAAACCTCATCACTAGAGACACTGAACAGTTCACTGGGAACTGAGGTGCAGCCTGAACGATGGAGCTCATGACTTAATAGGCTTTTTCTTTGCAGAGCTTCAGTGGTGCTACAATTAATTAAGCTTTCCTTCTTCAGAGCCCTCTGGGAGAAATCTGCTAGGCGACGAGAAGCTTTCACTCTCTCATTCTACTTCCTCACATGCCTCCTTCGGAGCAGGACAATTCGCATGTCCTTGATTTGAACCTTTCTTGCTTGTGGAAGAGCCCCATAGTGGTGATGTTGTTAATTACAACACCTGCAGCATTCACTGGGATTTTAGGTTACACGGAATATCTGTAGGAAAATACTACAGCCTGACAAATCTGTTCTGAACATGAAATAATTACCATTTTTTTCCTTTTCTGCCAAACTTCCTTCTCGTTTGACATAAGTGAAGCAATCCTATCCCACATTGCTTTGCATTTAATTTCCTGATCAGTTCTCTATGCTGTGCACTCTTGCAATGTAGCTTTTCAGACCTCTTCTCCAATTTCCCTTTCTCCATCATACTCTCATTCCAACTTGACCTGAAAATTCCACCATCTTGGTGGTAGTCCCAGTCTAACCCTTCCCTTTATAATTATCCTTAGAGATAATTAGGAGTCAGCTAAGGTGAAAATGTAGATTAGCAAAAGAGAGAGCGACTTTGCAGGCATCATGGGCTTAATATTGAAGGGCCAGTAGGGTGCAAAGGAGTTGAGTGAAGTTTTGGAAGCAAAGAGCCAAGGTGTGAAGATCTAGCTGAGCACAGGAACCTCCAAAAATATAGACAAAAATATTGCCTTTGATTAAAATAGTTTTTTTTGTTTTTTAATTGAAGGCTCCTTTCATTGTTTCCCTCTACAATGAAGTGTGTGCCATGGCAGCATCTATGGCAGCTGAGATATCAGTAGAGGGAACAGTGTAGATACTGGTGGCATCAAAACATTTCTGCAGGAGCTACCAGTTGGCAAAGTGGATACCCACCTCATTGTGGGTACAACTGCTTTGGGAACATCACCAGTTTGTCACCGTTACGAAGGTGAGACCAATAGTTGTAGCATGAGAGGAATAAATATCAGAAACATAAGAAGTGAAAGGTGAAATAATGGACTTTGAGTTTGGTTTGAGTGGGGTCCAATGCATCACTGGCACTCAGGCTGCGAACTTTTCTGAGGTGCTGTGTTCACCACTGAGAGGTGAGGAATAAAGAATAAGAAAAAAATGACAGTACATTTTTTTAGCACTCTTATTTTCTAGAGAAGGTTTTTCTTTCCTGCTGATCCCTCATGGAAGCACATGCCTGTCTATCCAGGGTGTTTCTTTTCCATTCCAGATTAGTCTTTTATCCTTATGGTCTCTTTTCTTGGCAGCTCATCCGAGCAGAGCCTGGAAATGAAAGAATGTTGCCATCTCCATGATTAATGGTTTCCTCCATTGAATTGCAATTACAGGTTTTAATCAGTTCATTATTCCACCTAGTTTTTGGGTCTTGACAGTTACACTGTGGGAACTAATTGAATTGGCTTCACCTCAAGGCTTTCCTACAAAAAGATCTTGTCTCACTATTGGGGATTTTGGGTGCTAGCTGGCCAGCTCAGATTTAATTTCCTCTTTTTCCAACATGGAAAAAAAAAGATGTTTTTATTTCCCAGTTCTTGCCAACCAAATGTTCCCCTTTTGTATTTCACTTCCAAACTCCCATTTCCTTTGAAGTACAAGACATGGGCACTGCTAAAAGTTTAACCTCAGATAACGGCTGGGAACTCATTGTTTTAGTCAAAATTATTATTACATTTTTCTCTTTCTCAGAAGCAGCAGCTATTTCTCCCCTGACTACATAATCTTTGGTTGTACATGGTGTGTATGTGTGTGCATTTTAAAGTTCAGCTTCCAAGCTGGAATTCAGAGATAATCCTTTCAGTTTCTTATATGGAGGCCTGGATTCACCCCTATCAGGGTTTTCAGAGGAAGAGTCCCAGGGCAGAGTCATCCAGTTCTTGGCTGGGATGCTCTGAAGGAAGTAATGGCAAATCCTGGAAAGCAGAACATGTTTTTCTACCAGTTAAGTTTGGAGATGGAGATTTTTAAAGAGGCAGAAGCATTGGGGAATGAAAGTCCATAATCTAAGGATTCTTTTTGTTGTTTTTTTTTTAACATTTTTTCTTTAATGAATCAAAGTGTTTCTGAGTCTGCTTTTTCATCCCAGTAGGATTCACCAGCCAATATAAGTATCAGAGATGAGGGCACAGTGGCATCCTAAGTTCCATTTTCCATTGGTGCTTTGCTGTAATTAGAAGGCTTTCTGCCTTGATGGGAAAGCTATGGGCTATAAGGCCAACACAGAAATGGGGCAGAACCATGCTATTCACCTCGAATTCAGGTTCTTTTTATTAAATCATACAACCATAAGTTTCCATTTCACAGCGAGAGTTTAAAGCTTCAGTCAGAAATGAAAAGGTGCATCATGCTGTAAAGCTGATTAAAAATACGTGCTGCATATTAACAGAGCACAGATGGAATCATTTCTCTCTTAATTCTGTCAGTTATTAAAGTATATCAAAGGTACCTGCTTTTTAAGTGATGAAAGAACATTGCCTCCTTTTAGTCAAGGTGATTAGTATCAATAATATCAATTAGTATCAGTTCCTTTTGGTTTCAGTAACAGGGAGTAGCATTCACAGTGCACTATCCAGAAGGGAGCTTATTAAAATATGACTCCCTACCCCTTCCCCCACAAAACCTTAGATGACTTAATCACCTCATTAATAATAATAATGTAGGATCCAAGAAGTAACTTCCTCCCGGGTTCTTCCAAGATGAATTGTGGAAATATGGGCACCGTAGCAGATTGAGAGAGATTTATGTGCTCTGACCTCACATAGGAAAGGGAAATATAAGGCTGAGGAGCTGAGGAATGCAGCAGAGCCCAGGAAGTGCATCATGGTTTGTGATTGCAACCGATACCAAGCACGCTTTGCAAGGAAAGAAACTATGTTGGGAGCATAAGAGAAAGAAACAATCACATTTCCTCTAATGCACAGAAAATAAAGATCTGTTGTTTAAAGAGCACACAACTGTATCTACCACCTCCTGATACTTTTGACAGGAATCACAGAAGGAGCAGATTGGATCAGTGAAACTTCACTCAGCCCTGACAGTTTGATTGCACTACTGTGGAGGATATGACAGATGTTGGAACAGCACGAACAACTTAAACAAAATGCATCATGCACAAAGCTGGGGCTCAACCTATCCACCACTTAAAGTGATTTGCAAGCTAGGAGGGGTCAGAATGTAGCAGCGATGATTTTACATGAAAGGGGAGGAAAGGGGGGAAAGGAAAGACTGAGACAAGCGGGAAAAAATTGTCTCCAAATGATGGAGCGCCCAGCAATATCAGACAAGAGTGGGGAACTGGAAACCTGCTGTTTGTCTTTCATGAAATTATTCAGAAATGAATCATGGCTAGGGCACAGGAGGCTTTGGAGACTCGTTGAGCAAGCAAAGAACAGATAAACAGGCTTTACAGCATGTGCATATGTAAAAATAAGAAAAAGCAAAATATTCTAAGGAGACAAGGGGTTGATATTCCTCAGATATTTACCTACCTGTGGCATTGTTTTCAAAATCTGCTGAGCGTTCCTTGCTCTTGCTGATTTTAGGTACTCTGCTCAGCCATTTCTGAGAAGGGAGACAAACAGGGAGGAAGGGAGGAATTCAAGTCACATACCAAGGGATCTGATACACACAGTAGGCATGTGCAGTGCTGATGCTTGGGCGAAAGCATTTCACAACCAGTGCCTAGCATGTCACTACCAGATTATGAATTTGGCCTGTGCGCTCAGTGTATTCTTGCAAACCACAGTGGACTGCTTTCCACATCTGAAGATATTGATTTGCTTCCTGTACTTCATGGAATTCTTCTCTCTGTTGTGGGTACGTTTGTGAAGTCAGCAGTCATATTTCATGCTCGCCATTTGTTGTTTATCATTACGGCAGTGCTTATTTTAATATGGGTAAAACATGAACGGAAACTAGCAAAGTGAAATAGACAGTAGCATCAAATAGATAAAAGGAGCGTGTGTACAATGAAAGCGTTAACTTCTTCCACAGCTCTGTGCCTGAACCGCCTTACTCAGCACACCTCTTCCTGTTCAGATTCCAGACATGAACACAAAGTTCTGCCAGACCACGTCAGTCCTGTGTCACCGTATCTCTTACTGTCCATCACCCTTAGGCAGAGACTGACAGTTCGAAGCCATTTGCTTGCTGAGCTTGTGATGGTGAAGGACAACTGTTAGGAGCTGGTTTGAGATCACCAAAGCTGCTTTCCTTTGTGATCAAGCCTGAATGTGAGTCCCACTCTTCGAAACTGAAAGGTTGGTTTTGTTACTGGCTCTGTTAAGTTTTCCTGAAGAGTGATACTGTTAGAGTTTAGCCCAATGATTTATTCCAAATGTCCTTTCTACTCCACATCTCATTTTCAGTACATTATCTCCATCTCTTCTTTTCACCCACTGAACCCAGTATTATCCTTATGTCTCTCTCCAAAACCTTTTTCCCTCTTGATAAAATCACCAGATGTAGCTGGTCACATCCAGAGGCCAGCATTTCCTCTCTGTTTAGATTAGTGAGACCTCCAATGCTGTGATCACCTCTTTCCCTTGTCTTGGTACCTCATGCTCCTTAGCTGTGAACAAAACAGAATTCCATCTGCTAGCTCTGTCTTCTCACCACATGGCAGACTGCAGTATCTTCAGAATTCTCTTTGTTGGCTTCCTCTTGTCTGCTGCTTCAGCCATGGTTAATTTTGAGCTCATTCCATTGTGCGCACCTAAATTACCTTTGATAGGTTATGCACAGCCTGTGGCCTGAAAAGGTGCAAGGTTTGTCTAAAAACTATTTTAGCTGTTGAGTTCTGTTGAAAGCAGTGGGACCCAAAGGCCTTCTCCCCTTTACAAAACTGCATTTTTCAGCTATTTACCTCAAATCCTCTCAACTCGGAGGCAGTAACATAGCCACAATCCTCATGTTTGTGTATTATATACCATCATTATATACCATATGAAAACATGTATGGTATCTTTATCTGGAAAATCAGAAGATGGGAGAAGATTCATACCTCAGTCTTTTAAAAATACACTGTTTCTTCTGTTGCTGTTTCCACTAACATCTTTTCCTGTTATTTGGGGTGTTCTCCTTGTCTTGGCAGAGCCTGCTAAAAATTTGCTTGAGTCTTTGTTAAAAAAAGTAATGTTTTCCCAGGCTTTTACACCCCCACATTCTAATGGGCTTTCTTCTTTACCAGCAGTAGCCCAGATTCCCAACCCCACTGCTCTTTCCTTTCTCAGCTCCTTCCTGCAAACGCATTTCCTGTGGGATGCTTCCAAGGTGGGGTTCAAACTCAACAACATGACACTGATAATATCATAACCCCTGTGATGTTTTTCTTTCTCTTTTCTTTCAAGTGCGTCCCAAGCAGGTGGCAAATTTCTTGGTTTATTCATTCACAAATTGAACTCAAAACAAAAATCCAGCCCACGCTTTCCACTTAAGCTGTGTTACTCCCAGGTCTTCTCCTCAAGGACTGCTCAACCTGGACTCTGGCTCCTCTCCTTCCATCCAGATGGGACAAAAAATATCCTGCAAGACTGAGCCAGCAAACCACACATCATTTTTCTTAACAAAAACATCATTTGCTAACAGGCTGAGATTTTCAGGATAACACTGTACAGCCACCTAATATATTATCATACTACTTGTACATTCCAGCCCCACTCTTGTGCAAACTCTTTGGGGGTAGGATTGCTCTCACTTTGCATCCCGTGTAATGCAAAACACATTTGTTGTCTTTGCAGGGAAAAATAAGCAAATACTTACGTTTTGTTTGCTTTAGACCTTTCCTAGTTTAGCGATACATATCCTCACTTCAAGAACAGGATATTCAGACAGCCCAGGTGCAAGATTGTTACCAGTTCTGAACTTTGCGGGTCTGCAGATTTCATATTTCAGGCTTGTTTCTTTTTACACTGACCATTGTAATACCCTTCATCTGTCTCGGCTCACATGGGGTGTTCATTTTCAGCAGCATGATACCTTGCAAAATGTAACCCTTTCTATGTGAAGCTTGAGTGGCTAACCAGAACTGGTTGAATAGCCTCTTCTGTGATTTGTGAAGAGCTGAATGGACTACTAAGAGATAACTAACCTATTAACTTTTATTACCTCTGGCTAGAATATATCACTTACTCCCCATTGATCTGAAAGGTAGCCACAAAATTCAGTTTGGCCTAGATGCCTAATTTTGAGTGGCTAAACTAGTTGAGACTGATCCTGCTCTTTCTTACAGTGGTTCAGTACTCCAGTTTATACAGCGTCCTGGAATGGTGAGCCATTGTAGTTGGCAAATTGAAGGCCAAGAGACATATATTTAAAAATATAAACATAGTTTTACATTTATATAATGTATATATATTTCATATTATATATTTTATTTATTTACATTTCTATATTTCTATATTAAAAAAAATGAAAAAAAAAAAAAATTAGCTAAACTTTTCCTACATCTTACTTCTCATAGGAAGAATACGTTTTGATTGGAATGTGGACCCTATAGACAAGAGAAGCAGTTGGGAATTTCTTTTCTTTGTTCTCCCAAGAGATTTTGTCCATCCCTAAAACTTTCATGTACATTAGAAATATTGTAAGCTTTCTGCTGTGACTGCTTGGCTAGATATGACTGGAGTAACAACCAGCATAACAAGTACACGATGACATATGGGAACAGCGGTACACAAATATAGTCTGTGCAAGAGAATCCAAATCACAATCTTGGGCATTCATTGATTCAGCTAGGCTTGGCAAGCAGAATAGGGATTGATAAAAATAAGGCTGTGCCTTCCAATGCTTTTCAGCTGATTTTATGCTAAAAGAAACCTGAGGATCAGAGCAGTGAGACACGCAATGCTAAAGTCTCTAAAATCCCTGCAGGCCTTATTATGTGTGTAAGGAGACAGACAGCACGTACTTCAGGGCTGGTGAAGCTATTGCACTTGATTTAAGGGTAATTAAAGTGTGTGAGTGACAGCAGAGATGACATGTGATACATTAGACACCTTTTCTCCATCTTACTTCCTGCTTGGCAAATTCATCTGCATATTGAATGAAGAATAATGTCGCAGAGCCTTCTGCCTCTACCCTCCAAAGCTTTCTATTCTGCTCTCCATATTCCTTCCCACAGCTCTCACCTGCTGTGGGATTTCAGAGAGAATATCTGGGGCTCGCTATTAACTAGGTCCTTAATCCTTCCATGGCTATGTCTTTGACAAAACACTTATTCCTATCAGTAGTTCATGGTCATGCTCTGGAGCATAAATATAACCAGTCTAGTGGGCTGATGTCTACTGCTTTTGTGCAACTGCGTGCAGAGGGGAAGAGATGCTATGCTCATTATTATTCTGAATATTCAATTTTGGAAATGAGTGAGTTTGCAGTTGTGCACACAGTATTGCAATGCACAGCCTGAATCTGATGGCTGACAGATAGGTGACAAACAGGCATAGAAAGCATCACAGAAAGTTTCACTTTCACCAGTAGTTCCAATCATACCTGTTGCTGGACATTGATCCTAAGAACTCAGAAGACTATTGTCTAAGCCTCATTACTGAAAGATCTGTAAGGGCTTTGAAGGCCATCCATGATTGCAAATAGATGTATTTACATTAAAGTAGAAAGACAGAAAATGCACACAGAGCTGATAATTGTTCACATTATTCCATCTGCCTAATAGAACAAAATTACTGGCAGACTGCAAGTGAAAACAAAGAGCTGAAGGCACTCACAGATACATTAGGAGGGAAGGGAAGGTTTGGGCTTTGACCTGTGACAGTCATTTGCCTCCTTTGATTGCACCTCTAAGTTGAGCTGAAGCAAACTGAAAGTAATCATGGAGTCAATGGTATGCCTCTGTGGGCAGCGGGTTGCCAAAGAGGGGGCAGTGGTTCATGTGCTTACAAAGAAGGCATTTCTTTCACTGGTTCTTGATTAGAAAAGACACAGGCTACAGAGCCACATGGGGGAACTTGGGGGTATATGCAGCCTGTAGGGGTTTTCGTCCCTATGATTTAGGAAGTGAGGATTCAAGCTGCGGAAATGATGCAGTTTGAATCAGATTGATTATGAGTGAATGATATTTCTGAACTAACCAATAAATAAACAGTGATTCTGGAGTAAGAGTCTGCAGGGAAAGAAATGTCCAATCTTTCCTCTGATAAATGTCACCCCAGTAGTATTGCTTTTATCTCCCATTTCTGGAAGTAGAACTGAGCTTTGTAGGTTAAAGAAAGGTTTGAGAGGAAATGGAGAGTCGTAGAGTTGGGATCTATATTCTTTGACATGACAAATCACACCCGATCAGGGGAGTACTGTCACATCACAAAATCAAGCTTAAGATGCCTGTTCTGTTCTTTCTTGCTAATACCTGCCGTAACGACCTTCCTGAGACCAGCTGTTCAGGGACAAATAGCAAATGCCTGAAGGAAGATAGAGCAGAGGAGGGAGTGAACACAGCGGACATGGTGAAATGATCTTTAACCACACAGATTTATGAAACTACTTTGGGATAATAAGAATTTATTATTATTATGTTCCATCGTACCCGCTGGTATTTCCAGGCACCCCACACACGTACACCTGGGTTGTCCCTTTTGCTGTGTCGTTTGAAGCAACATATCTGGTATGCTTCTAGCATGTCTAGCATTCAGTCTGTCCTCCAACAGATGCCGTTATCCTCCTAGCAGTGATTTCCAATGACAAAAGCTTCGTGGCTCACATCCCTTGAGTAACAGAGCTGTAGTGAGGGTCTCAGCTGAGGTATTTAACAGAGGGCTCAATACCTCTGGTGGAAGGAGGGGTGCTCATACAAACCTGTAATGACTAGCTGTCAGGGAGATGCATGGTGTCCTTTCAGCGACTGAACACAAACAGATGAGGGTGACAGTGGTATTTCTCCAGTCCCTAATTAGAGCTGTGTGATGGCAGAGGCACAAATGGAGATGTTTTCCATCATCACTGGTGAGGAGGGAGGTAAGGCAGAGAATCTGCTCTGCTTTTATTAGCCCTGGGCATCCTTTGCAATGTGATATGTGTTTACCTCCTCATTTTTATCACTCTCCCTTTAGCTGTTTATCCCTTGTTTTGTTCAGTTCTGTTTCTCCTTTTGTTTCTCTCCTTTCCTTACCACCTTCAAATTCTTGGCAGGAATCTGGTTTCCACTTTAGATGACTGGAGCCTCCTGTTTTTTTCACAGCAGCCTACCCAACCCAATTGTTCAGAACTGCAGCAAACTTTAAAGACCACCTATAGGGCTGGTTTGTGTGGGTAGCTCAGTGCTGCAGATAAAGGAAATGAAAAAAATGTTGGAATTGGTGAGCATTCCTAGAAAAGCTAATAACAGCTGTATTCCCAGCTCTGGAGCCTCACCCGTGGGTTCAGTGTAGATAAGTAATCTCTTTTGGTCCATGTCATGTACAGCGCTGCTTAGGCACAAGCGTGTCTGATGAGTTAATGGTTGGACTAGATGATCTTATGGATCTCTCCAACCTTAATGCTTCTATGATTCTATTTGATGCAAAGGAGAGATCTAACGCTTTAGAAAATACATGTCCATAAAACGTGCACTACGGAAGGCAGGCATAGCTTTATGTCTAGCCAAGATGTGAATAAATTAAAAAGTAATAATAATAACGAGAGGGGGAATATGTACTGTTTCAAGTTCCCATGAGAGCAAAAGAGACACCCACATCTCTTCATTCATATCTCTGCCCCTCCCAACCTTTCCTAAGATCCAGTTTAGCACATCTCTTTAGCATCGGCTGCATCTCCTTCCTCCCACACAGCATGAAAACAGAAGCTCCGTAAAGCTGATAGCACTGTGGAAACAGGGGGGAATCTCAGACCTTGTCCCCCACAGCATCTCCTCCAGGAAGCCCAAGGAAACGTGAAGTCCCCCATGCTAAATTCAGAGGTTTTGGCAGATAGACAGCAGCGACAGGAGGTGGAAACAGACAGCTGTGCAGGGGAGGAAATGGCGATATAAATACAGGTTTAATTGTAGTTTAATTACAATTACTTACTAGGCAAAGTTTATTTAAATGCAGTGTAATTAGAGTGAGACCTTGATTTAATCACAGTCTTATCAGATACAGTTACTACTATTTTCCTTCGTTTCCTCCTCCTCCACCTCCTCTTACACTCTCTCCTGAACTTGCCCGACGAAATTAAAAGCCAAAGCTTGAGGTAAGCAGAAGGCATCCATCTTGGAAATCTTCTGGTTTCCTGAAAAGTCACATGCCAGGTGGCTACCAGCCCAGAATTTTCTCCCTGGAAATTGTGAAACTCCCACTCTGTCCTGGCAAGCCGTTATTCTTCCTTAGCAGCTAATGATAATGGATCCTCATTAGCTAGGAATGACTTATCAGGAATATAATTCATCACTGATGGCAGACCTCATAACCCATCTGCTCACAATGAGTAAATTATATAGCCCAGTCAGAAGAGATGGATTGTTCTTTCTGATCTACCTTTGGAGAGTGTCCACATCCTGTTCCAGTCAGTACATACTTTGTCTTCACTCCATGATCTAGGTGAACATGAGGAGAGACATTTGGGCAAAACCTCTTGAGCAGCTGACCCTACTTCTCATCATTCACTGTTTTCCCTCCTCCACTGCTGCTTCTTCCTACACTCCTTACTTTGACGTGGGTCTGAGCACAGCAATATTTTACTTGTTTAGGAAACAAGGACCAACATCAAACACCTCTTTCAACCCTCAACAAAGACAGTGAGGAATAATTCTGAGGAGTAGAAGGCATTTCAGTGCCAAAGAGTGGTGCTTAGTCCAGCACAGTGCCAGCCCTTGGTGGGCAAGTCAGCTACCACTGGCACCCAAATATCTGTGTCCATTTAGGGATGCCACGTCTCTACTTTTGGACAGTTCTGGAGAAAGCCTCCAGAGGTTCTTACTTACCAGGTGAAATCCAGTTCCACTCTGAAGCTGTTGGCAGGTTTGCTGACTTCACTGAAAATATAATTTGCTCCTTCCATGCCAATTCCAGTCAATTCATGTGGACTTACTTTGCATCTCAGTTCTTTTTCCAGCAGCTCTAAACAAGGGATAGAGTTAAATGTATCCATAAAGCAGTGAAGCTCTTCATTCATTAGTGCATATTTTATTCTGCCATTGAACCACACTGGCCCTGTGTGAAGGAAAATTATAAAGTGCTTGGTCTTTGTTCAGGGAACCAAAACCAGAGACATGTGGGCTCTTCCTTTCTTACTTTTTCTGTCATAGTTTGCTCTGCTTTTTCTTTTCTTTCCTCCTTTCTTCCAGATACTCCTGACATTTTAACAGACTCTCTGATCACTTCCAGGTGACCTGACCATCTTTTGTATTATTTTATTCTTGTCACAATTCATCAGGATGATAAAAAAGGAGGGAGGAAACAAAGCAAGAAGGGGTATTTTTTTTTACTGTCCTCTCTCTTGTGGCCCTGAGAGCACATCTCTCTCCTTGTCACCCAGTCTCGTGCCCTGGATGGGGAGGAGCTCTCTCCCTACCATGTGCTTTAAGAGCAGTGGGTCACTGAGTTCTTCATAGGGTGTGAGGTGAGTGGCTGTGAAACCCGTTTAACCCCTTGCTGCAGTGTTTTGCTGGGCCTTACGTTTCACATCGCAGTAAATCTGTGCCAAATGGATTTTTTTCCTTTGGCTTTAATATTTATTTGGCATTGAAATTTTAATAGGGAGACACATTCACTTGCCATCCTGAGAATGCCAGGTGGGCAAAAGTAAAGCAGGGACAAACGCAGGGAAATGGATTTGAAGTGTTGGGGGAGCAAAGAGAGGAGAGATGGGAGGAGAGCAGGAAGAGGGAAAGGGAGAGGGAAAGGGGAGTGGTAGTCACTGCAGCATCTCTGTTTGAAGATGAGTTTCTCAGATAACAGCAGCTCAGCACAGCTCTCGCCCTTGCAGCAATGAGCAGCTTGCATTAAAGCAGGGAAGTAAACAAGCCTAGGAAAGAGTCTTTGACCCTAAGGTACCTGTACCCTCTTAAAGTTCGCAACTCACATCCACCTTTCCAGCAAAACAAATAAATTAATCAGTGATTTGTAGAGCACAACCCGGTATAAAAAAGGAAGTGATAGTTGTGGTCCAAAATCCACAATGAGACCCTGGTGCTGTGGATGACTGAGAGAAAGGGATAGAGTCACGTCAAAGAGACAGATACCAGTGCCTAGATAAAGAGATGGTCTGGAGAGATACAGTAAGTGCTGCAGATAGATGACGAGCGTTAGATGGAGTGGATATACAGTTATAATTAAAGAGATGGATACAGCAGGGGAAGATACCTTGGACAGATGTTCTGTGAATAGATGTTGCAGGAAGAGGGATATTGTCAGATAGAAAGACACTGCCTGGGAAAAAAAATGGATAAGGCATCAAGTAATAATATATCTAGGCACATAAAGATTGATTCTGTTAATAAATAAATGCTATAAATAAATACTACAGAAAGATATTTCAGAAGCCTACCATCTATGAATATTTGACACACACATCCCAGAAAGTGCATAGTACCTCATCCAAAATGAAGGTAACCAAGTAGCTACTAGGTGTGTGTACAAATCATGCTGTTTAAATATTTAAGGGATGTTAGCAGCTGCAGCAAAAACAGCAATTTATCACCTGATTCAAAGCTTGTTTCATCCTGATGGGCACATCACTGATGGCCTGGCAAGAGTATGGCAGAAAAGGGCAGGCCAGCAGGTAGACAATTAGGTGCTGAAGAAACATCAAATAAGTAAATGGGAAAATACATTGCTTGGATTTCAGACCTGGAAATAGGCAAAACTCTGGGTATGATTCTAATATCCAGGTTTACAATTAGGTGACATTTCAAATTCATTTCCAATGCTAGGTACTGGCCCAGGCCTGACGTTATGAGCCGGTCTGGCCCATGCTGATACTGTCATCCCACAAGCCCATTTAGGATGCTTCTTTCCCAGCTCTCTCCAGTTATCTCATTGGGAGGTACCACAGAGAGCAATTTAAAGACTACTGAGTGTCACAGCAGCAACACAGAGCATCCTATTCTCCTATAATTCACTTTGGACAGGAGTTCTCATCTACTTGATCACCCATTCCTGCTGAGATTGCCAGACCCTGTGCCCTGGTAGCTGCTGCCCAGCTTGAGAGCCATCCCAGGGAAGCGGGTCCTGTCGTGGTCCCTTGGCCAACAGGGGATGCTCATTTGGGGGCTGTTGGTCTCTACGTAGCATGTGTTATCACACTGCCACTGAAGCCAGCGAGTTCCTTCTCAGGGCCCTGGAAGGTACCCTCCAGGCTATTGCTGTGCTGCTTGCTCAGCACCATGTGTGCTCTGTGAGTCTATGATGAACCTCAAAGTCAATCTGGCACTTGTCAGAGTTGGTTTGCTTAGCTCGTTTTCTCCGCGACCTGAACACCACCAGTATGCACAGAGGTAGAAAGACAAGCACATTAACTTCAGGTCTTCTCTTACAGAACCTCCTTACGACTACAATTAATGATTCAAAACAGTCCTAACCACAAGCAGTTTAATTCTTGTTCTTGCTATGACAAGCATTATATTAGGTATATGTTTTCTGAATCATTTGATCTAACGTGTGCTTGTAAAACCTCGCAGGTTTTTCACCAACTGTCTTTTATTTTGCTATGGATGCTGCCTTCGGGGCCCAAATACTAGTTTGTGGGGAGAAGATTATATATATATATTTAATGGCTTCAAACACCAAATTAAATTTGAAATTAGCATTGAACTCTACCATCCATTTTCAGTAATGATGCTTAATATTATTGTGAGAATCGAGTGCTTTACATGGTAGGTGCCAATTGTGTCTTGTTCAGGAAGTCATCCAAGGGCTCCTGGGTACCACATGCTGGGAAAGTGATTAAAACTCTGCCAGGTTAAGTGAGAAGAGTATTTTTGGTTTTTCCCTCTTCCCTTCATTTCAGTCTTTTTTATCAGCCAGTTTCTATCTCCAAGGATATATCTTGTAATAATAATTGCTTGTTATCAGTGGATATTTTCCAGTACAGCAAAGATATCTAAATCCAAAGTTTCCAACAGAGAAAATTGATGGGTCTGAGTTTAAGGAGTATTAGGTTAATCCATCTCAAAGGAGATCCTTTGTAAGTGAAATGTTAGGCATTTCCTGACCATAGGGAGTGGTGTGGGAGTAGGGCATGCCAAGCTGCTGAGAGGGGCAGCCCTTGAAAGCATGGAGGGCATAGACAGCTCAGGAAATGTTCTTCTTCCTTCATTGTCTCCCCATGGCTTTCTTTTGCATCAGAAATGTCTGGAACTGCATGAAAAGGTGAAAGGAGGCATTTTGGAACAGCAGATGGGGAGCAGCAGATTTGGGTTTGTTGTACCTGGCTGTTCTGCTGTCATCACAGAGCTCTGAATGCATTATTTACTCCTCTGTTTAATGAATTCACCCTCATCAGCCTAGGTTAATAAGACCCTAATTGTGTGAGTGTATTTAACTGTTGGCTTTGTAGGAAACAGTTACAGTAAATACGTTGTGTCACAGACAAACAACAACTGGGATCTGTGCTGTCATTCACTGAGATCTGTTACTGGGAACATGGCTGGAAGAGGCTGCCCAAGGGATCATAGGATCTCTAAGGTCATTGAGTCCAACTGTCCACCTATCACCAATAGTGCCTACTAGACCATGTCCCTAAGAACCACATCTCCACAGTTCTTGAATGCCTCCAGGAATGGTGCCCCCCCACCTCCTTGGGCAGCCTGTGCCACTGCATCTCCACTCTTTTGGAGAAGTTTATTGTAATATGCAACCTGATAATCCAGATCAGGCCAAACATATCTGTAACGTTGCTCTGCCACTTCCTAAGCTTTGTAATTCCCTAGCACTGCATGAACAGGCACTGCTGTAATGTCTGCAGTCTGCACCATACCTTGTTGTAGTGCCCATCCCCAGATAAAGTATGTAAGGCAGGCGTGAAAAGTGCCATAGGCTCTCAGTGGTATGATTGCCATTTCATAGCACTTCTCAGTCACAAGCAAACCAAGGAGTGCTCTGAGTATTAAAAATCAGGGTGTTGAGCCTTGTATCTTCATCAAGCTTACACACAGGGCATATTTCTTATATTGTACATCCCTAAAATCATTCCAGTGGCTCTTCACTGAATCTGCAATTCTTCACTTTCATTTCTAAAAATGACAAGTTCTTCTCTGCTTCAGAAGTAGCTGTAGAATTAGTGGTGAATGATGGTGTTCAGGAGCTCAGCTGCTTGGTTGGACAGTGCAGCTCCAAGCGCATCAACAGACCTCGCCCTGTGTAAATCATCAGAATGCTTCCCTTGTTTCAGGGGTGTTTCAGTCTGAGAAACCTGTATGTAAAGTAAATGCATTGTTATTTAAAGCAATTCGTATTGTTGGGAAGCCCAGAAAGGTAAGCTGATTGGTGGCTAAGCAATGGAGTGTAATAGCCCTGAGAAAACTGCTGTATAATAACAGCTTTGATTCCTTGCAGGATAAAGCCGTATAATGTTGCCATCCTTCCTGTACCTTTCATGTGTACAGCACTTCATATACACTAAGTGTATTACTTTGTCATCTAAACTGATATCTAGTTTGATCCTCCTGGGCTTTGCTAGCCTGCTTGTGAGAAGTATGAAGTTTTCAAACAAAGTTTTAGGCTTAAGGTAACATCTAAATTATAGATTTCTGAAATCGCCTTGGCAGTGTTTCTTGATAGGCTGCTTTTGGAGCTAAGCTGATAACCCATCTTGCCTCTGAGATGCTTTTTTCTCCTTGATACTGAATTGCCTGTATCATGCACCATTAAATCTGACACAGTTTATCTGCAGGTTGGCTGTGCAGAAAAGAAGAAAGTCCAGTATAAGCTTGGCAATCTCACGGTAAAGTCAGCAGCAGTCTGTCTTTGCTGCACCTGCTCTACAGGCCTATTATCTCTGCCATTGGAGAGCCTGGGTTCATCAGCACCTTCCCCTTCTCCTTCCTTTTTCTCTTCCCCTTCCCCTTCCATCTCTCTCTTTCTCTTTCTCTTTCTCTTTCTCTTTCTCTTTCTCTTTCTCTTTCTCTTTCTCTTTCTCTTTCTCTTTCTCTTTCTCTTTCTCTTTCTCTTTCTCTTTCTCTTTCTCTTTCTCTTTCTCTTTCTCTTTCTCTTTCTCTTTCTTTCTTTCTCTTTCTTTCTCTCTTTCTCTCCATTTCCCCACTCCCTTTTCATTTTCCTATCCCCTTTGCCTTCCTTTTCCTTTCTTTCCCTTCCTCTCCCTTCTTTTCCTTTTTCCCTTCTCCTTTTCCCCTTTCCTCATTGTGAGTTAGTGGCACTAGAAAAATTATTGCAGTACCCATGTAAAGCTGCTGCAGCAAAAACTGCTATTAAAAAAATGATTTTACCTTGATGTGATAGAGAAAAGTGAGAGGGAAAAAGATTCTATATAGCATAGTAGTCAGGAACCCTATAGACATAAGTGAATGCTTATGTGTAAGCCTTCCCAAATGAATCCCCTTTGTATAGTGTATATGCATAGTCTAGCACTTGGATTTGTTCTATTTGTACTGGAGAATATAATTTTTGTGGGCTTTTTCAATGCCTTAAGGGACAGTCCATGAGCCAGAACCTCTCATGGCCTGGTCTTTTTCTGATGTTCAAGTTCCTGGAAGACAGAACCCACTGTGAGAAGAGCAGATGTCATTTTATGCTGGTACAGCGAGCAGCTTCCTGAAGCAAAGGTACAAAAAATGGAGCTATGAAAACATAAATACAAAGGCAAATGCCAGGAAATACAAGATTTATGTACTACTGAGGTTTTAGCTCCAATGAAACCAGCATAAGTCCTCAGCCTTTCTATCCTAGAGCTGGTTGGCTGTTTTTTCATGTGTGTGTGTGTGCTAGACAGACTGGCTGGACAGCTTAAAATCAGAGGCCAGGCTGGGTGCAGAAAATCTGGCAGCTCGCAACAGTTTCTTTCTCATCTGAATAATCTCCCCTTCGTTTTTTGGGTTTTTTTGTTTGTTTGCTTTCTCTTTTTGCCTTCACTTGTTTCCAGCACTGCAAGAATTATAACACTTCTCTTTGAAATATGACCTGGCAGCTAATCCTTGGTATTACTGCGCTCCTCTCTCCTCCTCAGCAGGAGTCCTACATCCTCATCGTTCCCTCGGCTAAACTCCACATTCTTGTCTGGCAGAATTGTGAACGGTCACTTCTTTCCCCAATGGATCTGGAAACTTGGTATTTTCTTTGCGAAGATCTTGGTTTGCTGAGAGGAGCTTTTGGACCGGATCCATCAAGGTTGTTAGTGGGTAATATTGATGATAGGTGGACGGTTGGAATAGATGATCTCAGAAGCCTTTTCCAGCCTTAATGATTCTATTTTCGTATTGTTTTTGGTAGAGAGAGAGGCATTTACATAGAAGAGGTAATTAAATAGCTTGGACCCTTGTTTACGCTAGACAGATGGCAGAGGGCTTCAGCTGCACCTTGGCTCTACCCCCATACGATGAACTTGCTGCTCGGGTGGAATGATGGAGCCTGCTCTCTCCACATTACTGAGGAGCTGGGGCAAAGACAGAAGAGCAGTTTGCCCAGAGTGACAGTGAGCCTGCCAAGTGCAGAGCTTTTATCTTTCAAACACAAGTGTTTTAGCCTCATGATTCAATTTTCCCTTGATGCACACTCTGACACATCTTTTCAGCCTCTTACTCTGCACACAAGAACTGACCTTTTATTGTTTTTGGTTGTAAATCAGAGGGTGACATTACATCCTTAGGGTGGTTCTCTGTGAAGTGATTGTTTCACTGCTCTGCAAGCTGTGTTCTAATTTGCTCCATCCATCCAAATACACATCCCATTTTGATTAAATGAATACTTTCATCGGTTTATGATGCTTCAGCTTTCACTCTGAATATGCTGATACTTGTGATGTGTTGCATTCTTTTAAGAATTGTAGTGGGAACTCATATATGCGTACATAAATACACAAACACATAAATTCACATACAGAAACAGTAAGAAAATATAATTGCTTTTTTTTTTTTTTTTTTTTTTTTTTCAGGTAAAGCACATAGAACACTTTGGCAGGCATTTGAAAATTGATTTTTATAAAATATTCAGGAAATACTCATATTAGTAGAGACTTCAAAAAACGTTCCCTGCTGGGAATTGATAGATGTTACAAGCCACAAATTGATTCATTCCAAAACACCATCTCAGTGTTATCCAGGTGGCAGATTGTTAAAAAGCTACAGCTGGAATAGAGGGAAGTGTTAGGAGATCGGCTGTACAACAAACAGCAATGGCAGCTCTTCTGTGTGCTTTATGATGTTCGTTTTGCACTGTGATGCCACATCTGTGGATGACAGCGAGTTGTTGCTTTTTTTCTCTTTGGTCTGTTTTCTGGGAGTTTTGTGTTCCTGACTGGTAGATCCTTCTGGCACCAAAAATCCTTTAAATTCTGAGTTCTGCGGTAGGATGAAGGTGGTGTCTCATGTTTATGTTAGCTCTCAGAGCCCAGTGTTCTTCTTGTGTGCTAAATCACCAAAATCCTTCACTGTGATTCCTGACAGGCAAATTTTGGGAGTCAAGGAGAGGATAATGAAATATTTGCTGTTCTTCATGAAACATCTGGCAGGGCTCTGGCAAGATCAAGGAATTAGAAAGAGTTGCCACTGCTGTGCTGCATCTGCCTTTTTTGTTATCCTTAATGGAGTCCAAAGCGTATGCAAATCAGCTGCATAATGAGTGAGGTTAAGTAAGGTTCTGGAGCTGGTGCCATATTGTGGTAAAAACATAATTGATCACAATGTTTTGAAATTCGCTGAACATGAGTGTTTAGATTTGTTTTATCCAAATCTCATTATTTCTGAGGGAAGATTTAGGATGAGGGCAGAAGCTGAAGTTTTAACTGGATCTATTCTTGGTTATCTGTGATCACACATAGTTCATCAGATGTTTCTGCCATGAGCTCCACTTCAATTTGCTTTAAAAACAAAGCAGGTTTCTTTGACCTTGCCTCCTTTGCTTTTTGTTGTTATGGATGTTCACACACACACAGACTCTTTTGTAATTACGTTGGCTAAACTCTCTTGTTCTCCCCAGGAAGGACGAGACATCAAAAGTTTTGTATCAGTCTCATAACTTTTTAAGCTACAGGAAATTTCATAGATCAGTCACGATGAACATGCTTACAATAAAATGTGTAACTTTTGGGGTGACAGTGATTTTACAGATGTGTGTTGGATTCATTTCAAGAAATCTGTGATAACGTAGGAACTCGTGGAGATCACTCTGTGACGTGGTTTTGATGACAGTTATCCATCAGACTGGAACCTACTGGGCTTTGTCACCATGTTGGCCTGAAAATCTTTGTTTTCAGAGTGCTCCAGAAACTTTTCAATGACCCTTAAGCTGAGAAGGCTTTCTTTGTAGAGTAGAATCCAGTTGTCAACCAGCTGTTGAACCCCTCCATGATGCCATACCCTCTCCCCTCTCTGGACACTCCAGCAGCTGAATCATCCTTTCTGCCGGAGCTCAGTGCCTTTAATCTTGGTCATTGTTTACCTCTTTGAAGACACCATTTCTAAAACAGTCATTCTTTACTTTAAAAGGTACAGGAATGAGCCGACTTCATGTGGAACAGGAGTAAATCTGTATTTCCCTACAGCAAATTGAAGATTTTATTTCACCTTTGCCACACAGTTTTGCTTTTAGCTTCTAGCTTAATCTCTCAAATAGCTGGTAATAACACTTTCTGTTGCAGACAACCATTCCTGCCTGCCAGTTGAATTTCCTATCTGTATCACATCCTACCCAGATGTTCTGAGTCTCCCTTCTGGTGACCTGCTGCTTTGTCAACGCTCACCTAAAGGCTAGAGTCAAAGGACTGATTTGCCCTGGTCAGTAGCCAGCACTTTCCCTGTGGTTACTTCCACTTGAATTCAGTAGCATCAAGGTTCAGTGATCATCTGTTGTTATCTCTAAGCTACCTGTAGGGGTATCTCCTGAGACCTCCTATGTCTTGTAAAGAAAACTGTGCTCTGAATGCAGAGTAAGCGGTGTAATTGTGTGGCTATGTAGGTGTTGTGGTGTCTGAGTGTGTGTGCATATACGTGTGTGTGTGTCTATTTATCACTCATTATAAAGGATGGTAATCTACTTTGTGTGTTTGTTTATACATATCTATATTCACACACATACACTTAAATATATTCATGTATGTGTATACATACAGATTCTCTGAAACATCACAGTGGTTGTGGTCAGATAAAGAAATCACTGAGAAAAGCTAGTAAAACTGAGGTTGTTTTCTCCTTTAGGTAGTATAATGATTGAAATTTAATCATTTACAGCAGTTTTTAGTTCAATCAGATAGTTAGATGTGCATCGATCCTCTGGTATGCAAGAAAATATTTACATACATAGTTATCTGTCCCAAAAATACCCTGTACATAACATAGATATGTGACTAAGGCACAGGCTGGAAGTGTCTTGGCTATCTTAAAACATTTTGCTTTCAAAAATTCCAAATCCTTTAAGTCTCTCAGAGACAACTAAGGGATATATACATATGGAACTTGGACTTTTAAAATTAAATATATAGAGCCAGTTACAAACTTGGATGAAGTCAGTGGAATGATATGAATCTGCACCGAGGGAAACAAGAACCCAGGAGAAGCTGCATTCCTCTACATTATTTATTCTCAGCAGTGCAAACTTTCAGCATCTAAGCAGAAACCTTTCTGCATTTCTTTCTTTTCTGCAGCGCCAACATCTCAATTACTGGAAGCACCCAAAAGCAATTACAACGCTTCCAATAATCTCTTTGTATTACAGTGGCTGGACTACTAAGTATCATCAATAACTTGATTATCATTTTGAGAAGAAATTGCTTGGGGTAGAGACTCTGTGAGCAAAGCTCCCAAACACTTCCAAATCATATTTTCAGCAACTCTCACATTATTCAGTGTTTTAATGAGTTCCAGTAGTCCCATATGGGGGGACTTGACTGCTCACATTTCCACAGGAAGCTTAAGCTGAGCAAAGTCAAAATGTTATCAGTTTTAGAAGCATTTCTTTTGATTCTTGAAGTCAGAGTGAAACCCAAGCCACCGTCAGTGCTGCTTGGTGGATATTAACCCATCTATTTTATGTCACCCATCTTTTATTTCCTGCATCTATCTCCCATTTTTAATGAACGTAACAAGATTACAGCAGATCAGATTTTAAACTCTTTACTACAAGCTGCTTCATTGGAGCTGGCCATAAATTTCTCTTCAGTGTAACACTGCACAATCTATCCAATGATGGCAGAACACAGCAATGAGCAGTTTTACAGTTACTTGTCATGTAAGAACTTTTAATCGATTTCAACAGAAGATGTGGTTGGGCCGTCCGCATGCTGACCCAGATTCTGTGTGGTATTTTTCTCTTACATAAACAAGTTTCAGTGTAATATGGATCTGAAAAACAAGACCAGACTCGGGCTTTCACAAAACAGCTTAACTGAAGCTCAGTCACCCAACAGTGCCTGATTATATCAAGTGTCTTAGAGTCATAGAACCACAGAATCGTTTGAGTTGGAAGGGGCCCATAAAGGCCATCTGGTCCAACTGCCCTGCACTGAACAGGGACACCTACAGCTGATCAAATGCTCAGAGCCCCGTCCAGCCTGACCTGCAGTGCCTGCAGGGATGGAGCACCCACCTCCTCTCAGGTCAAGTCTTCTTAGAAAGGTATTCAGTCTGCTTAAACTTGAGTTCCAGGTCTTGAGCTCCGTTGTCTTAAGATTTGTCCTAATTCTCAAGAGCACAGTGCTGTGCAGATACAGGCAGTCGAGTCTCAGATTTTCTTCAAGGATGTCTCATGTTGCCAGGGAGTTGCTGGAAAAAAATGCTGGATAGTATTCATAGATAAATAAATTGTCCCACAGTTGTTTGGGGTGGCTGAAATTTTTTGACGTGACTTGAAATTCAGCAGATCACATGTGTAGTGTGTCTGGAGATTCAGCAGGCTTTGGCATGCTTATGCCCATATTTAGGTTCATATTTAACTGACTTCTCATCGTTAAGCAGAAATTTTGCTTTCCTTGATTTAGCTTTCCAGTGCTGGTGGAGTTGCAGTTGTTTTATTCACACCTACCTTTTCAAGCAGCAGATTTATAAGATCTTTAGTGTCCTGTTCAAGCCAGGTATTATACTATGTAGAAGAGGATAGGGCATCCTAACAAAAGAAAGTGAATATACAAGTTCACAAATCTCATCTGCATGCAAGATTTTCATTTTATTTTGATGCTTTTGTGTGCTGAAATGTGAAAGACAAAACCTAAGAAGTGGTGAAGGGAGAGAGAAAGAAAACCAGTTATCTTTGGGATCTGCACCAACTGCCAGGGCTCCATTTCATGGTTGATTTACATCTGTTCAAGTCAGTTGGTTTTATTAATGCTTACAAGCCTACAGCTACAGATGCATTGTTAGCACTGCAGTGATATATAGATTGGTTCTCCATTAAGAAGAAATTAATGATTTTTCATAAGACCTAATCCACAGCTTTTGGCTTCTCACCAGCTTTTCCATCCTGCAAGTCTAAAGATCAGCTCACGTGTTTTTTATTAGTATTAGAAGCCTACCTGGACTTGAACAGAGATATCTGGAATCCAGGCAGGCCATGTAATCAACAAATAGTAGAAACACACCCAGCTGTCCTCTACTCAAACTCACCTTTCACAGAAGGATTACAGCTGTACCAATGACACGCTGTAATTCAATTAAATGCAATTCCTCCTGTTCAGACAAGGCTTTTCAATCTCCCAGACATGTAATGAGAAGTGTGTGCTCAACTTTCCCTTTGTTCTTGAGGCAGTTATCAACCATCTTCTCACCATTGGAGAGAATGGAAGCAGTCATTTCTTAGAAGACTAACACAAATTCTGCTGGCTACAAGCAAAATGCTGTCCAGGCTAAATTGTTGCAAGCCTGAATGAACATTAGGGGACAGCATAGGCCAGGAGTCAGCCTGTTTCTTGCTTTTCACACTCTGTTTTTTTTATTATTATTTTTTTATTTTCAAGTTGTCTTCCTTTCTCTCCAAGTGATAAAGCCCCATTTGCTTCTTACATATCTAACTGGTGCACCAGACATTCATTTTTAATCTGGCCAAATCAATTATAAATATTACAGCCTGCAATTACCCTGGGAACTCCTGAAAAACTAATTAGTACAAATCTTAGCAATGAATTACACCTTTCTCTTGGCTGTTTGCAGCAGGAGGAAAAAAATAAATAAAAGGAAAAAAGTACACTCAAAGAGACCAAACCTCTCTCAGCCATAGCAAACAGAATTCAAGGCAGTGTTTAATTATGTTCATATCATTCATGAAAGGATGGGCCACAGTGGGCTGAAAGCCAGGGCACCTGGCATTGCCCAGGGCTTAGGTTCCATTTTCTCACATGTTGTAAGATGTAAAAGTCCTTGGCAAAGAGTCATTGGAAAAACAGATCTCGTGGGAGCCTACCACGTTCACGTCATTCGTGTTTACTGTGTAGCAACAAAGGAGGCAAATGCAATAGTTCTTTAAACTGGAGCCATCTTGCATCAGCTCATAGCTAATTTCCTCCCTTGGCGAGGTCAGGAACTAAACATGCCTTGTCTGGCTTTTCTCAGGCAGGACGTGAAGCCAGGCTGCTCCCTGGGGAGCTCCTGAACTGCTGAGATGGAATTGGAAAGTCATAGCAAGATGTGCACCAGACCTTGCAGCAATTGAATTGAGACACAAAGGGCAGACCAAAGGCCTTCTTCATTGGCATCTTGTTGCTATAGGGTTTTTCTTGCTCTAGGTGTAATTACCTAAAAGAATCATAGTTGTTTCACTTATCTCCTAGAATAATACTTTATGAAGCCATTAAAGATAGATCTGTGCTCTGGGGGTAGCTGTAATGAATTTTAGATTCATTACAAGATTTTGGAAGCAGTGTTCCTGTAAAATATGTTTAATAAAACATATGAATTCCTCAAAAGCAAAACCATGCAACATCACACACTCTCTTAGATTCAGTGACATAGGTGGAATTTTAATGAAAAATAAAGGAAGGGTAAAGCAATTCCAGTTCACTTCAGAGAGGTCATAAGAGCTGCAGGACCCTTTCCTTACCAGTATGCATATAACAGTCCATATAGTTGGTACAGCTTTGCTGGAAAATGAGAGATAATCCTTCCATACTGGTGAGGAAACTGGCTGGATTCTCAAATCCCTGTGTGAGTGAAGAAAAAGTGCCTTCTTCTTTCAGGTGAATGCTATAATTGCTGGGAACCTGGCCTATTTGTGCTGAAATTAAATCCTTTTTTTTTTTCTGTTTCCTCATAGTAAAATGTCTGATATCTTGAAAATTTTCAAGAAGGCCATTTTCTGTCTTATTTCAGTCTGTGAACTGTACCATAGATATGCTTGGCTCCTTATGCACGGCTATATCCCTGTGTTGGAGAGCTTCCAAAGGATTAGGACATATCATGATGGAGAAAAGGTTTAGAGGAAGAAGGGAATAATGCTACGGATAGGATGATACGAAGCTACCAGGATGCTATTTTTCACTGCAGAGAAAAGATAAAGACATGATTATTTGTTGGTACATCTTCACAGGGAGTCTTTGTTATATCCACAGTCAGTGCCGGTGTCCAGACTTGGAACTTTCCTCCTTTTTGTCTGATGCATTTAAACACTCATTTTCTAGATTTACATTGGCAAGACTGCAGCAAATTTCACAAGAATGAGCAGAGCCAGATATATGTACCAAAAAAAGTAAATGTTCCGTTTTCTTCTGTACAACACTGCAACTGCTAGGCAAGTCAAGTGAAGGTCAAGCAGCAATCCTGAACAATAGTCAAAGATTCCCTAAGAGGGACAGTTGTCAATGCCCATTCTTTCCAGAAGAAAAAAGATTCTATTTTGAGCCAGTCAGTAGAATATACAGATAGCAAGTGACCTGCTGCACTGTGAGTGAAAAACCCCAAGAAATTACTTATGAAATCTCTGTATTTTTCCCAATGTCCTGGAAGTGTACACACGTTTGAAGGAGAATTATGTATTGGAGAGAAATCATCAGTCATCCCCCATATACATCATGTAGCTGTATTTTATCAGCCAAAGCCACACTGTGTTTTCTTGAGGGGTTTATGGGAAACACCTGAACAAGGTTGTTTTCTGGCCATACCAGAAAGCTCCAGTTCAACTGACATATAAAGAAGTGCTGAAATTGTTCTTCTTTAGGAGGAAGTTTTTCACACAGTGAGTGGTGACACACTGGAACAGGTTGCCCAAAGAGGTTGTGGATGCTCCATCCCTGGAGGCATTCAAGGCTGGATGTGGCTCTGGGCAGCCTGCTCTGATGGTTGGCGACCCTGCACATAGCAGGGGGTTGAAACTAGATCATCATTGTGGTCCTTTTCAACCCAGGCCATTCTATGATTCTACAATTCTCCTCATGTTAAGTCAGGAAAAAAAGAAATATATATGTATATACACTAATTTATATATTTTACAGAGTAGCAAAGCTTGCTTTCTTTCCAAGCCCGAGCAAACAAACAAACACGCCCACATACAAAAGCAGATCTAATTAATATCAAGTCATATCTCAATGATTATGCAAATTAAAAGTAAAAACAAAGAAATTCTATTTATCACATAATAAAGTTGCAAATTGCTGTTGAGTCTCTCTCATCAGCTGCAATAGATGGGGGGGGGCTGTGAGGCTGTAGGTTTTGAATTAGTAAATCAGTCAACACTTATAAATGTTTTTTGATGGTTGGGGATTGTTGGCTGTAGATATATTAACAGCCTTCACTCCCCCCCTTCTGTACTGTGTTCACGTTCAGTGGTATTCACGGGCTATATTTGTCTTGGAGTTCTTTAATGTAATGTCTTTGGTTTTCCTCATTGTTTACATTCTGTAAGACAACATCATTATTCTTTGGTAAATCTGTTTCATGTCCCCTGGGTGTTTTGTTTGTTTGTTTGTTTTTTCTTTCTTCTTTTCTGAGGGGAGATTTTTTTTTTTCTCAGCTTCTAAAAATCAGATAAAAGCAGATAAAAATACCAAGACCCTGTTCCTAACCAAAAATCTCTTTTATTAAGACCCTCTTAAATTGTGTGCAGTTGTCTAGAAGTTGCCATTTCTGTTCATAACCACACTTCACCGTTTGCATTCTCTCTTAAAGGAGCTGGTCTTAGTGACCACATCCAATGCTTTTGGCAGCTTTCTTTGTGGGTATCTTACTGGCTCCCCAGGAATGCTGCATGCTACCACCTCTCCTCTTTCAGAAGCAACTCTAACCTGCTCTTTGAAATAACCCACTGGTATTGCTTTGTTATGTGTTTTAAATCTTCCTGCAGCAGAAATTGAGTTACGGTGATGGAAAGTTCCGCATGGTAGAGAAATGCAGCCAGTTTGTAGAGTTTGGTAGTGTGACAAAGAAAGAGCCTTTCAACTTCCAAGCCACCAGGGTTGTTGCAGTGTCTCATTTGCAAGGAGACTAAGTTGGTGCCATCTATTTACTGTTTGGTAGCTCATTATGGGATTTGTGGCAGTGCCATTGGCTCTGTTAGTGGTGGGTAGCAGACCAGATTGGAGAAGTCACCACTTAGGTCCTTGCTAATTGGCTTGCTCATTCACTGTCACAACAAATAAGCAACATGCAGAGCAAGAAATCCTTCTTTCATGGCCTCTAAATCATTGTCTGGCCACGTGCTCCCACATGGGGAACCTCTCTCTGCAGTGTACATGTGCAAATACTGAATTGTCAAGGTCTGAGTTTTGTTTGTGTCCTGTGCAGGTAGTCAGCATGGCAGGAGGCATCTTGGAAGGGAGAGTTTTTGAAGTCTTTTACGAAGGTTTTATGCATATTTACTTTCTAAGGACTGTCTGTTTAGTCTTCAGTGCAAGGCAATGCATGTTTGCTGTGATTTTCTCTTTCATCTTCTGATTTTTGACTTCCCGATTTCCCTGTCACAGTAAAGTGTGGTTGTGCTTTCTTCCTCTTTCAGACAGAAATCCACTCCTAAAATCATTTTATGCCATCAACTAAATTCAGAAGGTCCTCTGTTAATGGGGTTCCCAGATTTCAGTAATAATAGGACTTTTTTTTTTTTTTTTTTTTTTAATTGTTATCCTGTTAATGCAAATGCTTGACATTCAGTTCTTAGATTGAAAACTGAACTGCTGTTCCATCTGTAAAACAGCAGGGAGCTGGGCGGGAGCTATGCTCTGTCTCAGTGGCATTAGCAGCTCCTTCCAAACATACAAGCACAGTAGTGAAAGCAGACATGCTCAGGTCCTTTTTGATTGCAAAGCATCAAAAGCTTAAAAATGAAAAATTGAGTTCTCCAGAGTTTACACAGCTTTGAACATTATCATAGGTACTTTGTATTGTGGTAATTCGTGCCATGCTTACATCTGAAAAAAATAAAAAGAGAAAAATCAAAACCACTGGTCAGACTCGGTATACTGAGACCACTGCTTGTTACTCTTTGTGCTGAGAAGATTGTTGTCCTGGTTTGTTTTGTTTTGTTTCATGTTACATGCTCAGTTTCAGTGTGAGTTCTTCCTGACCTAGATTTCTGGGCAGACTGAAGTGGAGCCAAAAACTGAAAAAGTGCATAATTATTCATTTATTTATTTTTAAGCTGTACAGCTCTATTAAGCTTTCAGAGAATCCTTTATACCCTGCCTTTGAAGTAAACTAAGCTAGAGATCAGCCAGAGAAGAATTGGGTTGACACTGCATGGTTCTGATTGCAGATAATCTGTATACAGTTAAGATCTGGATACTCAGAGCTAGGAAGAAGTTATGCTTTTTTTGGACTGCAGAGAAGAGGGGGAAGAGATCAATACATCCAAGAGAAATACTTTACACCTTTGGTATGTTCTGAAACCTCAGATGCTGGCACTGCTGTGAAACAGCTGAGAGCTGGAAGATTATTCCGGTTACTGACATGTAAATGAGCAGACCACACATTAAATCTGTATATACTCCATCTGCCAAGCCATTCATTCTTCCCAACTTGGGACAAATTAGAAACTCTGGCCCAGTGGCGGAAGATTATTATTCCTTTCCCAGTCCCCCAAAGCAATACATTCTCCTGCTTTGAGTCTGATTGAAAACACTGACCTGGAGGTGAAAAACACGGTGTCTGTCCCCCTGATTCATCCAGACTCTGACCTAGGCAGCACTGAAACCACAGGCTTCTTTCTGGTCTCAAAATATTACCCAGCTGCCCTCATGGACTGAAGGCCAAAACGGAACTAGATAAATAGATGGGAGAAAGAGCTCATGCCCTAGAGCCACCTAGTCTTGTGGTTACAATTTTGTCATAAATATTGCATTAGACTAACTTAATAGAAAATGTATTGAAAGTGAATGTGTAAATAAAGCCTACAACCACTCCTGTAAGTAAATGGCAGGAGGCTATGGCAATGTAACCTACCCTTCTGAGAGCCAAAGGACCTGTGGCATCAGTTCAGAGTCTCTCCTCAGCTATTCTGACTTGCTTCTGATTTTGGCCCTTCTTCAGTAAGTTGTGCTGGCAAAGCTTTTTCATACTCCTTCCAAAACACATGGAGTCATAGAATGGCTTGGGTTGGCAGAGACCTTAAAGATCACCGAGTTCCAACCCTCTGCCATGGGCTGGGTGCCCCCACCAGCTCAGGCTGCCCACAGCCCCATCCAGCCTCCAGGGATGGGGCACCCACAGCTCTGGGCAGCTGACCAGGGCCTCACCGCCCACTGAGTGAAGACTTTCTGCCTAAGATCTGATCTAAATCTTCACTCTCTTAGTTTAAAGCAATTCCTACTTATCCTATTATGATCAGACCATAGGAGATCTATTCCAGCCCGCTGATCATTGACGTGTCCTCCTCTTGATCTGCTCCACCAGTTCCACATCTGTTTGTGTTGGGGGCCTTTTACCCACTGATGCCATCACTCCATCATAGAAGGTCACCAGGTTGGTCAGGCACAATCTACCCTTGCTGACACCATGTTGGCTGTAACACAAGCACTTCTGGTGTTTCTGCCCAACCCTGGCAGTCCCTAGAAGTCTCTGCTTTTCTGTTTGTGCTTCTTCTTGTTAGCAGTGCTCTGAACTTGCACAGAACGGGAGGAAAAGATGCCAAAGCATGTCAACCACCTGGATTAATTAGGTCATACGCTAACAGTGGATCTACAATGAAGTGGATGATTATTAAACCAGCAACCTTGTGGAAACTGGATACCTCCTCTACTACATTTCAGCTTCCTTAACCTTTTAAGTGCCTCAAAGCAAGAACAGTGTTGTGTGTGTATAAAGCACTTTGCATTAACAATAGCAGTAATAATAGCAATGTTAATGTGTTTCTCCTTTGGGGTAGGTAAATATCACTCTTCGTTTTACAGCTGATGAAACAGACACAAAGACATACAGGATCACGCTTAGGGCCAATTCATGCTTCATTAACAGAGACAAGACTGAGCCCAGGAAATGGATTTCCTTGTTCCTTGCTTTTACCGTTAGATAACACACCCTCCTTTGATGACATCCAGTCTCTCTTGTGATTTCTTTCTGCAGAAGGTACAGCAACAGCAGCCTGGAGACTGAAGATGAACCTCCTTGTGCGGAAGAAATCGATTATAACACTGACAGTTGCTCTGATGGTGAAGGGGACTTCTCAGAGCTAGACCAAGAGATCCAGGAGTGCCTCTCGTGGGTGGAAGGAGAGGCAGAAGATGAAGGAGAGACCACAGGACAGACATGCAGCTCCAAAGCTCTCAGGGGGCTTTACATTTCCAACCAGCCAGCATCCAGCACACGGCTCTTCCTCTGAGTTCTGCGCCGCTTGGAGCGTACAGTGGGTTTGAGAGCAGCCCTGCATGAGCAAGACTTTGACTGTCAGGCTACTGCTCATATTTGTCTGTTTGCCAGCTTCAGCATCCTTCCCAGATGTCTTGCTCCAGTTCTGCATTGACATTTGCCTTTATGTTTGTGTGATCTGTATACATGTATGTACTGAGAACTCCTTGAGCTTTCTTCACAAGGCAGAGATGAGGAGCCACTGGCTCCAGAGGTACTGTAAGAGGACATCATCCTTTCCTAAACAGAATCCTCATCCCATGGCTGCCTCTAGTGCGTGGATTCATATAGATTGATATGGGGAGTGGTTTTCTGACTTTTGAAAGAACATCCTTCTTCCTGGCTTAGGCTTTTATTATGGACAGCAGCCTTTGCCCACAGATCTCAGAATTGTGGCAGTTTATGAGGCCTTTGGCAAGAGTTCTCTGTTACCATTCATTTCTCTTGAGCTGTAGAACATGCATCTGAGTTCTGTCTGATCGGGATTTTGACCATGTTTCCAGCAGTTTGGGTCAGGCTATGCATGCTCCTGAACTGGTTGTATCTCAGTAACAGCATGTGAAACCCTATGTGCCAGAGTAAGGAAAGCACCACCATACAGAGCAGTCCTCTGGAAACCTGGCCTAAATTTACTTCTTTGCTGCACTGGAATGAACTAGTCCAGCATAATCTCATTTGAGCCACTTCATGCTTGAACTGATGGGCCCAAGTGGAAGAATTTGTTTCACGGACTGCGGAATGATACTTTCTCTATGATTCTCTGTGAGAATCCAGCAGGATGCACTAAGGGAATACAGATAATGTTGAAGGCTGCTATTGGGAGTGAGAGAGGCTGGAAGCATTTCAAGGAGAAAAACGTGTTCTCTTGAGGTGGCTGGGGTCCTCCAATATTATGTCAATTGGATTAGTGATGGTGGCAATATCCAAGGGTGAATTTAGCCCAAGAATCAGCCTAGTGACTGATTATTCTTTGTTAGTTTTAATATGATACCACTAAGGAAACCTAACTCATGAAACAGGACCCCATTGTGCCGGATAGCAATATAACAGAAGACATTAATGGTAGGTTATATATAGGATGCATTCTTCTAGCGATTCCCATAAGGGAACAACTTATTTTATCTCCAAATGGAAAAAAAAAAAAAAAGAGATTTCTTGTAAAATTGCCTGCAAAAACAAATCTTGATTTTATAAAGTGGTCTCTTACAGAATAGGTAACATAGAAATGTCTTTGCAAGCCTAATTCCACCAGCATTAGAATTCACGTGCTTTCACACAGTTGTCCAAAGCAATGGAGATGCAGCTTCTTGAGCTCCAGCACAGACCAAGAACACAAATGCATGCCTGAGGTTGGTAAAGCACAAAGCCCACATCACAGCACCTCTCTCCTCATACTGCCTGTATTTCTCACGTGTCTAACACTCTGCTGCTGCACATGTGGAATTGCCTTGAACCCAGATGGAGGTAATTGCACTGTGCAAGAAGCTCCCAACTTTCTCACTGCTGTCTTTTTAAGGCTCAAGGAGGACAAACATACAGTGTGTTGTAGTATTACAGACTATAAGACCTCCATTACTGGTGATTACTATTATTATTGATGTGTGATTAAAAGCACCCTGTAATCCTCTCATCTTTATGCTGTTTGTGGATAGAATTTTTGGAGCCAACTGAGTTTTTTATTCTGATGCATTTCTGAACACCTTCCTCCAGACCGCCTGTGCATACATTTCCATCAGCAGCCAACTCCTTGGAGAAACTATTTCTTCCTGTCCTGCTGGGGTTTCGGTATCCAGGTGTTCTAAAGCCTTCAGCACTGCATAACAGTTCTCTGTGTTTCTAGTTCTCTCTTTATGACAATGGTCAAAAGACAGGCAGCTTGGGTCCTCAGAAGCTGAGCTTCATAGACCGAGCTAATTCATTAGCTATAGTGTGTGTTCTCTGTAAGGATATCATGTTCTGCTTGCCTTAGCGTGCAGCTTGTTGCATACAATACTGAATTTTCATAAAAGGGTGGCTCACAGGAATGGACACCAATGAGGTAAAACAGGTGCTCCCATTATAATAGTTTGTATAACGTTGCTTAAAAGCTTATTATTAAAAAATGATATATGTGCATAGCTAACTTCAAATTCCAACATTCATATGCATGACAAGACACTCACACTGTGCTGAATCCAGTCTGCAGCGTACACAGGCCATGGTGTAAGATCTTCAGTATTCTACGTGGCCCCAGGACACTAGGTAAAAAGCACTACTTGGTATATACATCTGTAGATGTGCATATATATCAGGGCTACTCCAAAAATAATACCTCCTATTTTATTAGTTTGATCCACAATGCCAGAGGCAGATATTGATGGTATGGCGGCAGAGGTTGAACATTTCCAGCAATATTCCATTACATTTTGTTGCTGTGTAACAGATGGCAGCAGAGGGGCAGTCTGACAGAATGGTGCCTGACGTGGAAGTGCATATGAAGCAAAGGGGTGGAACTGAATTCGTGCATGGGGAAAAAAATAGCACCCATTGACACTGACGCTTGCTGAATGTTTATGGAGACCAATCGGTGGATGTGAGCACAGCGAGGCAGTGGGATGTCTGTTTCAGTAGTGGTGGCAGTGACACTGGGTCATCTCCACTGAGAAAATGCATAGCCAATGGTGGTAGCTATGCTAACAGTGGTGTTTTGTAGCTGAGAATTTGCTCTGTCAAATAGATGATGTACTCTTTGTATCTGTTGTAGTTTCTGTGGTTATAAAAAGGCGGCATTACTTTTGGAGCAACCTGTGTACATCTAGAGCTGCTCTTCCCTCCCACACTGCGTTCTGTACCAACACCCTTCCACAGCAATAGTGGAACAGTGCTCCCTGACGTTTGCCACTGGTGCATCTTACTGAAAAGAAAAATAAATCAGTGTTTCTCTTACTGCGACACCGGTATTTTAGCTATTGTGCTGCTGTGTAATAGGAAGCACCTGGCCCAGGCTTCTCCCTGACAAACTCCCTGTTGTGCCAAACAACTTCTCAGCAAGGGGTGAGGGCACTGCAGGAGGTGATGGGCAGGTGAACCCCCAACCCGCTCTGCTACTGAAGAACTGGGAGCCAAGAACATCCAGAGGGAGGAGGCTTGGGTGACCAACTGGCAGGGAATGGAACTTGGAAACTTCCAGCAGAAGCAGTTTGGTGGATTGCGTTGTCTCTTCCAAGAACCTCTACGGGAAGCAGATGCTCTTCTTCTTTTGACAGACCTCTAGAGGTCAGGAGAGAACCTCCACTGCATGCCACTCTCTCCGTTATTAAAATTCTCCCTGAGTTATGGTAATTAAGCAGAACTAGGCTCCGCACAGAGGAACGGAAGTGCATTGACTTTAATAAAACAGAGTGTAAAACAACTTTAGATTAACTCCAGCCTTGTTTATTCTTGCACACTTGTAATTCTGATTTGGTATTTCCCTAGTGAATGGAGCCGTTGTCCCCTACGCTAAGGCACGTCACCTCACTTCAGCCTGCTAAGTGCTGAGCAACGAGGCCACTGCCTTTTCTTGCCATCACTAGCTAATCCCAAAGTATTTGGAAACAGCGATGGAGAAGGGGAGGGAGGAGAGGGACGTCTCCCTGCTCCCTACCATTGACATTCCTCAAGAGTCAGCAAGGCTGTCAGGTTGAGACACAAGCCAAATATTTCCGTAATGGCCAGCAGAGACAGCATTCAGATAGTCCGCACCGCAGAAGCTGTTCTGGGCTCCCGCCAGACACATTAACTTTTTTTACTGATGCCTTTTGTCTCACTGACTCTCTTAGTGGCTCTGAATAGCCATGCTCTCCTTCCTCCCCTCGCTGTGGGTGACATGACATGGGTAAGAGATGCGGCCGGAGCCGTGCTCACACTGCTGCCTCTGTTTCAGCCTTGTGCCGTTTCCTATCGGAGGTGATGCGAAGGATGCCTTGCCAGAGCCTGGCAGAATACACGTGTGCCTAAGCCTCTGGGCTAAAAATAAATAATTAAACAATAAAAATAAAAAAGAATCAAGTCAGCAAAGTGAAGGAAGAACAAAATCTAATTAGTTTTATCTGCTGTTTGTTATGAGGCTGTCGGAGTGCTCTATTCCCTGGTTTTACAGCACTCTGGAAAATAACAGTGATGATAATATTACACAACTGTGCGCAGGGTTGTTCTTGAACCAAGGAGGGAGCAGATTAGGGAGGGGAAAATAAAAAAAGCAGCCCCTCTCCTCACTGTTTTTCTCCTCCTGCCAAAAAGCAGAGGTGCCGGTGATAGTGCTGTCTCCTGCCTTATCTGTCCTCAGAGGTGATCCACTCCATCCATCACTCAGAGACAGAAAGCGACTGCTTGGCATCCAACTAAGGACGCTCAAAATGTATCCTTTGTTCTCCCACAGATCTCCTATGTGTTGCTGACTGAGTCGCTTAGCCTTGGCTCCCAGGCTCAGTTCTGATGAGAAACCGGAGCACGGTGTTGGTTCCTCATAGCAAATACAGCAAGGCACAAGTGACATGGTAGGTGTGTAGGGTGAGGGGCAAGAAATAGAGATGTAAAGCTGCCCACAAGTTTATACTATAGTGATTTCAGCTGTTGCCAGTTGATGAGGCAGCTGGAATTATTCCGTGCAGGAGTGTGGTGGTAGTTGCCATCACTACTTTCCACTTTATCAGTAATGGTTCATTAGACTGTTCCTCTTCAAGCAGTGCTGGGTAATTTTAAAAGTCTCTCTTTGCAGGTTGTTATCAACCTGTCCTGTCCCATCGCCTGGTCCTCACACCATGGAAACTTTCACAGCTGTTTTAGAGAGAGTGGGATTTAACCCTGTGTTTGTGAACTGTCCTGTGGTTTTCCAGGCTGAGGGCTGGCCATGAGTCTCCAGCTGGAGATAACGTGCAAAAGCTCGGAGTACTAAAAACTCTGTATTTGTAATCGCATCAGGAAAAGATGAAAGAGAAGGGTAGAGAAGGAAGAAGATATAAATTGGAGAGGAAGAAGGGGACTCAGTGAAGGGGGAGGGATGATGAGAACAGAGAGAGATGGGAGTAGGGAGCATTTGGGGGAAAGACAGGCAGAGAAATGGGAGAATTGTTCCCATTTGTGTATCTTCTTCCGTCCCCAGATAATGTGTCAGTATTAACAGTACCGAGAAACAGCCCTCTCTGCTGTAGAATAAATCTGCCACTGTATTCCCCACTCCATAAACGGCAGCCAAGTCTGTATCCTCAGCACTGCATTGTGTGTTCAGTGCTGTGTTTTGTGAGTGCTTTTCATGATGGTTAAGCCTGTATCATTTCTGGCCTTAGGTTTCCTCTCCAGGGACTCACATCCTCAGACATATTCTGGAAGATCTAACACATTTTATTGTTGATGCAGCAGTCTGTGGCTACTTTCCTTGCCTTTTCTTTGTTCTGCTTCTTTTATTGCACTTAAGGAAAAGTGGAAAGAAGGGAAATGAATGAGGTGAACAGGAGGGAGTGAGAAAGAAAGGAGAAGGTAGAGAGAAGGGCCCTGCTATCATTCTAGCAAGATCTGCAGCAAGATGGTGAGGCAGCTGTTTTGGCATTGAGTTTTTTAGCCTTCGATTAGGCAGCTTGTAGCTCATTCAGGGTGAGCAAGAGAGAAAGACAAATCAATCACTGCAAACAATCATCCACTGGATACCCTGGCAATAACTCCAGTCCCAGTAAACAAACACTACCTTTGGCTAACAGACCTCTGGACACCAGCTCCTAGCCAGCTGATGCAATTGCAATCAGAGCCCTGTTTCTTGCCTCCCTTGCTCCTAAATGCCTGACTGATGGCTTTGTCTGGATGGTTTCCAGCGTATGCTTTCCATGTTTACAGTGCATGCTCATGCACAGATCTGCAAAGGTTTCCTGGTTTTGCCACAACATTTTCATTTAAAAAAATATGTATATATATACACATATATTTGGCTTTCTGTGCTTGTTTCCACATCTGTGGAGGTATTAATATTTATTTGCAGGGAAAAGGTCGACAAGGAGGTTTAAATCACAAGTATTTACAGCACAATTTCAGATCCTTAAAGAAGGCAGATGGGAGGGAATAATTCTTGCTTCCATCATATATCTGCAGTCAGTGAAAGAGAGAAATGCTGCCCATTACTGGGATCTTTGGTAAGTCCTTTCTAGGGGCAATTAGCTTTCCTTTAGTCTTTGTGGAAGGTGGCACAGGTGGACCAGGCAAATCTGCATGGTGAAAGCATGGACAGTGCTGACAGAAATCCTTTGTATTATTTGGCTAAACAGTGGTCTTCCAAGAACCAGGCAGAGTGCTATTTAGGGAGCTGATAAAATGGAAAATTTAATAGAGACAAAAAAGAGAGGCTTGGGAGGATAATGGAGCAGACTGGTAAACATCTGAAATGACCCCAAGCACTAGGAGTGTAAGGGCCAAACAGGAAGAATATGAAGCCTTAGTGCATATTCCAAGATATGACTTGATCAGTTTCCCAGACACGTGGAAAAGAGAAAGTAGGAACAACAGAAGAAGGATTAATTGGCTGTGAAGCATCAGGGAATTGATAGCTTGGGTCAAGGAAAGAGGAATACAGGCGAGCAAGCACTGACTTAGAGATCAGAGCAAAGGTAGAATGACAAGATCTCCTAGGGCAAGGGGAAGAATAGAAGAAAAGTGAAACACAAAATGTGTGTGAGGAATTCATTATTGTTTTAAAAATGAGAGAAGAATTGTTTAAAAAATTGAAGCCATAGCATATGACTCGAAATGAGAACAGACTGGTACCAAAGCATGTACAGATGAAATCAGAAAGGTCCTTGCACAGAATGTGATAGTGGTGGTTAGGGACACACAGGAGAAGAAAAAGAAATCCTATAAATATGCTACGAGGAATGAAAGCATGCATTATGTACCACAGGAGGAGAGCACATACAGCGAGTTGGAATAGTCATTGTATTTTTAACTCTGCTTATCACCAAAACATTGGTATTAGAATCACAGAATCGTAGAAACATAAAATTTCTTAGGTTGGAAGGGACCTTAAAACCCATCCAGCTCCAACCCCCTGCTGGTTACCCACACCATCTCAGGCTGCCCAGGATCCCATCCAACCTGGCCCTGAGTAAGTGAATTCAAACAGTTGGACCTGAGGAAATTCCCTTTCAGACTGCCCAAGGAAAACAGTCTTTGAATGGTTAAGAATGGACTTCAAAAGCTTCTCTCATATTAAAAGGATTCTGCAGACTGGAGAAGGGCAAATAGGGTATTTGTTTGTGAAGACGGAAAAAGAAAGAGCCAGCTCAGTGGAGTGCCTGCAGAGAAATCTCAACAAATTATGAAACAATCAATTAATTAGCAGCTATAGGATAAGAAGGTGGCAAAAGACAATCAACATGGATTTGTCAAGCTGATCTAATTTTGTTCCTTTATTGGCTAATTGGCTTAGAGGATAAGGCAGGAGTAACATATGCCTTTGCTTTAGGAGAGCTTTCAATACTGTCTCACATAACATTTCCATAAGGAGCCAAGGAAATATAGTTTATATGAAATTTGTGTAAGATAAATGCATAGTACCTGATAAATAACTCATGAAGGATAAGGCTCATCATCACTTCATTATTCTAGAAGTTAGGCCAAATTACTCTATGAGTAGAGAAGATGTAGAGAGAGACACAGAGGGTCTACATGCCTGCTAAAACAGTTGTCTAAGATATGTGAAAATTGTCTTTTGCTGAGATAGTTCTTTTCCTCGTTAACTTCTTATTGAAGCTCTAAACCCACCCCAAGAAGATATCCCACAAGAACTCTTGCATGGTATTGTTCTGCTTAAGCAACTGTGAGTATACTGTGAACCTCAACGTCGCTGGAGGTCTTCAAGATAAGGGTGGATGTGGCACTGAAGGACCTGGTCAGTGGGCATGGTCTTCCAGTCTTAATGATTCTATGATTCGGTGATGAAATAGCACATTATTTATTTATTTTTAGAAAAGCTAAAAGCATTTTATTGAAGCTCAGTTCGCTGTTCACCACTGTTTATGTCAACACACCTCAATAAGTGTCAGTCTCACCTCCACCTCTCCCATGCAGGAGTCTGCACCAAAGCTCCCCTCACCCAGCTCAGTTACCCCATCCTTTGCTCATCCAGTCCCACTCCTCCACGTCCAAAAACCCTGAATGCTGGTGAGCTGAGGGGCACCATCCCAGACAAAGCTGTGGCCAGAGCATGCACTCGCTGGCGGCTGGCACTCAGGTAGGTGCCAAGAGCCTTGGAGCTGGGAGTGCACAGTAGAGCCACTGTGCCAGATGGCCTGCCTGCTCATGGTTGTAAGAGCTGCTCTGTACTTTTTAGCTTTACTGATGCAGAGAGAACATTTTGAACTGTCTAAGCCTTATAACCTTGTATCATTGGCACACGAACAGCAGCAGCACACTGCTGAACATAATAACAAGGGGAGAAAGAGCTGTGGAATTAAGTGAGAATTTAAATCTTAGGGTTCGCAGCTCAGAACGAGAGGCTTTAGCTGTGATATTTCCAGGAATTGGTTGAGTCATGTTTGAGAATAATGGATAAGATGAATACTTTTGTGACTATAGCTGAATAAATTATTTGCCAATAATTTTGACTGTGATTTGACCAGTCCTAGCTGCTTACTCTAATGTATACAGTGCGGGAACATTTGCTGTATTCTGGATGTGTGTGCCAGGTATGCAGCTCCAGTCCTTGGCATCTAGCGGTGAATTTATTCCCCAAAGACAATTTTGAACAAGATTTACCCCAGAGCGACCGAATGCAGGATTTGATCTGTCATATTCAGAATGATTCATTTTTCACCTCATCAAGTAGGAAGAGAGGAGAGGAGAAGAGAGTGGGAAAGTTATTTTGCACTTCACAACAAACCCTTTTCTTCAAAGTCAGAGCTGCCACGGCGCGGTACGCGGTGGCCCACCGAGGGATGCGACAAATGTTGCTTGGCAACTCCACACCATTGATGGGAAACGCTCAGCATCAGAAATGGACTGAGATGGAGAGTGAGACAGTGGCACATCGGGATGCTTGCTCCCTTCTGTCCCTGCTGGAATTGACACCGCTCACGGCCTGGTAATTGTCAGAGGTGCCAGCCAACACAGTCCTTTCTGGTGGGTGAGAAAGTAGTTGGGGGTCACAAATGCCCTGCCCCCTCCCACAAAGAGACTTTGGATCTATTAATATCCCGAAAGTTGCTGAATTCTCCCTATGCAGCTAGCTGTGAGCAAACCTTACATAGCTCAGAGGTGTGGCTTAGTTAATGCTCACAGAGGTCCAGAAAGAGCTTCTTGTCCTTTGCAGCACTGCACAGCCTTGGCACGTTGTCCAAGGCATCCAGCCCTGATGTAGTGCTGCTGCAGCTCTGATAGCCCGCATATGCCAGAGAAGCCAAGTTTGCAACAAGAGGCCACTTGTTAGAGTTGGAAAGAATGGTTTTCAGGCACAGTATTCCTTCATCAAGTGTTGTCACTGTAGAAAGATGATGAGTTAAATGAAACAGGGTTCACCTCCCAGAGCAAATCCCATGCGAGTTGTGTGCTAACCCGTTTTGCCAAACTCCTAGATATTTTGCAACAGCAAATAACTGCAGAATGCACTACTCTGTGTGTGTGCCTGCACACAGCGTGCTTTTGGTATTATCCAGCACAGTGCTGATGTGGATCAAGGATTATAGAATAATGGAATGATAGAATGGCTTGGGTTGAAAGGGACCTTAAAAATCACCGAGCTCCAACCCCTGCCATGGGCTGGGTGCCCCCTACCAGCTCAGGCTGCCCAGGGCCCCATCCAAGCTGGCCTTGAGCACCTCCAGGGATGGGGCACACATGAGGCCAAGGCCTCATCGCCCTAATGAACTTCACAGGCACTTAGCAAAAATGGGATTTGGGGGTGCAAGAGAATAATCTATGGTAGCTGGTAGTTCTGCTTCCCTCACTGTAAAGCTGGAGGAAATACGGTGCTCACCTCTCTCTGACTTCATGCAGTGTTAGAATGTCTCTTTCTTCTCAGTGGGAACTAAAATTTTGGAGCAAGAAGGGATGTTTTCAGGGAGCTGGCTTTTCCTTATCACATACAATAGCAACAATCTAAGAATTTTGTTTATAGAAAGTGCTTGCACTGTAGTAAAGCTGCAGGTTTTATCAAAAATCACTATATGCCTTTGAAAATCCCCAACAGTCTATGTAGACAATACATGCAAAATCTCTCCCGTTGTTCTGCCTTAGGCTTGTTAGTGGCATACTGTCTCGGTTGTTTTTGAGTAAAATACCCTAACAGTTTCTAATATGCATTAGAAATTGGATTTGTCCTTTTGCAAGCTGTTTTCTGCATCTTTCCACCCACAGGAATGCACCTCATTTTGGCAGGGCTTCTCAACTATTTTTTTTTTACCCCAGGTTATGACTCTGCTGCCTAAATACGATGACTCCTCATTGCCTTGCTCCCTAAACATAGGCTTTGATACGGTGAAAGACTGAATCCAGACGCAACTGCTTCTGGCCTTCATCTTTTTTTGTCTGCCATTATGAAAATTTCACAGTCATAGGCTATTGCTGCATGTGGTGCTGTCTTGAAAAGCCCGTGTAAACTTTCAGCTTCCAAGTACAGCTAAATGCACTTCCTTTTGCTTCCTTTTGGGTAAATAAGTCAGTGTTTCATAAATATTTCTCCTATCTGTGTTTTTTTATTCTTATTGTTATTTTAATTGAAAGTTTGCCTTTGTAAACCCTCTTCATCTGCTGTGTCTTCTCTTGCACGAATTGAAACAATTACATGGCATTTCCTGAGGATGGATTCTTCATTGTGTGACCACCGAGTCCAGTTCTGATCTTCCACCCACAGGTTTTGTGTTGCTCAGGTGTTTTTTTTTTAACCCTTTCCTTCGCAAAGATGTCCTGAGGAACAAACAGTCCAACATATATGACATATACAGCATAGCAAAAGCCTTGGTTTAGTCCCCTATCCATTTTATTATGAGGATCCCTTGCCTCACTGACATTTGTGGGCATTTGTTCCTGCCTCAGTGGTGGAGATGAGGAATTTTCATGGAAGGGATGGGAGAAATTAGAGAAA